>NC_133328.1:323409346-324009346 GCF_042186555.1 Aquarana catesbeiana | reverse complement strand
ACACTAGGGATAAGCTTCGAGTTTGAGTCGAACTCATGTTCAACTCGAACATTGGCTGTTCGCCAGTTCGCCGAACAGCGAACAATTTGGGGTGTTTGCGGCAAATTCGAAAGTAACGGAACACCCTTTAAAAGTCTATGGGAGAAATCAAAAGTGCTAATTTTAAAGGCTTATATGCAAGTTATTGTCATAAAAAGTGTTTGGGGACCCGGGTCCTGCCCCAGGGGACATGGATTAATGCAAAAAAAGTTTTAAAAACGGCCGTTTTTCGGGAGCAGTGATTTTAATAATGCTTAAAGTGAAACAATAAAAGTGTAATATTCCTTTAAATTTGGTACTGTGGGGGGTGTCGATAGTATGCCTGTAAAGGGATACATGTTTCCCGTGTTTAGAACATTTTGACAGCAAAATGACATTTCAAAGGAAAAAAAGTCATTTAAAGCTACTCGCGGCTATTAATGAATTGCCGGTCCGACAATACACATAAAAGTTCATTGATAAAAACTGCATGGGAATTCCCCACAGGGGAACCCCTAACCAAAATAATTTAAAAAAATGACGTAGGGGTCCCCCTAAATTCCATACCAGGCCCTTCAGGTCTGGTATGGATATTAAGGGTAACCCTGGCCAAAATAAAAAAAAAAATGGCATGGGGTCCCCTCAAAATCTATACCAGACCCTTCAGGTCTGGTATGGATTTTAAGGGGAACCCCGCACCAAAATAAAAAAAATGGCGTGGGTTCCCCCCAAAAATCCAGACCCTTATCTGAGCACACAACCTGGCAGGCCGCAGGAAAAGAGGTGGGATGAGAGAGCGGCCCCCCTCCTGAACTGTACCAGGCCACATGCCCTCAACATTGGGAGGGTGCTTTGGGGTAGCCCCCCAAAACACCTTGTCCCCATTTTGATGGGGACAAGGGCCTTATCCCCACAACCCTTGCCCAGTGGTTGTGGGGGTCTGCGGGCGGGGGGCTTATCGGAATCTTGAAGCCCCCTTTAACAAGGGGACCCCAAGATTCCGGCCTTCCCCCTGTGTGAAATGGTAAGGGGATACAAGAGTACCCCTACCATTTCACAAAAAACTGTCAAAAATGTTAAAAATGAAGAGACAGTTTTTGACAATTACTTTATTTAAATGCTTCTTCTATCTTCTATCTTCCTTCGGTTTCTTCCTCCATCTTCTTCTTCTTCTGGTTCTTCTGGTTTTTCTGGTTCTTCCTCTGGTGTTCTCGTCTGGCATCTTCCTCCGCGGTGTCTTCTTCCTTTCTTCTCCTCGGGCCGCTTCGCATCCATGATGGCATGGAGGGAGGCTCCCGTCTCCCTGTTATTTAAGAACCATCAGAAGAGGAGAAGCGTCACACAGCGGGAGCCTCCCTCCATGCCATCATGGATGTGGAGCGATCCAAGGAGAAGAAGGGAAGAAGACGCCGTGGAGGAAGATGCCGGACGAAAACACCGGAGGAAGAACCAGAAGAACCAAAAGAACCAGAAGAAGAAGATGGAGGAAGAAACCGAAGGAAGATAGAAGACAGAAGATAGAAGAAAGAAGAAAGAAGATAGAAGATAGAAGAAAGAAGAAGCATTTAAATAAAGGAATCGTCAAAAAACTGTCTCTTGTCATTTTTAACATTTTTGACAGTTTTTTTGTGAAATGGTAAGGGTACTTTTGTACCCGCTTACCATTTCACACAGGGGGGAGGGCTAGGATCTGGGGGTCCCCTTGTTAAAGGGGGCTTCCAGATTCCGATAAGCCCCCCACCCACAGACCCCCACAACCACTGGGCAAGGGTTGTGGGGATGAGGCCCTTGTCCCCATCAACATGGGGACAAGGTGTTTTGGGGGCTACGCCAAAGCACCCTCCCAATGTTGAGGGCATGTGGTCTAGTACGGTTCGGGGGGGGCGCTCTCTTGTCCCCCCCTCTTTTCCTGCAGCATTCCAGGTTGCATGCTCGGATAAGGGTCTGGTATGGATTTTTGGGGGGACCCCACGCCATTTTTTTTTAAATTTTGGCACGGGGTTCCCCTTAAAATCCATACCAGACCTGAAGGGTCTGGTATAGATTTTGAGGGGGACCCCACGTCACTTTTAAAAAAATTTTGGTTCGGGGTTTTCCTGTGGGGAATTCCCATGACGTTTTTATCAATTAACTTTTATGTGTGTTGTAGGACCGGCAATTCATTAATAGCCGCGAGTAGTTTTAAATGACTTTCTTTCCTTTGAAATGTCATTTTGCTGTCAGACTGTTCTAAACACGGGAAAAATGTGCCCCTTTACAGGCATACTATGGACACCCCCCAGGTACGCAATTTAAAGGAATATTACACTTTTATTGTTTCACTTTAAGCATTATTAAAATCACTGCTCCCGAAAAAACGGACGTTTTTAAAACTTCTTTTGCATTGATCCATGTCCCCTGGGGCAGGACCCGGGTCCCCAAACACTTTTTATGACACTAACTTATAAGCATATAAGCCTTTAAAATTAGCACTTTTGATTTCTCCCATAGACTTTTAAAGGGTGTTCCGCGGCTTTCGAATTTGCCGCGAACACCCCAAATTGTTCGCTGTTCGGCGAACGGGCGAACAGCCAATGTTCGAGTCAAACATGAGTTCGACTCAAACTCGAAGCTCATCCCTAGTGTGGGGGAAAAAAAACAAGCTCCCCTGACCCTATCCTGGTGCCATAGTCGCACAGATACTCATTAATGGCCCTCTGCTGCGTGTGCAGCCACTGCAGCATGGCCAACGTTGAGTTCCACCTGGCGGGCATGTCACAGATTAGGCGGTTCTTGGGCAGGTTAAATTACTTTTGGAGGTCAGCCAGCCGAGCACTGGCATTATATGACCTGCGGAAATGCACACAGACTTTCCTGGCCTACCTCAGGACATCCTGTAAGCCTGGGTACCTGCCCAAGAACTACTGCACCACCAAGTTAAGGACGTGAGCCAAACAGGGCACATGGGTCAGTTGTCCCTGTCGGAGGGTGGAGAGGAGGTTGGTGCCATTGTTGCAAACCACCATACCTGCCTTAAGCTGGTGTGGCATCAACCACCTCTGAACCTGCCCCTGCAGAGCTGACAGAATATCTGCCCTAGTGTGGCTCCTGTCCCCCAAGCACACCAGCTCAAGCACCGCATGGCATCTTTTGGCCTGCGTGCTTGCGTAGCCCCTTGAACGCCTACGGAGCACCGCTGATTCCGAAGACAAATCAGCATAGGAAGAGGCCATGGAGGAAGAAGAGGAGGGGGTAGAGGAGAGAGGTGTGTCAGCATCACCACTAGTAGTATTTTGGAGGCTTGGTGGTGGAACAACCCCCAACACTAATGCACCATGTCCTGCATCTTTCCCAGCTACCAGAAGAGTCACCCAGTGCGCGGTGAAAGATAAGTAATGTCCCTGTCCATGCCTGCTGGACCATGAGTTAGCGGTAATATGCACCTCACCGCTGACCGCCCTGTCCAGCGAGGCCAAGACATTGCCTTCCACATGCTGGTAGAGAGCCGGAATCGCCTTCTGTTAGGAAAAGTTGCATTTGGGAACCTGCCACTGAGGATCCGCACATTCCACAAACTCACGGAAGGGGGCAGAGTCTACCAATTGAAAAGGCAGCAGTTGAAGTGCTAGCAATTTAGCCAAGCTAGCATTCAACCGCTGGGCATGTGGATGGCTGGGAGCGAACTTCTTTCGGCGATGCAGCAGCTGGGGCAGGGAAATTTGCCTGGTACAATCTGATGTCGGTGTACCAATAGCAGATTGCCCCCAAGCACTAACTGTAAATACTGTAGCTGCCTGCCTGTGGTATTAATATGAGCAGAACAACAGCAATTTTCTTCAGGTAGCTTTAGGTACACACTGTGCAGAGGATGCAGTACACTAACTGTAAATACTGTAGCTGCCTGCTTGTGGTATTAATATAGGATCAGAAGAACACAACCAATTTTAATCAGGTAGCTTTAGGTGCACACTATGCAGAGGACACACTACACTAACTGTAAATACTGTAGCTGCCTGCCTGTGGTATTAATAGGATCAAAAGAACACCACTAATTTTCTTCAGGTAGCTTTAGGTGCACACTGTGCAGGGGACGCACTACACTAACTTGTAAATACTGCAGCTGCCTGTGGTACTGTACTAATAGGATCGATCAGAAGAACACCACTAATTTTCTTCAGGTAACTTTAGGTGCACACTGTGCAGAGGACACAGTACACTAATTGTAAATGCTGTAGCTGCCTGCCTGTGGTAATAATAGGAGCAGAACAACAGCAATTTTTTTCAGGTACATTTAGATGCACACTCTGCAGAGGACGCAGTACACTAACTGTAAATACTGTAGCTGCCTGCCTGTGGTATTAATAGAATCAGAAGAACACCACCAATTTTATTCAGGTAGCTTTAGGTGCACACTGTGCAGAGGACGCACTACACTAACTTGTAAATACTGTAGCTGCCTGCCTGTGGTATTAATAGGATCAGAAGAACACCACTAATTTTCTTCAGTTAGCTTTAGGTGCACACTGTGCAGGGGACGCACTACACTAACTTGTAAATACTGCAGCTGCCTGCGGTGCTGTACTAATAGGATCAATCAGAAGAACACCACTAATTTTCTTCAGGGAGCTTTAGGTGCACACTGTGCAGAGGACGCACTACACTAACTTGTAAATACTGCAGCTGCCTGCGGTAGTGTACTAATAGGATCAGAAGAACACCACTAATCCTCTTCAGGTAGCTTTAGGTGCACACTGTGCAGAGAACGCACTACACTAACTTGTAAATACTACAGCTGCCTGCGGTACTGTACTAATAGGATCAGAAGAACACCACTAATTTTCTTCAGGTAGCTTTAGGTGCACACTGTGCAGAGGACGCACTACACTAACTTGTAAATACTGCAGCTGCCTGCGGTACTGTACTAATAGGATCAGAAGAACACCACTAATTTTCTTCAGGTAGCTTTAGGTGCACACTGTGCAGAGGACGCACTACACTAACTTGTAAATACTGCAGCTGCCTGTGGTACTGTACTAATAGGATCAGAAGAACACCACTAATTTTCTTCAGGTAGCTTTAGGTGCACACTGTGTAGAGGACGCACTAAACTAACTTGTATATACTGCAGCTGCCTGCGGTACTGTACTAATAGGATCATAAGAACACCACTAATTTTCTTGAGGTAGCTTTAGGTGCACACTGTGCAGAGGACGCACTAAACTAACTTGTAAATACTGAAGCTGCCTACGGTACTGTACTAATAGGATTAGAAGAGCACCACTAATTTTCCTCAGGTAGCTTTAGGTGCACACTGTGCAAAGGACGCACTAAACTAACTTGTAAATATTGCAACTGCCTGCGGTACTGTACTTATATGATCAGAAGAACACCACTAATTTTCTTCAGGTAGCTTTAGGTGCACACTGCAGAGGACGCACTACACTAAGTATAAACACTGCAGCTGCCTGCGGTACTGTACTAATAGGATCAGAAGAACACCACTAATTTTCTTCAGGTAGCTTTAGGTGCACACTGTGTAGAGGACGCACTACACTAACTTGTAAATACTGCAGCTGCCTGCAGTACTGTACTAATAGGATCAGAAGAACACCACTAATTTTCTTCAGGTAGCTTTAGGTGCACACTGTGCAGAGGACGCACTGCACTAACTGATTGGCATCCATCAGTACCACCCATTAGTGTACATCAGTTCCACCTATCAGTACCCATCCATGCCACCTATCAGTGCCCATCTGTGGCACTTATCAATTCCTATCCATGCTGCCTATCATTGCCCATCAGTGCCGCCTTTCAGTGCCCATCAGTGCCCCCTATGTGTACCCATCAGTGCTGCATATCAGTGCAACCTATCAGTGCCGCATATTAGTGCCCATCATCAGTGCCCATCAGTGCCACCTGATTAGTGCCACCTGATTGGTGCCACCTCATTGGTTCTCATCAGTGCCGCCTTATCAGTGCCCATCAGTGCAGCCCCATTAGTGCCCATCAGTGAAGGAGAAAACTTACTTGTTTACAAAGTTTTGTAACAGAAACAATTTTTTTTCAAAATTTTCTGTCTTTTTTTATTTGTTCAGCAGAAAATAAAAATCCCAGAGGTGATCAAATACCAGCAAAAGAAATCTCTATTTATGGGAACAAAATGATAAAAATTTATTTTGGGTACAGCAGTGGCGTAGTATGGGTTGTCAGCACCCGGGGCAAGGCAAGTAATTTGCGCCCCCTAACTTGCGGACTTTTAGTTATCCCTGAGTCCCTTCAAATACAATAGTACTGACCTACCTGATTCCCATACTGACCACTACACTGAGAACTACACTGTCCACTATACTACATTGTCCACTACACTGACCACTATACTATACTGTCCACTATACTACACTGACCACTATACTGTCCACTACACTACACTACACTACACTGTCCACTATACTACACTATACTGACCACTATACTACACTATACTGACCACTATACTACACTACACTGACCACTATACTACACTGACCACTACACTACACTGACCACTATACTACACTACACTGTCCACTATACTACACTACACTGACCACTATACTACACTGTCCACTATACTACACTACACTGTCCACTATACTACACTACACTGACCACCATACTACACTACACTGACCACTATACTACACTACACTGACCACTATACTACACTGTCCACTATACTACACTATACTGATCACTATACTACACTATACTGACCACTATACTACACTACACTGACCACTATACTACACTGTCCACTATACTACACTACACTGACCACTATACTACACTATCCACTATACTACACTACACTGACCACTATACTACACTACACTGACCACCATACTACACTACACTGACCACCATACTACACTACACTGACCACTATACTACACTACACTGACCACTATACTACGCTATACTGACCACCATACTACACTGTCCACTATACTACACTACACTGTCCACTATACTACACTGTCCACTATACTACACTACACTGTCCACTATACTGTCCACTATACTACACTGACCACCATACTACACTGACCACCATACTACACTACACTGTCCACTATACTACACTATACTGTCCACTATACTACACTGACCACTATACTACACTACACTGTTCACTATACTACACTATACTGTCCACTATACTACACTGTCCACTATACTACACTATACTGTCCACTATACTACACTGACCACTATACTACACTGACCACTATACTACCCTATACTGACCACCATACTACACTGACCACTATACTAAACTACACTGACCTCCATACTAAACTACACTATACTAACCACTATACTACACTGTCTGTTATACTACACTGTCCACCATACTACACTGTCCACCATACTACATTATACCGACCACCATACTACACTGTCCACTATACTACATTACACTGACTATCATACTACACTATACTGACCACTATACTATACACTACACTACACTGACCTCCATACTAAACTACACTAACCACTATACTACACTGACCACCATACTACACTGTCCACTATACTGACCACCATACTACACTACACTGACCACTATACTATACTGACCACTATACTACACTACACTGACCACCATACTACACTACACTGACCACTATACTACACTGTCCACTACACTACACTGACCTCCATACTAAACTACACTATACTAACCACTATACTGACCACTATACTACACTGTCTGTTTTACTACACTGTCCACCATACTACATTATACTGACCACTATACTACACTGTCCACTATACTACAGTACACTGACCACCATACTATACTGTCCACTACACTACACTGACCTCCATACTAAACTACACTATACTGACCACTATACTATACTACACTAACCACTATACTGACCACTATACTGACCACCATACTACACTGTCCACTATACTGACCACCATACTACACTTCACTGACCACTATACTATACTGACCACTATACTACACTACACGGACCACTATACTACACTGTCCACTATACTGACCACCACACTACACTTCACTGACCACTATACTATACTGACCACTATACTACACTACAAGGACCACCATACTACACTGTCCACTATACTGACCACCATACTACACTACACTGACCACTATACTGTCCACTACACTAAACACCATACTAACCACTATACTACACGGACCTCCATACTCAACTACACTATACTGACCACTACACTAACCACTATACTGTCCACTATACTATACTGTCCACTACACTACACTGACCTCCATACTAAACTACACTATACTGACCACGATACTATACTATACTAACCACTATACTGACCACTATATTATACTATACTGACCACCATACTACACTGTCCACTATACTGACCACCATACTACACTACACTGACCACCATACTACACTGACCACTATACTACACTACACTGCCCCCCATACTACACTACACTGACCACCATACTACACTACACTGACCACCATACTACACTGACCACTATACTACACTACACTGCCCCCCATACTGACCACTACACTACACTGACCTCCATACTAAACTACACTATCCTGCCTACAGTCTCTCTCTCTCTCGCCCCCCCGGCCAGTAACAAGACTCTCACTCACCTTCTTGTCCTGGCTGCATCGATCCGGATGAGGAGGAGAAGACAGTGGCGGCTCACATTCTTCTCTCCCCTGCGCTCAGGCTGCAGCCATGTTCAGTGTCCGGCGCCCTGTGATTGGGCATATGGGGGGTCATGTGCGGAGGCGGGACTTCAGGAGCGATCTAGGACAGGCCAGCCCTACACCTCACATGACCCCCATACACCCAATCACAGGGCGCCGGACACTTAACATGGTGGCCGGGCCGGGGACACAGGATCGAGAAATTAGGAGGAGGCAGCCAGTGACACATACTAGCGCCCCTCTAAATGTCGTGCCCGGGGCCACGGCACCCCCTGCACCCCCCACGCTACGCCACTGGGGTACAGTGTTGTATGACCACGCAATTGTCATTCAAAGTGCGATAGCGCTGAAAGCTGAAAATTGGTCTGGGCAGGAAGGTGTATAAGTGCCTAGTATTGAAGTGGTTAAGAAACAAAATATAATGCCAGTTGCATTGTTAAGAAAAGTTGCCTTTTTCATAGATTATTGACCAACCCTTTTTTTCCATTCTGCAGGTTTTATTTTTGATTATATAATTAATTTTATTTATTAGAAATAGATTATTGGAGGTGGTGCTGCATTAACTTTAAGGAGATTAGGTAGCATTTTACATGGCCCAGCACCTTTTCTTGATTTTGAATCATTGTCCCTTTAGGCTTGGTTTGTTCTTTGGTATTCTTAAAGTAGTTTCAGGATGTAAAGCAAGCTACTATTGATCTTCTTCAGGAATTGATGAAATGAGAATTTCACTTGGATGCTGCAGCCATCTTTTCATGCAGTGCTGTTCTGGTTGACCTTGTTTGTCTTTAAGGATAGAATTACTTCAACACATTTAGAGATTCTGTATAATTGTTTTTAACAGCTTTGGCTTCTTTTTCTGCTTGGCCAGGATCTTTGCCCACTGAAGTTTTTTTGTCTACATTTACATTTACATTTAGCAGCCTTACTTTGTATTTGAACACAAAAGTGGAACAAAGTTCATTAACATAGTATAGCAAATCCTGTTTTCCTGGTGCCTCCATGGCAGCATACCAATGGTTGGTTGCTCTGCCCCCGACCAACCCACAGGACCACTTTAACTCTATAAATAAAAGAGTTGTTCCTCCCCACCGTCATTCTTTTCTCTGTCCTCGTTCCTACAGGATCAAGCGCTCAGCCCTACCTCACCGCTTTATGGTGTGACCATTGCAGGTTCATGCTCTCCTGCAGTATGGAGTCCCATTGCTTGGGCTGCTAAAAGCGCCAGATAAGTATGGAAGCCTGTTTTTCTGTGGATCTTTTTGGGGCTGGTGGGTTAACAGAAGCCAGATTTTCTCTCCTATATATTCCCTTGTTCGGCATACTAAAACCCTGAATGCTTAAATGCTTGTGCTTTTTACAAAAACGCTATGAGGCTTTTGCCTACCTCCACAGCATGCCTCATGTGCCTGTGTAGCTCTCCTCTGAGTGTGCAGGGCGGGGCCTTGGCGTGATGTCCCGGTGCATGCTCAGTAGCACTGTGAAGCCGACGGCGGCCATCTTGGGACTTCCAGACCGCTCTCTAGTATATAAGAGAGCTTACTGTCAGTAGAGGAGCAGTTGCCTTAGAGGAAGCATCTATGAGGTGTCCTCTCCAGCTCCTTTATACTTTTTTTTTGACTCTGTGCTATGGAGCCCAGCCAAGGTACTAGGGAGGAATGGGAGTATATATATATTTATATGTATATATATATATATTAAAAAAAAAAAAAAAAAAATTGTTGTTGTTCTTCCCTCCTCTGCAAAATCCTTTTTTGTTTTTAACTACTTTTATATTAAATGTTAATCGTTCCTTTTCAGCTGTCCCTAGTACTATAATGCTGCATCAAAAAGATCCTAAACATACCACTAGGTAAGGGCTGCAACTTTCAGGTAAGTTTTTTTATCAAGAGAAAAGAGCACCCCGGGCTGATTGAAACACCCTTGTCTTTGTTTCTGTTTTTTGTCTTAGCCTGCATCACGAATCTTCCCGCAGATCATCCCATAGAGATTCTACGGATAGAAGATCAAAGGACCATAGGAGCTCGGGTCATTCTCATTCGTCCTCGGCCCATACTTCCCGCAGTGGGAACAGATCATCCCGACATACCTCTAGTAAACAGGACTCCCAGCACAGACCTGTGTATCCAGGAGAGAAAGCATGCTGGGTGTGTGGCAAACAAGCCCTCCCTGATAAATTGGTATGTGGTCAATGCCTCCTGGAAGCTACAGGAGACAAAGAGAGAGAGAAACTCGAGTCAATGGAATCAATCAAAAGAATGATCAAAGACTCTATCCGGGAGTTAGCCTTATCCCAAGATCAAGCAACCCCACCTGCAGATGAAGCAGCAGTGAATACACCCAATCCACAGCCAGACACAGAGGTTATTTCTGAAAGCGATTCGGATGTGGGAGAAGAGAATGCTTCAGCCTTAGATTTTGCTCTAGTGGAATCCTTTATCAATGCGGTAAAGGACGCAATCCAATGGGAGGAAGATCCAGAGCCTCCATCTAAAGCAAAGAAATATTTTCCACACCTGAAGAAAAAATTATCAACCTTTCCCTTAATGGAAGAAATAAAGGAAGTTGTGACAGATGAATGGCAGAAGGTGGATAAAAGACCCTTAGCTTACAATCGTTTTCTCAAATTATACCCACTTGCTGAAGCAGATGCCTAGCTTTTTGATTCGCTTCCAACGGTAGATGCTTCAATTATGAGATTAGCCAGGAATACAACACTGCCTCTAGAGGATGCGGTCTCTTTCAGGCATGTACTTGATCGAAGGATCGATTCAGATCTAAAAAAATCTTACCAAGCTGCAGGAGGGGCATGTAAGCCAGCAGTAGCCCTGACTTCAATCTCTCGGGCTACTAGAGTATGGTCAGACAATATTGAGACAGCCCTCAGACAGGGGGTGGGGTCTAACAAGATCATCAAAGCACTAGATGAGCTGAAGCTGGCCTCAGATTTCACGGCAGAGGCCGCCATTGATGTCCTCAAGTGTTCCTCCAGAGCTATGCTGTATTCCATCACTGCCAGAAGGGCATTGTGGCTAAAACCATGGTCAGCCGACCCAACCTCAAAACAATCGTGGTGTCGCATACCATACAATGGGAAAGCTCTGTTCGGCGACAAAATGGATGCAGCGATTACCAGAGTCACAGGAGGGAAAAGTGGTCTAATTCCCCAGGACAGAAGCAGGAGGAAAAGATTTGTGTCACGTACAGCTGGTCAGCAGAGAGCAAGAGACTCCAGAACGTATCGCCCGGGCAGGGAGTACAGAAGAGGCTGGAAGGGCTCGCAGGCAACTTTCTTGAAGGCGGGGAAGCCGAAAAACCTCAACATCCACGGTTGAGGGCCAGAAGTCCTTTTGACTCCCTATCCACCCAAACCGCTCCAGTAGGAGCTCGACTCAGGGCGTTCGCCCAGGTTTGGGTGGAGAATTGTACAGATCAATGGGCAGTCTCCACTGTCATTCAGGGGCATTTCTGGACATTCAGAAAACGGCCCCCACCCTTTTCATTCCAGCCAACGAAGATACCAACCTCCAAAGAGAAGAAAGAGGTCCTTCTTCAGTATGTACAAATTCTTATCCGGCAGCAAGCAGTAGTTCCAGTTCCGGACTTGGAAAAACACTCAGGGTTCTATTCCCCAGTCTTTTTGGTCCCCAAAAAATCGGGCGGCTGGAGGCCTGTGTTGGACCTGAAGAGGTTAAACAGATACATCCGTACAGAGCATTTCAAAATGGAATCCTTAAATACAGTGATCCTATCGGTACAGCCAGGGGATTGGATGGTCTCTATAGACCTTCAAGACGCATATCTCCATATACCTATCCTGCAGCAGTTTCAACCTTTTCTACGTTTCAAAGTAGGCGATTTACACCTACAGTTTCAATGCCTGCCGTTCGGGATCTCAACAGCTCCCAGAACCTTTACCAAGGTGCTAGTGGCAATCCTGGCTCCTCTTCGAGAAAAAGGGATTCGAGTGCTTCACTACTTGGACGACATCCTCATTCTATTCCAGCACAAAAGGAGCCTAGAAATGCATGTACAGCTGGTCCTAGACACCCTGAGCAAGTTCGGGTGGTTAATCAATTACTCAAAAAGCCAGCTCACACCTACACAAAAGATGACATATCTAGGAGCACTTTTCAACACTCCAGAGAGGGCAGTTTCACTTCCCCTAGAAAAGATTCCTGTCCTGATAAGGAAGGTAAAGAGAGTATTGGCAAGCCACTCCATGTTGGCATCAGACTGTCTGAGTCTCCTGGGCTCCCTTTCCTCTTGTATACCCATGGTGAAGTGGGCCAGGTGGCATCTGCGGGGGTTCCAACTGGGCTTTCTGGCACAGTGGAGGAAGAATCGCCTGGATCAGAGGATATTAGTCACATCCATAATGAAGTCCAGTCTCTGGTGGTGGACGAGACCATCCAACCTGCAGATTCACTGTTCCCTAGGGCCCATCTCATGGACCATTCTTACGTCAGACGCAAGTCAGTTGGGCTGGGGTGCGCACTTCCAAGGTCAACTAGTCCAAGGGAGATGGCAGTCCGATTCAGAGGTGGTAGTATCGAACATACTGGAACTAAGGGCGGCATGGATGGCAATCTTACATTTAGCCACCTACCTCAGAGGAAAATCAATACTCCTACAGATGGACAACAAAGCGGCAGTGGCCTATGTCCAGAACCAGAGGGGAACACACAGCAGGTCTCTACTCAGCAAAGTGACGCCCATTCTGACCTGGGCCGAGAGGAAATTAATCAACCTGCGTGCCTCATACATCCCAGGGTCCGAGAACCAGTTAGCCGACCATCTGTCAAGATCATTCGTCAACAACAACGAGTGGTCCCTGAATCCCAAGGTTTTCGACTGGATATGCCAACAATGGGGCACCCCCCAAATCGACCTATTTGCCTCTCCACTCAACGCGAAGACGCCTCTGTTCTTCTCAAGGTTCCCATCCCCAGGGTCAGCAGGAGTAGACGCTCTAGCCCAGCCTTGGAATTTTCAGAAAGGATACGCATTTCCTCCGACTCCTCTGATATCAAGGTTTCTTCAGCGCCTGACGACGGAGAAAGTCACAGTCTTGGCAGTAATCCCATACTGGCCCAAGAGACCGTGGTTCACACTCCTAGTCAGCATGGCTGTATGCAGACCGCTTCCTCTTCCACACCTGAACGACCTTCTGTCTCAAAACGACTTCTCTCACCCGCATCCAGAAATCCTAGACTTGAGGGTCTGGAAATTGAGCGGAAAAGGCTGGATGATTTAGGGTGCTCACATAATGTTATTCAAACACTTCTACAGGCAAGGAAGTCTTCCACTAATTACACCTATTACAGAATATGGAGAAAATTTACAGAACTGGCAGAGCTTAATCATTTTGATCCCATGGACCCTGGGGTCCAGAATGTGCTTCTCTTCCTACAGAATGGCTTGGATCTAGGTTTAGGTCTAAACACTCTTAAGGTCCAGGTCTCGGCTCTCTCAGCCCTGACAGATACACGATGGGCTTTGAACCCTCTGGTCGAACGCTTTTTGAAGGCAGTCCTGAGATTGCGACCTCCCAGGAAAGCATTATACCCCAAATGGGACTTGACGATTGTGCTGGATGTCCTATCAAATCCTCCCTTTGCTCCCACAGAAGATTGCACCCTAGAGGACATTTCCTTAAAAGCAGTATTCTTGATTGCCATCACCTCGGCTCGCAGAGTATCGGAAATCCAAGCTCTAGGATCACAGGAACCTTACATCACCTTCTTCCCGGACAAGGTGGTTTTGCAACCCATCCATCAATTCATTCCTTACCTTCTATCATCTTAATCAGGAATGGGTTCTCCCAGCATTTGGAGAAGATCCAGAGTCTTCAAGATTACATGAGCTAGATGTAGCCAGATCCCTGAGACACTATTTAAACTCAACACAACAGTTTCGCAAAGATCAAAGACTGTTTGTCATACCAAAAAGTGCCAGAAAGGGAATGGCAGCATCCAAGATGACCTTAGCAAGCTGGATCGTTAAATGAATCCAAAGGGCCTATCGGGCTAGTGGTCTGGCAGTTCCAGATGCGGTCAGCGCGCATTCCACTCGGGGAATGGCCTCTTCTTGGGCAGCATTGGCGCGGGTCTCCCCTGAGACAATTTGCCGAGCAGCTAGTTGGTCGTCATTCAACACTTTCATGTCTCACTATAGTGTAGACCCAGCGGTTCTTACTTCCCGGGAATTTGGGGAAAGAACCTTACAGATGTCAAGGCTGTAGTTTTTCATTAAATTTCTTATTGCAGTACCCTCCCTGTAAGCAAGTTATTTACCATTGATATGCTGCCATGGAGGCACCAGGAAAAGGGAAAATTGAATACTTACCTTTCCGTAATTTTCCTTTCCTGGTGCCTACCCATGGCAGCATAAACCTTAGTTTTCTGAGATCTAGTTACAAGAATGATGGTGGGAGGAACAACTCTTTTATTTATAGAGTTAAAGTGGTCCTGTGGGTTGGTCGAGGGCGGAGCAACCAACCATTGGTATGCTGCCATGGGTAGGCACCAGGAAAGGAAAATTACGGAAAAGTAAGTATTCAATTTTCCGTTTTCCTGACAGCTCCAGGTCAGCCCATCTTTGGGTATGCCCCACCCACCCCCCATGCTATCAGGACCTAACTCATAAATTTGACCCTACTGCCCAGGATGACATTAATTTCCTTTCCCCTGTGCTGTCAGGATCTGGTGAAGTCTCCTACCTCATTGGATTAAATATCCAGCTGTCTGTCTGGTGTTGGGTCCTCCTAGACCCCCCAGTGCCTACTAAATGCTTTGGCTGTGTGGGGTTGCCACTGCTGGTTTTTAGGGTGGTGTAAGTGGACCAAAGGTCTGCATGCTGAGGTGGCATTGCCTGTCAGGGACAGCTTCCCCTGCCTCCTCTTGGGAGAAGACATTTGCTGATTCCCCTGTCAACATGGTCTGTGTTAATGGGGAAATTACCCATGATTGCAGAAAAGAAATTTGCACTGCGTATGGCCTGCTTAACTCTATCTCCTGCAATCTCCCTGCACTTTCTGGTGACTGCCAAGCTCTGCAATTCAGGAGAGTGAGGTAAGGCTGACTGCTTGCTGTGAGCCACTATGGCCTGTTTGCATCCTGGAGGTAATTGACTCTATTATGCTTCCTTCCCATCCTGTGCCTGTTTCCTGCTCCTAATACAATGCCAACCTCTAAAGATCAGGGATTGCCAAGAAGGTAGGAGGCTTACCCACCGCTCTGCTGGATTGCAATGTATGCTGTTGCTGATGCTTTTTTACCCTTTTCTTGCCAGTTCATCACATTCAAGATGACACTCTTCCCCTTGTTTAGAAAGAGGATGTTCAGGAGATGATCAGTACTTTAGATTTAGAGACAGCTGTTACTGTGAGAGATCTAGGGATCAACACTCTTGCGCCACATCCAGATCTAGATACCATAACTCCCCTCCAAGAACCCAAGGTTTCTCCAATCATTCTCAGCCCAGGCCACAGATTTGTTGGGCCTGCCCTAATGTAGCACTCCCAGGAAAGACAGCCTGCAAAGTCTGCTTCAAGGAGGCTATCAGGGACAGGGATGCCGAAAATAGGAAAATGGTTTCCCCCATGAAGAAAGCTTTCCAAGATACGCTGAATTCATTTGCTGAACAACTGCAACCTCCACATCAACAAGCTTCTTCTATGTCCCATGTGACTACACCTCAGTTAAACTTTGGGAGCAAAGAGCCTCAGGCAATAGCCAAGTCTATGTCTGATGATTCTTCCAAGAAGGAAGAAGATGGAGGCTTCAGAGGGTTCAATTTCAACCTGATACCGCCCTTCTTGAAGGAGGTTAGAGAGAGAAGTGGGAGGACCCAGTGGAGGAACTGCAGAATAAGCAGAAGTGCTACTTGAAGAACATGGAGAAGGAGGGGCTCAACTTCCCCTTTCTTTATAAAAATAAAGATATTATTGAAGATGAGAGGAAGCAGGCGAACAAAAATATTCTCTCTCAGGAATTGATTTGCCAAATTGTACCCCTTTAGGAAGGAGAACGTCAAGCATCTGAATAACTCACCTGTGGATGGTGAAGCACTGATGAGCTTGGCCGGGCATGTAATATAACCATTAGATGCAGTTTCATCTAAAGATGTCCTTGGCAGGAGAATGGATTTAGACCTTAAAAAGGTCTATATGGCTGCAAAAGGGGCATGTAAACCATAAGTAGCCCTAACAGAGATTACCAAGGCCACAGAGATCTGGATTGATAAATCTGAGGCAGCTATTTCTAGTGATCTTGGTAAAGCCAGAATTGTTGGCTCATTTAACTACTGGAAACTGATGGATGGGTTAATGGTGGAGTCAACATTAAATCTCTTGCATGGGTGATGCTAAACACAGTCACAGTGAGGCAAGCCCTATGGTTCAGACCTTGGGTGGTGGGTGAATCATCTTACAAATAAGGTTGGTACAAGATCCCTTTTGAAAGCCAATCTCTATTTGGAGACAAATGTAATGCAACAACTGCCAAGATGACCTGGTAGGCTGTCTAGAGCTAGAGGGAAGGAATCAAGAGTCTACAGACCAGGGAAAGAGTTTTGCAGGCCTTGGAAAGCTTCCTCATGGGAAAAGTAAAACATGGTCAGCCTCTCCTGCAAGTCAAGATTTCCAGAAGCCATTTTGTCCCCATCAATACTTGCCCAGTGGGAGCCAAGCTGTGTGGTTTTGGACAAGTATGGGTGGAAAGCATTCAAGATCACTGGGTGCTATGCACCATAAGGATTGTTCACTTCTGGGAATTTCTTAAAAATCCAAGATCAAAATTTGTCCCAACTGCTCTTCCCTATAACTGAAAGAGGGAAGTTCTGTTTCAATATATAGACACCTTGTTGCAACAGAAGGCAATAGAGGAAGTCTCACAGGAGGAGCACTTCTTAGGAGTCTATTCACCACTATTCTTAGTGCGGTAAAAGTCTGGAGGCTGGACACCAGTACTAGAGCTCAAGTGGCTAAATAGAAGACAGTTTGCAACAGGTTGGAGCTAAAGGTAATGTATCAAGCCCTCCTGGTCTTTGCCCCTATGATCTGTGGTGGTTCAGTTCTTCTCAGAATGGACACTGTTACATATGTACAGTAGCCTATGTCGAGAAGCAGGGGGGCACGCAAAGCAAAAGTTAAGGGAGGTCACGTCTATAATGGACTGGGCACAGGAGAATCTGCTTCTTCTTTCAGCAGTATATTTACCTGGACATATTAACCTTCTGGCAGACTATCTGTCCAGAGCCTCAGTTGAGGTGGTCTCTTGTTGAGGTGGTCTCTTCTTCCTGGCCTTTCTAAACAGATAGTTGCGGGAGAAGGTCACAGTGCCAGCAGTAGTTCTGGATTGGCTGAAATGTCCTTGATACCCATTTCTCCTGCACCTGAAGGACACACCATCCATTGCCTATAAGGACAGACTTCCTATCTCAGGGCCAAGTTCTCCATCCAGCACCAGAATAGCTCAGATTGATGGCCTGGATATTAAAAGGTGGAGATTCGCAAGTCTAGGATGTCACTCTAAGCTTGTGGAAATCCTTACAAAGTGATGTAAAAGCATAGACAAATTATGTCTATAGCAGAGTCTAGCTAAGGTTCCAAGGAAGGATTTTGCTCGGAAGAGCCAAGAGTTTGTTATGTCCTTAGATTCCTTCAAAAAGGTCTTGAAATGGGTCTGATTGCAAGTTCGCTCAAAGACCATGTCTCAGCCATTTCAGCCTTTACAGGAGCTTCTAACACACTAATAGTCCATTTTTTTAAGGTCATAGTAAAGTAAGGCCTCCCAGAGCCACTACGTTTACTAAGTGGAACCCGTCAATAGCCCTGAGTTTCCCGACTTCTACTATGTTCGGACAAGAAGTTTTTCTGTGTGACTTAACATTGAAGACATCCTTCCTAGTTGCAATAGCTTCTACTATAATGCCCTGTACACACAGTCGGACATTGATTGGACATTCCGACAACAAAATCCATGGATTTTTTCCGACGGATGTTGGCTCAAACTTGTCTTGCATACACACGGTCACACAAAGTTGTCGGAAAATCCGATAGTTCTAAACGAAGTGACGTAAAACACGTATGTCGGGACTATAAACAGGGCAGTAGCCAATAGCTTTCGTCTCTTAATTTATTCTGAGCATGCATGGCACTTTGTGCGTCGGATTTGTGTACACACGATCGGAATTTCCGACAACGGATTTTGAAAATTTTATAGCAAGCTCTCAAACTTTGTGTATCGGAAACTCCGATGGAATTTTTTTTTTCATCGGAAAATCCGACCGTGTGTACAGGGCATAAGGGTCTCGGAGCTAGAAGCCCTAGGGTTTAAAGAACCCTATACTTCATTTTGGGCAATAAATAGTATTGCTCACCTTTTTTTTGGAAGACAATCAAGAAGTTATCCCACTGGATGTTGTGAGAACTCTGAGGTCCTATATTGATGCTACTTCTGGCTTCAGGACTTTCGACTGCTTGTTCGTGATCCCCAGAGAGGCGTGCAAAAGGAGAAGGGCCCTAGGGTTATCTCTTCTTGGCTTGTGAAGATAAACCCCCTGGCATATAAGGATAAGGGCTTGGCACTACCAGAGGGAATAGAATCTCATTCCACAAGGAGCGTCCAGACTTCGTGGGCAGCTGCCTGAAGTGCTTCACCAGAAACAATCTGCTAGTTAGAGACTTGGTCATCCACATGCACTTTTGTCTTTAATTATCATATTGATCGGTCTGTGTTGACATCTGGTTTTGTAAAAGCTGTAATCTCTTCAGCCAGTGGCCATATTAAAATGATGTTCACATTATCCCAACCTGGTTTTCTACTTAATTCCCGGAGATGGGATGACTTGGAGCTGTCAGGAAAATTGAAAATTGAATACCAATGCTTAACGCAATTTTCCTTTCCTGATGGGCTCTATGTCAACACAGATTCTCACCTAGGTGCAAAGATTTAGTTACGCAATGCCATCCTAGGCAGTGGGGTCAAATGTATGAGTTAGGTCCTGATAGCATGGGAAGTGGGCTGGGCATACCCTGAGGTGGGCTGACAGGGAACCTGCTTAACAAATTTGCACTATAGCAGCACATGGTGCTGTTTGGAGCATGAGTTAACTTCACACACCTACCTTCAGCAGTGCTCATGCCCTTGTTGCTTGTGTGACAAGGACAATACCAACTCTGCACCAATTGGCCAATGGGGGCAGACCTGTACTGGGCATCCTCATTGCTAGACAGTGGGTCACACCATCTGCCTAGCCTTCCTCCACTTGCCAGCGGTCACACCCCCTGAACTTTGACTGCCCTGCTATGGTTTCATATTTATTGTAAAACTGAGATTGCTAATAGTTTCAGTTTTTCACTTCTTATTGGTATTATATTCTGTTCTATTCTTTTTATGGAATATATTAAATAAAAAGAGACATTTTACTAAGATGAGTCTCACTAAAGTCTTTGGCATTGTATAGCAGATGTGTCTGTATTTTGTTTATTTCCTTTGTGTTTGTATTCTATTGCGAGTCTAGCTTTTTCTCTTTAAAGGAGAAGTCCAGCATGAGCTCATTCGGCTGGACTTCTCCTATGGGTCACGTTTTGCACTCCTGTAAACCAGTTTAAGCAGAGAGCAGTCTGAAGTCCACTCTCTGCTGACGTCACATTAATCAGTCCAGGCACCATGCCATTCCGACTCTGGGAATCTGGATCCGCCAGGTGCCTGGACTGATGGCTCTCTCAGCAAGCTGCTGAGATGGCTGCTCCCTGATTCCTCCACAGCTCAGCGCTCCAGTGAGCATGGAGGAGCAGAGCAGGGGAACTGCTGATTGACAGCCAGCAGCTCTCTGCCGAGAGAACTGAGCGATTGAACAGTGCAGAGACACCGGGGGACAGATGCAGCATCGGACCATGGCTGCATCCACCTAGGTAATTATAATAGGGGAAAAAAACCCAAACCCATACTTCTCCTTTAATAGTTGCCCATGTTCTCTTTTTCAGTTTATTCCAAGTTTATAGCATGCCTTTTCAAATATTGATGGTTTCTTTTGTTTTTTTTTCCAGTCCAATCTTTAGATACCTCTAAGCAGGTTTCTGCAAAAATGTGACATTTTAGCATGTTGCTCATGTTGCATACTGTGAAATTAGCCACTGTGTTTTTAAAAATTGCACTCTGTAATCTGATATTTTAATTACTATAAGTGCAAATTACTATAAGACATGTAATTCCGAATTTTCTAATTTGAGACAATTATTTCCAATTTAGCTCAAAAGAATTTCAAGCTTTTCTGAAGAATTTGGAGTTCTGCCACATGACATCTAGCTCCTATTATATTCAGTCCAATGGGTTGGCAGAGAAATGGTTACAGACAATTTATTTAATATTCAGAAAAAAAAACAAGGTAAAGACCCCTATTTTTCACTGCTGGACTGGCAAAATGCTCTGGATATTGCTCTGAAGTTTATGGAGCATCCATTTGTACATGGACACACATCTAAGAACAGAACTGAAAATACTTCTGTATTTTTTTTTTCCAAGATGGCTATGATGTCTGTACAACAGAGAATAGATTAACACAAAAAAATAAACATTTATTTTATCACAGTAATATGGCTGTATGTATTTAGCAAAAATGTGAGATTTCAGTGTGACAATAAATAAAATCCAGGCATGGTATTACAATGGGCAAACATCTGATCAATATTGGTGGAACAGAAGGGACATGATTGAAAAATAAAGGTAGATCATTTGTCCTTTATATCAAAGCTGAAATATACAGATAAACAAACAATTCAAGGGAATGAAAAGGACAACTTCTTCATAGAAAGCAAAGACTCTGTCAATGCAATGCCTGAGATAAAAACAGCGGTCCAGGTATGTGCACAAGTGGTGGGATTTTAAGTACAGAATTAATTACATACAGTAGTTACATAGTTACATAGTAGGTAAGGTTGAATAAAGACAACAGTCCATCCAGTTCAACCTGTGTAGGTGTATGTGTGTCAGTGTCGATAATCATTTCTCATATCCCTGTATGTTGTGTTTTTTAAGATGCACGTCCAAGAGTCTATTAAAAATATCAATATTCCCCACTGACAACACCAATTGTGGAAGAGCGTTCCACATCCTTATCGCCATGACAGTGAAAAACCCCCTATGCAGCTTAACCACTTCCCACCCGGCCTGTAGCAAAATGACAGTCGAACGGTGGTTCAGTTATCCTGACTGGGCATCATATGACGTCCAGCAGGATAAGCCGTGATTGCGCACCCTAGGGGGTGCACAGCACAGCGATCGGTGGTGTGGCATGTCAGTCTGACACACCGCATCAATGATCTTGGTAAAGAGCTGATGGAGGCTCTTTACCATGTGATCAGCCATGTCAAATCATGGCTGATCACGATGTAAACAGGAAGAGCCATTTATCGGCTTTTCCTCACTTGCGTCTGTCAGACACGAGTAGAGGAGAGCCGATTGGCGGCTCTTCTGACAGGGGGGTCTGCGCTGATTGTTTATCAATGCAGCCCTCCGCTGATGCCCACCCAGGACCACCAGGTATGCCACCCTAGACCACCAGAGATTCACCAATCAGTGCCCAGACAGCTGGCAATCAGTGCCAATTAAAAATGCCTGCCAGTGCCACCAGTGATGCCTATCAGTGCAATCTATCAGTGCCAGTCATCAGTGCCCGTAAGTGCTCATCAGTGCTGCCTATCAGTGCCCAGAAGTGCCGCCTATCAGTGCCCAACAGTGTCACCTATCAGTGCCCATCAATGCACACCAGTGGCACCTATGAGTGCCCATCAGTGCTGCCTACCAATGCCCAGAAGTGCTGCATATCAGTGCCACCCATCAGTGCTGCCTATCAGTGCCACCTATCATTGCCCATCGTCAGTGCCACCTCATCAGTGCCATCTCATTGGTGCCACCTCATTGGTGCCGCCTTATCAGTGCCTGTCAGTGCAGCTTATCAGTGCCCATCAGTGAAGGAGAAAACTTACTCTTTTTTCAAAATTTTCGGCCTTTTTTAGTTTGTTCAGCAAAAAATAAAAAACACAGAGGTGATCAAATACCACCAAAAGAAAGCTCTATTTGTGGGAACAAAATTATAAAAATTTTGTTTGGGTACAGTGTAGCATGACCACGCAATTGTCATTTAAAAAGTGACAGCGTTAAAAGCTGAAAATTGGCTTGGGCCGGAAGGGGGGAAGTGCCTGGTATTGAAGTTGTTAGGGTATAACCGCTTCTCCTCCAATCTCATTGTGTGGCCCTGTGTCCTCTTACACTCCCTGAGACTGAATAGTTTTTTAATTACACTGGGATCACCATTGAGGTATTTGTAAATCACTATCATGTCCTCTCTCAAGCATCTTTTCTCCAACGAAAATAAATGTAGTGCTTGTAGTCATTCCTTGTAATTGAGGTCCTCCAGTCCCCTTACTAAAGGGGTTGTAAAGTCTCAGGGTTTTTTACCTTAATGCACTCTATGTAGGGATGCACCGATACCACTTTTTTAACACCGAGTACGAGTACCGATACTTGACATCATGTACTCGCCGATACCAATTACCGATACCTGATTTTGGTCATGTGACCATTTTTTTTTTTAAATAATTAAAGATTACACATTTTCACCATAATATGAGGAATTGAAACGCAGTCAAAAGATTATGAAAGAAAACATGTTTTGCTGGTCACAAAGCTGTTAAAGCGCAAATTACACAGAACATGTTATACAAAAAATAATGTCAATGTCATCAATGACATATACATTGCAAGTTCACAATGTTTAGGCATGAGGAGAAGCAAGAACAGTACAGTACCTCAGTCAACTCACAACACAAGACATTATTTATAAAATTTCCAAAACCAAAAAAACACATGTGTTTGTTTCCAGTTAAACTTACACTGTGTAAGAGAAACATATTTCACAGACAGAACATTCCAGGATGGCAAGGATGTGTGTTAGGTTGGCATGTAGGCTGTAGTAAGGCCTCATGCACAGCTCAAAGCAGCTGCTTCTTCAGGTGTTTTAGCTCTTTCGAGTTTTTTTTCTCTACCTGTTACCTCTTCCCCTCATGTTAGCCTATGTGTTGATTCGTGGCCATTGGCCAAGGAACACTATGCGGTTTCAGAAGTTTAGTGGCAGGGCAGCTTACAGGCAGCAGGCAGAAAAAAAAATAGAAAGAAATTGGAAATGGAAATCTTTGGATTTTTTTCTGCCTGTAAACTTTCCTGCCACTAGTGTGCAATGGGCTGACATGGAGGGGAGGCGTTAACAGGCAGAAAAAAAGCTCAAACTCCTTGAGGAGCAGATGCTTTTAGCTGCATTGTACAGGCATTATGCCTTGAAAATGAAAAGCTCAAATGTCACACAGAACATGAAATATCATCATTGTTGGTGATGCCACGTATAAAACATCACAAGTTCACGTCATCACATCAACCAACCCAAGAGCAATACAGTTAAATAATGTTAGGCCTGAGGAGGAACAACTGAACAGTACCTCAAAACTAACATTATTTTGTAAACATTTTTTAAATAATAAAAAAAAGTGCTAGCTTCTAGTTCAACTTCTTATGAAACTCGTGAAAAAACATTTTTCACAGACCAAACTTAGGGTCATTCCAGGATGACAAGGCCAAGGAGCCAAGGACTTAGCAGCAGTAAGGCCACATGCACAATAAAGCTCAAAGTAGCTGCTCCTACAGGCGTTTGAGCTCCCTATTTTTGAGCCTTTCATTTGCCTGTAGTGTTAACTCTATGCAGCTCCATATTAGGCTATGTGTCCCCCATGCATTGCACGTTGAATCACCTATGGTGTGCAATGTGCACACCATAGGTGATTCACTTTTTCACTTAAGGAAAAAGGTTGTGGCATGGAGTTAAAAAGGAATATTTTTTTTTTTTTTAAAGGCCAACATGGAGGGGAGTTAACAGGCAGAGGAAACGCAAAAAAAATGCTCAAATGCCAGGTGGAGCAGTTGCTTTGAGCTGCAGCATGCAACTGTGCATAATGTCTTACAGTTGGACAGTAACAGGCGGTAGATTACTTTTTTCAATTTAAACGCAAGTGGCAAGCTTTTTTGAGAAACAGAAGAATCTCTGCATGTTCAGTTAGAAGTCGGTTTCTGGTGTCAGTCAGAATGTGTGACGCTGCACTGAACAATCTCTCTCACTTTCCACACTACTGCAAGGAGCTAAAAGATATTTTTGTGCCATTTGGGCTAGAGTGGGAAATCACAGTTTATTGACTGCCCAATACTCAAGAGGTTTGTCCGAACGAGGCACAGTGACCTCTCCAAGATACGCTTCTAGTTGTATGGTAGCAGCTGTGGGAGCACATGTAGATGAATAAGCAATTTCTTGAAAAGCACTGTCCACAGTCACACCAGTACCTGGCTGTTGCTCAGTGCAAGGCCTTTTGGTAGCTGGTTTCTCAAGCACCTCAGGTGTAGCTGCCTGTGCCTGTAGTACCTGTACAGAAGATATTTGTTGCATTTTCAGCACAAACATCTCTTTGGCCTGCCTGCCAGCATCTGCATTTGAGAAGAACCGATCTTTATACCTAGAAGAAGAAAAATACAAGACATTAGACAACGTCCTGCAAGCAAAGCAACAACTGTGGAAGCTTGCTGTGGGGGCACTGCTAGAAGAAAAGGTAACGGCGGAGGACACGGCAAAAACAGTTATCTGGCTTGCTCTATGCAAAACCATTACACAGAGGCGGTGTGTTTTTTATGAAGGTGAGATTTACAGTGTTATCACTTGCATTACAAAAATTTTTTTTAATGCAAGCAAGTGATAATAACACTGTAAAATATCACCTTCATCCAAAAAACAAAAAACAAAATCATATCATCAATATTCAAATAAAAGCAATGCAAAATAGCAGCCAGCAATAATTGATTACCTTGGATCGAGTAAAGTAGCGATGCAGTAAAGTGGATTTTGCTCCATGTCAGAGAACCGTTTCTGCAAAGCACCAAGCAATGTGTTCTTCATCGTTTTAACACCGTGGTCCTCATCCACTTCTTTAGATAATAATCGCTGTAGCACAGTCACTGCAGGAATTACATCCGAGGCAAAAGAATCTGAACAACTCACATGCCGAGTCAACTGTTCAAAGGGAGCCAAGATGTTGATCATCTTTTCCATGAGATTCCACTGATTTGCAGTGATTGTTGCAGGCAGCTCATGTTCTGACACATATACTCCAATGGCCCATTTTTGCTCTATCAGAGACTGCAGCATGTAAAAAGTGCTGTTCCAGCGAGTCTAAACATCTTTTGAAGTCTTTTAATGGGTTGACCAAGCTGGATCTGAATATCTTGCAGCGGAGAATATGCCAAGTTTGAATGTTTAAAGTGCCCAACTATTTTGCACCCAACTCCCACAGCCTCCGTAATGCTGCGCTGTGATAAAAGCCCCTTTGAGACAGCCAGCTGCGGTGTATGTACCACACATGAAAGACTCTGAAGACCAGCATCTTGTACACCTTTTATCATATTTCTTCCAATATCACAGACTACCACATGGACAGAACTTTTGGGAATTGCCCAAGTGTCAAGCATTTCTTCTAGTATGCTTCTTATAGCTTGGCCTGTGTGAGAGCCTTGAAATTTCTTTGCGTGCAGCATGACTTGGTGCAGAGTGAAATTGCCATCAATCCACTGTGCAGTTAAGCTAATTACAGACACGGGACTCACACTACTGCTCCAAATGTCCGTGGTGAAACTGATAGCCTTTATGTCCTCCTGTAGCATGTTGGTAATATTTTTTCACTGTGTTGTGTAATTGTGGCAACATGACATCTGTGACATCTGTGGAATTTCGTACTTTGGCTCCAAAAGATTCATAAGTCGCCGAAAACCCACATTGTCAAATATTGATAGTGGCTGATCATCAAGAACGATGAATTGGGTAACTACTTCAGAATTTTTTTTAGCCCTTCGGTTATCCATGGAAAATTTTTCACGTCTGGCAAGGGTTTGCTGCAGTGTCAGCTGCTGAGTGCAAGAGCTAGTGATAGCTGTAAATTCGCCATGCTCAGTCTTGTGTTTCATTTTGAGGTGTTTTATGAGATTACTGGTATTATAATAACTAACTTTTGAACCTCCTCTGGATATTTTGTCAGAACAGAGTTTGCGGTCTGCAATGCGTTTGTTGGTTTCATTAATTTTAAAAAACTTCCAGAAAGCTGACATTTTGCTGGTGGCAGTGGTATCCATTTGCATTGCACTTAAAGCCAGAAATAAGTAAGTCTCTCCACCTTAAGGAGGAAAAAAATAAGGAAAATGGGGGAAATTTTTTTTAGCCCAAATGTTTTGTTTTCTGATTTTTTCACACATGATGACACCTACTATTTTTTAGAATAATGAAGCTGCTCTCACCGGTGCTTGTTGTTTGTTCCTGCTGCATCCAGCATCTTGGTATGGCCAAGTAAACCAGCGGGGATGATGACATCCATCTGTCAGGTACAACGGTCGGTATCTCTACAATACAAAAAGCAGAGGATGGTCTCAGAAAGGCACATGCAGGAAAATGTTAGGCAAGAGACAATGATGATTTATGTAACAGCAGCAGTCATTTACCACCATGATGGACACTTTAGGCAACAGAGACAATGTGGGACACTAAGTTATGTAACACACACAAACACGGGCCGGCTGCCATGCTGGACAGTGGACATTATTATGTTAGGCAAGAGAGAGAGAGAGACAATGTGGGACAAACTAAGTGTAACACAGGCTGGCCGCCATTTTAGACAAGAGAGAGACAATGTGGGACAAACTAACTTAAGTATAACACAGGCCGGCCGCCATGTTAGGCAAGAGAGAGAGAGAGATAATGTGGGACAAAACTAACTTAAGTATAACACAGGCTGGCCGCCATGTTGGGCAAGAGAGAGAGAGACAATTTAGGACAAACTAACTTAAGTATAACACAGGCTGGCCGCCATGTTAGGCAAGAGAGAGAGAGACAATGTGGGACAAAACTAACTTAAGTATAACACAGGCCGGCCGCCATGTTAGGCAAGTGAGAGAGAGACAATGTGGGACACAAAACTAACTTAAGTATAACACAGGCCATCCGCCATGTTAGGCAAATGATGATGTAAGCTAGTAGTACTGTACAGCAATCACCGGCCGCGGGACACATAAGAAGAAAGCAAGCAACAGTTAGAAATAGAGAAGAGCACTCACCAGCCGCCATGAGGGGACATGGTATAAGGAGGACGCTTGCCATGTGGGGCAGCCATGTAGCAGCAGCAGCAGCAGCAGCAAAACACATGTCTGTCATGAGGGAAACTGCACTCACCGCCGTGTGGAGAGGCCGCAACCTTATCCGGTTCCCGAGCTCCGCCCAAGCTGACGTCACTTCCGGTATTGGTTTATGTGCAACCCTAATCTTAACCTTCTGCTTTTTATTAACAGCTGAAATATTTGAGATATATTGTCCTTGCAAATACGCTTTGAATGCATCCCAGACAATATCTACCGAGGACGATCCCGCATTACTCTCCCAGTATTTCATTATTATGGTTGTCATTTTTTCAGTTTTTTCCGGTTATAACACCCACTGCGGAGTTAATCTGCACAGTGATGCATTTCTTGGAGTAGGAATATGTATCAACAAAAATAGAGAATGATCCGAGAAGCCACTCCTTAGGTATGTGGCTTCCGCAATGTCTGCTAACATTGCAGGATCTGCAAATGCTAGATCTATTCTAGACGCCGTTTTATAGGAGGTAGAGAAGCAGGAGTAGGTTCTTTTTTCTGGGTTCCTCCATCTCCAAATCTCTGTTACCCCTATTGCCTGCACCCAGTTATACAGATCTACTGAGTGCTGCTTAGGAGGTTTTGGTCTATCCAACTCTGGGGATAAGACCGAGTTAAAATCTCCAATAAGTAGTAACTTTGCTGGAGGATACTGAATGATTTTTTCCATTATCTCATTCAAAACTCCCACAGAAAATGGAGGTGGGATATACACTGCCACTATAATACACCTCTGTTGTCCAATCAATAATTTCAAAATAACATATTTTCCTTGTGTATCTATATAGGCCTTCTCTATTTCTCCAGGAAAGGATTTATTTACCAAAACCGAATCCCCTCTAGCATAGGAGGAATAAGTGGCATGATACACTTTTTGTATCCAAGCTTTTTTAACGTTATTAATTTTTTCCCATTAGATGTGCCTCCTGGAGTATAATCAGCTGAGGAGTATATTTTCTTATAGATTGAAATATTAATGCTCATTTAAACTTTGAGTTTAATCCTTGAACATTCTAAGATAGTACCAAATAGCAGTTTTTTTTTCACCTGACATTATGCAGAAAGTATAGGAGGAATAGATACCTCCACCATATCTTATGCCCACTGGTTTTTACAGGAAGCATCCATATGGTCCTTAAACCACCCCATTGTTGATCCAATACATACTCCCCCCTTACACTCACTTCACCAACCTCCAGCCATCCCACCCTATCCCTTTCCACTCCCTTCTCTAGTGTACAACCCCATCCATTCATGGATGGGAGTGGACAGGAACTTCTCCTATCCCCTTCTTTACTGACCATAGTGTCTATTCTATACTCATTACCCAACATAACCCAACTCAATCCCAAAAAAAGAAAGAAAAAAAAGCAATCACCCTTCCATTCCATTGTGTGGCGTGCTCTCTAATAAACGATAGATCTCAAGGATGCCCCACCCCTTAGTTATTTTACCCCATATATCTAGCTTCTCCTTTATCTCTTCTAAGAAGGGAAACAATATGTTATTATGCATCATTAAGTGCTTTCATAATTAATTAGAAATCCTTATTCAATATAAGAACCTCCTCCCAACCACCTATCCTCATTCCCCTCGTGTCATATCATCATACTTATCAAAATTATACACTCAACCCTCTATTCAATTTTTATCACAGTCTCTCTGATAGACAGTCCCCCTCTCAGAGACACTGCTAAAAAAAAAAAAAAAAAGTGGAAAACCCCCATAAAATTATTTATCAATATATAGTGCTCTTGTTGGTATCAGTATCTATAGATCTTATATGTCCCACCAAAAAAAAAAAAAAAAAAACACTAAGATTAGTTAATTCTCCCCCCCTCCTCCCCCCTCCCTAAACATTTAACCCCTCTTTATCACCTGAAACGAGATGCATTATTCTACATTATACATCATTAATATAAACCATCTTGTTATTATCAGGATCTATACTGATCTATATTAATATATAATACTTTTGTTATTATCAGGATCTATACCCATCTATAATCATATATGTGTCAAAAAAAACACACATAGGATTAATTCATTCCCCCCCCCCAAGCATTTAACCCCTCTTTATCACCTGAAAAAGATGCATTATTCTACATTAGATTATACATAATTAATATAAACCATTAATACATAGTGCTTTTGTTATTTTTGTTACGAAAATAAATCACCGTCTCAGACCATCCTCGGGAATCAAGATAATATTTATTGCATATGCAAGAGAAATGAATTGCATTACATGTTCATGCAGTCATTATCATTTCTAAAGAGAGAATACTGTGGTACATGTTTTTTATAGGCCTTGGACACCCCCCTTTCCTGTTTTAAAAATGCCCAGTCTTATGTTTTTCAACTTTATTCTGAACACAACAGGAAATGTGGAAGTATCCGTTTACAGACTTTATCTACATTCACAATGGTTACAGGATACTGACTTGGAAAACTCCCCAAGCCAACACAAAAATACAGGATGTATTCAAAAAATGCAAGTCTAAGCATCTTATCACTAAGCTAAATAATACTGAGTCTTAGTATATTATCACTAGAGCTACAGTATAAGGCCATATTCATATCAAATGACATTTTCATAGAGGACATTTAAAGTATAACTTCTCTAACATCTCCCTCCTTTTATACTCATAATGTCAATAATTCAAATATCCAGGTTCTTTTATTTTACCAGGTATTATCATTTAGACAGATAAGTCCTTAGCGAGAGTTGTAAATTCATCATCAGGTTCCGAGTATAGTTCCGTGTTGCTCTGGAGGAGCATAGTTTTTGTTAAAGATGTGTCAGTCAGTCTTTGAAGAATTCCCCTAATACAGGGAATGCAGCAATATCCACACAATGTAAGAACTGCGGCTGCCATGACAGTAGAGATGAGCAAACTTTTTGCAAGATCACACCACTTACCAATCCATTTTTGGAAGAGTCTTGTCAGGGGGTTCTCTACACCAGAGTTCTCAGCTAATTCTTCGGATAGCATTTGTAGGCCTTGTAAGGCCTTGGTGATACTTCCATCAGGTGCCGTATTGTTTGGAATAAAAGTGCAGCAGAAGGTGCCGAACATTGTGTATACCCTGCCCCTTTCTGCCAGCAACATATCCAACGCTATACGGTTCTGCCACGCTGTCAAAGAGGTGGCGTCCAATTGTGCTGCTATACCTTTGATAGCATCTCTGGTGTAATTCACAAACCTCTGCTGGTTGTAGTAGATGTAGTTTATCCAGTCGATGTTCTTATTGGGCTGGACCCATATGAAAAGTGAGGTGTGTCCTGCTGTTATTTGATTCTGTGCTTTAAATTCACCTGGAACTCCTTATTGAACACCTATTTAGTCTATATAAACTCGGTTGTCAAATGATCCTTGTGGTGTTTCTCGCTTAATTTTTCCATTGCTGGGCAAATATGTGTATAGTAAAGAAAGCGTATTGGCTGTCTGTATAAATATTTTTTTTTTCACTTCCCCGAGACTACAGGCCCTGGATAGGGCAATAATTTCAGCTTGTTGTGCAGAGTAGGAACTGGGAAGGGTTCTGGCTTCAATGACCTGGTCATGTGTTACTATATCGTATGCCGTTTGATGTACCCCTTTATCGTCCTTTTCATAAGATCCTTTCTTACAATCTACAGTCTGATAAAAGGTTTTACTGTAATTGGGAAGGCCAAGCACAGAGGAACCCACAATGAGGTGCTTTACCTTCATAAATGCATCCCCTGCTTGCATATTCCACTGAATGGAATCTTTTGCAGACATTAGTGAACCATAGATGAGATCAGAAAGAGGCGCCACCTCCGAAGCATAATTTGTTATCCATGCTCTACAGAAATTTGCCATGCCAAGAATGAACATCATTTCTTTTTTGGTGCGTGGTTTGGGGACTTGAAGGATGGCCTCTTTTCAGATCTCATGCAAAAGTCTGCCTTCTTGAGATAAAATGTAACCCAGGTATTTCACCTTTTCTTTCCACAGTTGTAATTTGTCTTTGCTGACCTTTTGACCTTTGTCTGTGAGGAAATGCATCAGAACCAAGGTAATTTTACACTGTCGCTCCGAAGGAGCCACTACCAGAATTTCATCCACATACAGGAGAATTTAACTCCCACTGGGAGGTACAAACCGAGACAAATTATTGGACATTTCTTGTGAGAAGATAGTTGTACTTTCACAATATCCCTGGGATAACCTAGTGTATGTGTATTTTTTTTTTTTTTTTCGTGTACATAAATGCAAACCAGACCTGACTGTCTTTGTGTAAGGGAATGGAAAAGAAGCATTACTGATATCAATAACAGAAAATACCTTGTTCTCTAGGTAGAGCTCGTTCAGGAGGACATGCTAGACTGGGACCACCGGGGCCCTCGGTAATACGGCCCTATTGACTGCCTGTAAATCCTGCACGAGTCTCCACCCAGCTTTCCCTCCCTTATGCTTCTATACCTGTGAATCCCTCAGGATTTTAGTTTCTCATCTGTCACTTGGACCCAGTCCATGATAAGCTCTCCTAGCTCATGCCATGATACCTTGGGGTTCCGGGTGACCAAAACACAAGGTACAGTATCCTGCCTGCATATTTGCAGAATAGGCTGTGGTAGGAGACAAGTAGCCACACTATTTCCTTCCTTATCACAGTCCAGGCTTTTGAAGAACACTTCAGTGTTAGTGAGACTCATTAACTGTTTCTCATAGGACTTATCAGGCCCAGAGGTCTTTCTGTAGTACATGGTGCAATAGAGGTTTGTCTGGACCTTATACCTTTTCCCCACAGGCTCTTCGTCAATTATTTCTGCCAGGGTTTTGGGTATATTTAATCCCTCAGTTTGCAAATTCCAGGCTGTACCAGTATCAGGGCTCATTATCCACGGCTGTGATTTGTTTTTCACACAGCGATGGGCTTTGAGACCTCCCTCCACTGGTACGACAGAAATATCAAGAGCGTGTAACATGTCTCTACCCAACAAATTAACAGGACATTTAGTCAAAATTACAATTTTACACTAAGCCTTTTTACCTGTCTGTGGATCTTCCACAGTAAGGCCTTCAGACATGACCTCCTGGTACATCAACCCATTTTGCAGATTTTACATATACTACACCTTTTTTCTTTTACCCCTGGAGGCATATCCAGCGGGTGTATTAGGTTCGTACAAGCTCCAGTATCACAGAGAAATGTTAGCCATCTACCCTTCACAACCAAGGTTATTTCTGACTTGACTTCAGCATGCAAACAAGTTTTAACAGTGCACACATCCAACATTTCAGATTCTTTCTCATCATTTTCTTCTGTATCTCTCTCTCTGCAGACATACCAACATCTTCTAGTCATGCTTCTTCCTCTCTGTTTGACCTGCATTCTTTTTACCAAATGCCCTCTTTTACCTCACAGGAAACACTCCCTCCTCTTCTTTTTCCCCTCATAGTCCTGAATGCGGGGCCTTGTTCAGGTGTTTACCATCCTTCTGTTTTCCTTCTCAATGACATACACATCATTACCTTCACCTACCATAAGCACTTTCCCTTTCTTTACTTTCTTTTTTTGAATGGAAGTGCTACTCAGCATGCCTCGCATAATCAGCTCCTGAAGTCTGCAGATCCTATGGTTGATCATGTGTTTAGTAACAAACTTGATATAGGGGCAAGCAGCCCCTTCAAGATTGCATTCTTTAGCTGTTCCTCATATGGGCTATCATTAACTTGATTTACTGGGACTTCTATTCTAGAGTGATTGTTGAAAATTGCCCTCATCATAACAATGAAATTGTCCACTGTTTCCTCTTCTCCCTGCACACACTGATTTATAATGGACCAGTCGGCTCGACATATCCATCTATTCTCTATCCTTGCTATAAGAGCATTTCTCCTGTTTTCTAGTGCTGCATCATCATGAGGCAACACCACTCCCTGGTTGTTTAATCCACTCCAATCTCCCACTACATGATGCCAGTCGGGACCCAGGATCTGTCTGATGACCTGCTCTATTTCCCTCCCATTAAGATGATAGCTAGCAATCATTCCCATGATACCATCCCTGAATTAAGCTATGTTGACCTTGGGATGTGGTACCCTTTCAGTAGTTTTTTTGACATCCTCGGGGGTCTAGGGGCGATATACCATCATAGTGTTGGGGACTACCATACCACCTACATTTTGTCCTGCCCTAGGGTTAGAAACTTCAATTAGTGGAAACTCTTCCTCTCCACATTCCGTTTGTTCCCCAGCTGAGGGGGGTATCAATTTGTTCACCAGGTCCCCGAAAAATTTTGTAACCATTGCTATAAGGGGGGTCCCTTGTGGACTCCTCTGGACAGCAAGAGTCATCTTGAGAGGGGGTTTAGCTGCAGCCATAGGAAAATCAGTTGCATCTGCGGGTGATCCAGGTGACCACGGGGGAACAACAAACAGTGGAGAGTCAGGTTGCATGGTAAAAGGGTTATTCGTCGATAGTTGGGAGGTCAATGGGGGTGACTTATTGCATGCCTCTGTCCCATACGGTGGGGACTGCAGGTCTGCAATAGGATATAGGGAATTGGGAGTGGGTGTTGAAGTCAGAGGGGGAGCAGCGACTGCCGGTGGGGTTTGAGAGTTCTCCAAAGTATGTGCAGGGGCTATCGGGTGCATTTGGTTTGTTGCGTTTTGTTCAGTCAATACTTGCTGGACCAAAGGATGGTCATATTATTGTCCTCCTCTTTGTCCAAAAACATAGTCTTTTTATGGTTTTCTGAAATTAACCTACGGTTAGCCTCCTCAAGCCATTTCTTTGCCTTGGGAAGGCCTCATTTCTTCTGTTTCCTTATTTTCGTGCCGGCATCATTTTTAAGCTTTCTACACAGTATTACACAATAATCCTTATTTAAAAATGTATCAAAATCATACTTTGTTTCCACAGCTTAAGAAATTTCACATTATTTTTGTCTAGACTAGACATATACTTAGCATCTTCATTCATACTAACAAATTTTCAATGGATCATACCTATTTTGTTTATCGTGCACACGGAGCTCTTTTTTGTTAATGTCTTCTCACAATGACACAACACGCACACACAGTATCTTATCACTTGCAGTCACTCACAGACTTTCTAGTCATGATATATCACTTCTAGATTACTGATCTTGTGTATTGCTAAAATACTGGTGTCTTAGTATTTTAATACTTCACTAACTTGTAGAGAGCATTTACAAAATTACAAGACTGAGTTCTCCTGACTGTTCTTTCATCGTTACTTAATACTTCACTAACTTGTAGAGAGCATTTACAGAATTACAAAGAGACTAAGTTCTCCCAACTGTTCTTTCATCCTATCAAAACATTTAATATATCAGTCCTTGATCCAAGGGTATTTATGTGCCTGCTCAGGATTTATACAACATATGAGGCTGGCATGAACACTGTGGGTCCGCCAAATGTCCTCTGTTTGTTACCTGGAAATCTATCAGGCCACACCCTTGTATCAACAGGGGGTTCTTTAGATTTTGATCTAGGAGTATTTATGTGTCCCCACGGGAATTTTCTGCAGTTTACAAGGCTGTCTGGACCTAAGATCCAATCGACAAATTTCCTTTATCTGCACCCGGATATTAGTATGGGACCATACTCCTATATCAAATGACAATTAACCCAGAGAAACAAACAAGAACACACGAGAAAGAACACCCACAGTGCTCGACTGCTGCCAGGTCATCCTGAGCGTGTCTTCCCAAAACGCGGGCTAGTCACTAGGTCTGCCCATCCAGGACGGCCACAGACGGATCTATACAGGGAATACGTGACCACTTATTTCCCCTCAACAAGAGTAAAGCAGATAGGACAGAAACAGATAAACATTCGATCAATCTCTATATTGTATGTATGTATTTAAATCCCTTATTCATCAAATTCCTAATCAAATCTAACCCAAAAGGTTAATAATAAAATAAAAATAAAAAATCTTACCTTGTCCTGAGAGCGGTCTCTTGTGCTGATCCGGTAAGTCGCTGCCCGGGAGGCACTAGTTCAGCGGACCGGCCTCTCTTTAACATCTAATTTAAGATGGAGGATTTACAGTTTTACTGTACGGTCATCGGTCACTGAGTTGATCCAGTGCGTCTCGGGAACTTGGACTTCCGGCTCTTTGAAGGACCAAATTGTTATGGAAATAAATCACCGTCCTCGGGAATCAAGATAATATTTATTGCATATGCAAGAGAAATAAATTGCATTACATGGTCATGCAGTCATTGTAATTTCTGAAGAGAATACTGTGGTACACGTTTTTTATAGGCCCTGGACACCCCCCTTTCCTTTTTTAAAAATGCCCAGTCTTATGTTTTTCAACTTTATTCTGAACACAACAGGAAAGGTGGAAGTATCCGTTTATAGACTTTATCTATATTCACAATGGTTACAGGATACTGACTTGGAAAACTCCCCAAGCCAACACAAAAATACAGGATGTATTCAAAAAATGCAAGTCTAAGCATCTTATCACTAAGCTAAATAATGCTGAGTCTTAGTATATTATCACTAGAGCTACAGTATAAGGCCATATTCATATCAAATTACGTTTTCATAGAGGACATTTAAAGTATAATTTCTCTAACAATTATCAGGATCTACAGTATACCGATTTATACCAATATATGTATCCCCAAAAAAAAAAAAATCCCATCTATCTAGTGTCCAACCACTCTACCGCTAAAGCTGGTGTTTCAAAAAAAAGGGTGTGTGTCCCGTCGATCACTCGTAATTTACTCGGATATAGGTGGCTGAATTTTAACCCCTTCTCTCTGTCTTTTTTGTGTTTCTGTGTAGGCTCTTCTTTGCTGATGTATCTCCAATGGATAGTCAGGAAAAAATGATAATTTAGTGTTCTCATATTGTAAATCTGCCCTTATCCTGGCTGTTGATAGAATACGGTCCCGATCTCTATAATTCAATAAACGTATCAGGAATGGACGAGGTGGTGCCCCTGACTTTGGGGAACGAAAGGAGATCCTATGTGCTCTCTCCACCGCAAATGTTGTGCATATTTCCTGCTAAATGAAATACTTCTGTCAGCAATTTCTCTGAAAATTTTAATTGGGTTACCTCCCTCCACACACTCTGGTAAAACCCACAATTCGGACGTTATTTCTTCTCAGGTGACTTTCTGTATTAATTGCTCTATCCTGTAGTGCTCTAATTTTTTTTTTTAATATATGCCATTCCCTGTTATCTGTTTTTAATTTCTCTTCTACCTTTGAGACACCTTTTTCCATTTCTACAATCCTTTGCTGAGTTTTATCAAACTCATGTCTCATTAAGCAAACATCTACTGCCAGAGCATCAATTTTGTCTGTTAGGGTCTCGCTACTTGCTTTGATAGCCTCCATAATATCTTTAATGCTCTACCTCTTCTTCTATCGATGTCTGGGTCTCTGCTGCTGTTCCTTTTTGTGGGGATTTCCCTGCTGTCTTTGCTGTCTTTGCGGCCATTGCTGTAGGGGATGAACAGGGAGTCACAATTTGTGGTTTTACACGGGGTCTATTGGGGGCCATTTAGCCACACGATATAAACACCCTCCAAGTTCCTCACAGCTCAGCAAACATTCACGTCCCCCCTCACCTGGCTTCTCCTCCCTCCTCCTTTACAGTTTTTTCCCCCCTCAGCAAAAAGGGAAGTTTACAGCCTACCGTAATGTCCATGGCTGTGCCTGCTATTTTCACCTGGAGATCCTGCTATCACCTCAGCTCAGTCACACCTCCAGCTGTAGGCTATATCGTCACCCAGAAAGAGGAGAGAGGGATCCTCCATACATCCGACCAGCCAGGGGTCATAGATCTGCTCCATCCTCTGTCTCCTCCAATATACAGGATCCAGTGATCTGGAACCACAATGGTGGGAGGATCAGCCGGTGCAGGGAGGGGGGTCAGCGCACATTGTCTGGTAAACTGGAGTCTGGACTCCAATACTCTCCAATACTCTCCTCAGGGCTGCCGTGGGAAGAGGAGTCTGTCAGCATGGGGAGAAGGAAGGCAGGTCCATGCTCAGCCAAACCTGTTGTCTCTTGCTGAAAGCATTCAGAGGTCAGAGCCTGGCCACCATATCACACTTCACACACACTCACACATTGGGGCCCGCTCTGCCTTCCCCTGTCATGACATCAGAAGGATGTTAAACAGCTTAATGGGAGGTGAAGGGCATTATCCTCCCCCCCAGACACCCCATCTGGAGAGCACACTGTGTTCTGAGGGGGAGACAACACACCCAACCCTTATATTACACCTTTCTTTACTGAAAATTTACATATATGAGGTGGTAATGAGATAAGAAAAGGGAAGGCATGGACCCTATCAGCCCAGTGGGAGGAAGTGGAAAGATGAAAAATAATACAGCACTTGCAAAACAGAAAGAAAACACACATAGTCAGGTACATGCATTGTGCATGTATTGACTCAAACCATATACTATTTGGAACAGTTGGTCAGGTATAATAGAACTATATATGTGTTATGACCTTCGTAAGAAGGAAACCCAAATATTGCCATAGAATGCCATAGAAGTGTGTGGATGTGTTAGCCAAGGGTCCCATGTTGAGTTAAACTTTGCCAGGGAGTCATTTTTCATAGCGAACATCTGCTCTAAAGAACAGCATCTATTGACTTCTCTGATGACATCTGATATACTAGGGGTGTTTAGGGAGCCCCAGTGTCTCATTATATTGAGTTTAGCAGATAAAAGGATGTGAACTACAATAGCTCTGGATTTGTGTGGAATATTATTAATGTGGAGATGTAGGAGGGCTTGTTCAACTGAAGGGGAAGTAGGGTGTGGGGTGAATTCTGAGATTATTTTAAAGATCTGATTCCATTATGATCTGATAGATTTGCAGTGCCATAGTATATGTATGAGGGGACCTGTGGAGTCGCAATTTCTCCAGCATTTACTGGAGTTGTTGGATGATATTTTTCATAATTTTATATGGGGTGTAGTACCACCTATGTATTATTTTCTGGAAAAGTTCCCAATGGTCCGTGCATAGTGTAGATTTATATGTCCAGAGTAAAGCTGATTTCCATGAGTGTTCAGAGTATTGGTGGCCTAATTCTTGTTCCCACTTTAACGTTGTAGATGTTTTGGTAAAATTGTGTGAATTACACATTTTCTTATAAAAGGAGGCAATCCCTTTAAGCTTATAGTTGTTTGGGTCATAGAATTTATATATCTCTTCCTCTACTTTAAACGTTATAGGGATCTTGCCTTTCTTAAATAGTTGTGATATTTGAATAGAGCGATAATACTCGGAGTTTGGCAGAAGGTATTTTGTTGGGAGATCTGCAAAAGATAGAAGCTTCCCTTCCTTCACTAATTGTGTATTTTGAATGCCACATCCTACCCAAGTAGAGAGCTGAAGGCCGGGGATTTGGAGTTCAAGATATTCTATAGGGAGAGTGATTTTTTGCTGTGAAGAGATAAAATGATTGTGTTTAGTTTATTGAGTATAGAGGTGGCGCATCTTGGTTTCTTACCTTTCCATGTATAGTTAAGTATCAGGGAGCATGTTTTCGAAAATAAGGAGTGTGGTATGAAGATGGGGATAGTGTGAAAGCGATATAATAATTTAGGTAGTACAGTCATTTTAAATACATTTATTCTACCAGTTACAGATAATTCCAATTTTGATAAAGTGATCATTTCTCCAGGGAGTTTCTCAAGAAATATTTGGAAATTTAACTTATAGGTATTAGTTGATTTTGTGGGGATATTGATTCATTGATATTTAATGGATGTATTGACCCAGGTAAATGGGAATTGTTCTGTAATTGAGTTTTTAAGTGGGGTTGATATGTTGAGACTAGGGATGGGCCGAACACCCCCCAGTTCAGTTTGCACCAGAACATGCAAACAGGCAAAAAATTTGTTCGAACACGCGAAAGTCTATGGGACACGAACATGAAAAATCAAAAGTGCTCATTTTAAAGGCTTATGTGCATGGTATTGTCTTAAAAAGTGTTTGGGGACTCGGGTACTGCCCCAGGGGACATGTATCAATGCAAAAAAGAGTTTTAAAAATGGCCGTTTTTTCGGGAGCAGTGATTTTAATAATGTTTAAAGTGAAACAATAAAAGTGTAATATTCCTTTAAATTTCAAACCTGGGGGGTGTCTATAGTATGCCTGTAACTGTCTGAGAGCAAAATAACATTTCTAAAGGAAAAAAAGTCATGTAAAAGTACTCGTGGCTATAATGAATTGTCAGTCCCGGCAATACACATAAAAGTTAATTGATATAAACGGCATGGGATTCCCCCACAGGGGAACCCTGAACCAAAATTTTAAAAAAATGCGTGGGGGTCCCCCTAAATTCCATACCAGGCCCTTCAGGTCCAAAATTTTTTAAAAAATGGCGTGGGGGTCCCCCTCAAAATCCATACCAGACCTGATGGTATGGATTTTAAGGGGAACCCCACGCCAAAGTAAAAAAAAAAAATGGCATGGTTCCCCTCAAAAATTAATACCAGACCCTTATCCGAGCACGCAACCTGGCAGGCTGCAGGAAAAGAGGGGGGATGAGAGAGCGGCCCTCCTTCTGAACCATATCAGGCCACATGCCCTCAACATTGGGAGGGTGCTTTGGGGTAGCCCCCAAAGCACCTTGTCCCCATGTTGATGGGGAGAAGGGCCTCATCCTCACAACCCTTGCCCGGTGGTTGTGGGGGTCTGTGGGCGGGGGGCTTATCCGAATCTCGAAGCCCCTTTTAACAAGGGGACCCCCAGATCCCGGCCCCCCCTGTGTGAAATGGTAACGGGTACAAATGTACCCCTACCATTTTACAAAAAATATGTGAAAATGGTAAAAAAACACAATACACGCCTTGGGACAAGTCCTTTATTAAAAAATTAAAAAATAAAACTGTCTCACAGAGTCTTCTTCTTCTCGTGCTCCTACGGACCGAAAAAAAAAAGCCCCACGTTGCCGACGATCTGCCTTCGTGGGAGACACCCATCGTAATGACCGGCCGCTCTCAGGTGACAGCTCTTTTATAACTGAGGGCGGGACCACACGATGATGTCGCTGGGTGACCCGGCCCCCCTCTGACGCACGGGGACATCCCTATGGCTTTCCCGTAGCATCAGAGGGGGACTTAGGAATAACACACTTAAATCTGTCCAAACAAGCATCTATTAGACATCCCGGGTATTATAAAGTTTGAAACACGAAATCATAAATTATAATATCATAAATACCGTATTTATCGGCGTACAACACGCACCCCAAGTTTAGGAGAGAATTTTAAGGAAAAAAATTTTTAGGAGGGAAGTTTAACCACTTGAGCCCCGGACCATTATGCTGCCTAAGGACCAGAGGTCTTTTTCCAATTTGGCACTGCGTTGCTTTAACTGCTAATTGCGCGGTCATGCAATGCTGTACCCAAACGAAATTTGCGTCCTTTTCTTCCCACAAATAGAGCTTTCTTTTTATGGTATTTGATCACCTCTGCAGTTTTTATTTTTTGCGTTATAAACGGAAAAAGACTGAAAATTTTGAAAAAAAATGATATTTTCTACTTTTTGTTATAAAAAAAATCCAATAAACTAAATTTTAGTCATATATTTAGGCCAAAATGTATTCGGCCACATGTCTTTGGTAAAAAAAATGTCAATAAGCGTATATTTATTGGTTTGTGCAAAAGTTATAGCGTCTACAAACTAGGGTACATTTTCTGTAATTTACACAGCTTTTAGTTTATGACTGCCTATGTCATTTCTTGAGGTGCTAAAATGGCAGGGCAGTACAAAACCCCCCCCCCAAATGACCCCATTTTGGAAAGTAGACACCCCAAGGAAATTGCTGAGAGGCATGTTGAACCCATTGAATATTTATTTTTTTTGTGCCAAGTGATTGAATAATGACAAAAAAAAAAATATATTTACAAAAAGTTGTCACTAAATGATATATTGCTCACACATGCCATGGGCCTATGTGGAATTGCACCCCAAAATACATTCAGCTGCTTCTCCTGAGTATGGGGATACCACATGTGTGGGACTTTTTGGGAGCATAGCCGCGTACGGGGCCCCGAAAACCAAGCACCGCCTTCAGGATTTCTAAGGGTGTAAATTTTTGAATTCACTCTTCACTGCCTATCACAGTTTCGGAGGCCATGGAATGCCCAGGTGGCACAAAACCCCCCCAAATGACCCCATTTTGGAAAGTAGACCCCCCAAGCTATTTGCTGAGAGGCATATTGAGTCCATGGAATATTTTATATTTTGACACAAGTTGCAGGAAAGTGACACTTTTTTTTTTTTTTTTTTGCACAAAGTTGTCACTAAATGATATATTGCTCACACAGGCCATGGGCATATGTGGAATTGCACCCCAAAATACATTTAGCTGCTTCTCCTGAGTATGGGGATACCACATGTGTGGGACTTTTTGGGAGCCTAGCCAGGTACGGGGCCCCAAAATCCAATCACCGCCTTCAAGTCAAGTCAAGTAGACACCCCAAGCTATTTGCTGAGAGGCATGGTGAGTATTTTGCAGCTCTCATTTGTTTTTGAAAATGAAGAAAGACAAGAAAAAACTTTTTTTTTTTCTTTTTTCAATTTTCAAAACTTTGTGACAAAAAGTGAGGTCTGCAAAATACTCACTATACCTCTTAGCAAATAGCTTTGGGTGTCTACTTTCCAAAATGGGGTCATTTGGGGGGGTTTTGTGCCACCTGGGCTTTCCATGGCCTCCGAAACTGTGATAGGCAGTGAAGAGTGAAATCAAAAATTCACGCCCTTAGAAAGCCTGAAGGCGGTGCTTGGTTTTCGGGGTCCCGTACGCGGCTAGGCTCCCAAAAAGTCTCACACATGTGGTATCCCCGTACTCAGGAGAAGCAGCAGAATGTATTTTGGGGTGTAATTTCACATATTCCCATGGCATGTTTGAGCAATATATCATTTAGTGACAACTTTGTGCAAAAAAAAAAATAAATTTGTCTCTTTCCCGCAACTTGTGTCGCAATATAAAATATTCCATGGACTCGACATGCCTCTCAGCAAATAACCTTGGGTGTCTACTTTCCAAAATGGGGTCATTTGGGGGGGTTTTGAACTGTCCTGGCATTTTATGCACAACATTTAGAAGCTTATGTCACACATCACTCACTCTTCTAACCACTTGAAGACAAAGCCCTTTCTGACACTTATTGTTTACATGAAAAAGTTTTTTTTTTTTGCAAAAAAATTACTTTGAACCCCCAAACATTATATATTTTTTTAAAGCAAATGCCCTACAGATTAAAATGGTGGGTGTTTCATTTTTTTTTTTCACACAGTATTTGCGCAGCGATTTTTTAAACGCATTTTTTGGGGAAAAAACACACTTTTTTAAATTTTAATGCACTAAAACACACTATATTGCCCAAATGTTTGATGAAATAAAAAAGATGATCTTAGGCCGAGTACATGGATACCAAACATGACATGCTTTAAAATTGCGCACAAACGTGCAGTGGCAACAAAATAAATACATTTTTAAAAGCCTTTAAAAGCCTTTACAGGTTACCACTTTAGATTTACAGAGGAGGTCTACTGCAAAAATTACTGCCCTCGATCTGACCTTCGCGGTGATACCTCACATGCATGGTGCAATTGCTGTTTACGTTTGACGACAGACCGCCGCTTGCGTTTGCCTTAGCGTGAGAGCAGGGGGCGACAGGGGTGTTTTTTTTTTTTTTTTTTTTTTTTTTTTCTTTATTATTTTTTTGCTTTTTTTATCTTATTTTTAAACTGTTCCTTTCATTTTTTTTTTTTTTTAATCATTTTTATTGTTATCTCGGGGAATGTAAATATCCCCTATGATAGCAATAGGTAGTGACAGGTACTCTTTTTTGAAAAAAATTGGGGTCTATTAGGCCCTAGATCTCTCCTCTGCCCTCAAAGCATCTGACGACACCAAGATCGGTGTGATAAAATGCTTCCCCAATTTCCCAATGGCGCTATTTACATCCGGCGAAATCTAAGTCATAAAATGCTCGTAGCTTCCAGTTTCTTAGGCCATAGAGATGTTTGGAGCCACTCTGGTCTCTGATCAGCTCTATGGTCAGCTGGCTGAATCACCGGCTGCATTCTCAGGTTCCCTGTTGAGACAGGAGAGCCAGAGAAAAACACGGAAGACGGTGGGGGGGGCATTCCCTCCCACGGCTTGTAAACCTAAACTGCTGGGGACGCTAGTATAGATCTGATCGGATCAGATATTGATCTGTTCAGATACTATACCACTAAGGGAGGCGTATGCTGCGTGCTTGGGTGTTAGCGATACTGGCGCTAATCTGATGCTGCCTGGGGCTACGCATATCACCGCCGGCGATCAGGGGGCTAAACCTTTATTCGGCAATAAACGGCGGGTGCCCTGACACTATAAAAAATAAACGAACTAACCAGCGTCAACCGTAACACTTATACGGTAATCAGTGGTGAAAGGGTTAACTAGGGGGCAATCAAGGGGTTAAAACATTTATTCGGTAGTATATGGGGGTCCCTGTCGCTATAAAACGCTGACGGCGAACCTAAATATTTACGTCCCTAACTAGCATCATCAGCGACACTAATACAGCGATCAGAAAAATGATCACTTAGCGACACTGGTGACGGGGGGTGATCAAGGGGTTAAAACTTTATTAGGGGGGGTTAGGGGGGTACCCTAGACCTAAAGGGGGCTAACACTTACTGCCCTAACACAGTAACTGTCACAAACTGACACCAATACAGTAATCAGAAAAAAAAAAAAAAAAAAAACCTGCTTGGTGTCAGTTTGTGACGGGGGGGTGATTGGGGGGTGATCGGGGGGGCGATCGGGGGGGGAAATCGGGGTGTTTTGTGTGCCTGGCATGTTCTACTGTGTTGTGTAGTGTGTTTTCACTCACAGTGATGTCTTCTCTCCTCGGCGCTGGAACGGAAACTACCGAGCCGAGGAGAGATGACATCATTTCCTTTGCTGCTGTTTAGCATACAGCAGCAAAGGAATGTTCCCATTGGCCGGCGGCGATCGCGAGGGGGGGGCCACGAACGGATGGCCTCCCCCTCACCTCCGATCGCCGGGGAACAAAAGACGACCGCCTCGGGCACCGGGGGGTCCGATCGGACCCCCCACCCGCGGAAGGCAAATCACGTACATGTACGTGATTTTGCCTGTCCGTGCCACCTTGCCGACGGAAAAAAAACTTACATTAAAATGCCCATCAATGCAGCCTTATCGTGTCCATCTGCAGCCTTGTCAGTGTCATTGCAGCCTTTTCAGTGTCAGTGCAGCCTTGCCCCAGTGTCCATTGCAGCCTTGTCAGTGCAGCCTTGTCAGTGCAGCTTTGCCCAAGTGCAGTCTTGTCAGTGCAGCTTTGCCCCAGTGCAGCCTTGTCAGTGCAGCTTTGCCCCAATGGTCAGTGCAGCCTTGCCCCAGTGGTCAGTGCAGCTTTGCCCCAGTGGTCAGTGCAGCTTTCCCCCAGTGGTCAGTGCAGCTTTGCCCCAGTGGTCAGTGCAGCTTTGCCCCAGTGGTCAGTGCAGCCTTGCCCCAGTGGTCAGTGCAGCCTTGCCCAGTGGTCAGTGCAGCCTTGCCCCCAGTGTCCATGCTTGGACAGATCGCCGCCGACATACACATAGCATGTAGTTTTAAATATGGCGCCGCGGAGTTCGAAGGGTCTCGGCGGAGCTGAACAAACGCCGCCGAGATACACATAGTCGAGTGTACTCGGCTCTTTCGGCGCCGCTCACAGTCCCGCCCAGTCCCACCCTATGATGGACATAACACAGGTCCAATGGCGGGACTGGGCATGACTGTGAGCAGCGCCGGAAAGAGCCGAGAACACTCGACTATGTGTATCTCGGCTCCGCCCAGTCACTGTGATTTTGGCGGCGCTCGTTCAGCTCCGCCGAGTCCCTCCGAACTCCACGGCGCCATATTTAGAACTACATGCTATGTGAATGTCGGCGGCGATCGCTGCCGATAGATCACAATTAGCCGGGATCGGCGTATAACACGCACCCACGATTTTCCCCTGATTTTAAGGGGAAAAAAGTGCGTGTTATACACCGATAAATATGGTAACTATAAATAATTATAACAAATAATAATATAATAATAATAAAAATTATTCAATAATGTAATCAAAAACACTGAAATTTGCTAACTTGCAGAATTGTTGCTGTCATTACTTTCAGTGTTTGATGATGAATTTCCCCATAAATCACTATCGCTCAATTCTGCAAGTAATTCTATTTTATTATCACTGTTTTCTAGCTGGTCTAAAACTGCTTTTGATGTAAAGGGACGGTTTTGGTTGCCATGGACAATCTCCAGTTTCCAGGCAGAAAGAACAGTATTTATAATATAAAACTGCATGCAGAGCACTAGAGAAACCACTAGAGACAAAAGTGATGTGAAATTATTTCATACAGTAATGTAATCTGTAAGATTACAGTTTACTGTATGTATAGTGTGTGTTTCACTTTTTGAATTTGGCACCGTGCTCCGTCCCCGTGCGTCACAATGCTCCCAGGGAATGGAGCTCGGCTCTGTGATGAATCGAGCGGAGACACAGCCGCCACACACTGCGGGGAGACATCACAGGATCCTGGGGACAAGGTAAGTAAGCTGTACCTGGATCCTGCAATGTGATCCCGAGTGTGGCTTGGGGTTACTGCTTTTGGTACTGAAAATCCAACCCGAGCCACACTCGGGAATACCATCAGGGAGGGTAATTAAGGTGGGTAATATATTCAAGAATCTAAGGGTCAATGCTTTTGTGTATATTTTTATGTCCAAATTAAGTAATGAGATGGGTCTATAGTTGCTAGGAAAATATCTTTGGTTTGGGTATAGAGGTGATTACTGCTTGTAGCATTTATTTAGGGAAATTATCTTTGATCATCGCCAGATTGTATATACTCACTAAATGGGGGCTAGCATGTCTATGAATTTATGGTATTATTCATTAGAGAACCCATCGATCCCCGAGGCTTTGGATTTAGGCAGGTTGGATATAACTTTCTTGATCTATTGTAAATGGTTGAGATAGAGCTTTCAATTGGTCGCCTGTCAATTTAGGTAAGTGGAGTGGTTGAAGGAAGGATTGTATCTGGTCTGCAGTAGGTTGTGGGGTCTGGGTATCTTCTTTAAGATCATATAGGCTGGCATAGTAATTTTTAAAAGATTTCTGCAAGACCATCTGGGGAAGAAATTTTAGCGCCAGAGTATTTTTTCAGCATAAAGGGGATTTTATGTGAAATGTGTTTGCCTTTAAAGCGTTTAGCCAGAAAGGCACCTGCCTTGTTGTTGAGGGCATAGAAATCAGCTTTGAGTGATTTGGTATGTTTTTCATACTGGTATAGTAATAGATCTCTAAGTGATATTCTCAATTTCATGAGGTCTACTGAGGTTTGGTGAGTGGGATTGTGTTTGTTCACTTCTTCCAGTGATCGAATATCCTGCATAATTTGTTTGAGGCGTTTTGAGCACTGTTTCTTAGCACGGGAACTGAGCTTAATGAATATGCCTCTCATGAATGCCTTGTGAGAATTCCATAATACAAAACAGTCAGTGGAGTCTATATCATTAGTGGAGAAGAATAGGTTGTGTGCCTCGTCTATGGCTTTCTGGTTTTCCGGGAACAAGAGCAGGTAAGTATTCAGTCTCCAAATGGAAGCTGGTCTAAGTTTGGCTGAATCATAAATGGTGATTGTTATAGGGGCATGGTCTGACCAGGATATGGTCTCAAACAAGGAAGAAGAGGCATGTGGGAGAGTCCATTGGTCAGTCAAGAAGAGATCTATACGTGTATATGTGTGGTGGACCAAAGAGAAAAAGGTATAATCTCTTTCAGTATCATGGTGACACCTCCAGATGTCATACAGATTGCTTTTGTGGAGAGATGAATTGAGAGTGCATGGTTTATGCTTGGCTTTAGTGGATGAATCAATTGAAGGGTCGCCCACTGAATTAAGTCTCCACCAAGTATTAAAAAGCCTTGTCAGCAAGATGAAATCTTCTTCAGCATTTTATTTAAGAAAGCAATCTGTCTGACATTTGGGGCATAAATATTTACCAGGGTATAAAGTACATCATTGAATTTACATACTAGAATAAGAAAACAGCCGTTGTCATCTTTCTGTGAAGAGATGAGTTGAAAGTTCAGAGAAGCAGCAATGGCAATAAGAACTCCAGCTTTTTTCTTTTCAGCATTCACGGTAAAGATGTGCATAAAGTTTTTCAAATAAAGCTGTGACACTTTGTTTTTTGCAAAATGAGTCTCTTGTACAAAAAGGTTGTCTCCATGAAGAGATCTTACATAATTGTTCAAGACTTTTCATTTAAAGGGACTATTAAGGCCATGCACATTAAATGAGATGAGCTTAAGAGCCATGTGAGAATAGTAGCCAGCTAATTGTGTCGTTGCTCTTTAAATGAGGCATTAGTGATATGTTGGTATCGTTGTAGTGACATCCTTTGATGTAAGTTTCAAATGAAAGTTTCTTTAAAGTCGTACCTGTAGAGTCCGCTTCTGTGATAGAGGCATTCGTTTTTTGTGTGCCGCATCAGAGCAGAGGTTAAGGTCATAAGGAACCAACAAGGGAACAAACAAAGGGATAGTAAAAAAAAGTCTGGAAAAAAGCCCAGAAACCATGTGCAACTGTTGCAATGCCATGGGGGCAAATTAGTTAGGAGAAATTAAACAAAGAACGTTGACTATTGTTAGTAGGCATGAGAAGGAGACAAGAGTAGTGCATATCTTTAATTCCATCCGGGAGTGAGCTCAACATAATTCGGAAAGTATTTAGGACCAGTCCATTGCCACTTTGGGTGGCAGAGATTTGTCTGGAATCATAATGTCAGGTGATAGGCTCTTCCAATCTTTCAGCAGCTTGAGGCCTTTCTCCAGTGTACTGCAAAGGTCTTATGTTGTTTCGTAATGTTTTGTAATCAGCAGCTTGCTGGGTTGGCCCCATTAATATGGTATGTTATGATTGCGGAGCGTTTTGGTCAGCGTGATGAATTGCTTCCTGGTTCGAATAGTGGCTGCAGACAGAACTGTGTATAGGATAATTCCAGAGAATTTTCTGGATAGTGTGGGGTTAGCCCTTGATGCCTTCATCACTTTTTCTTTAATGTGAAAGAAGTGAATTATGGCCAGGACGTCTCTTGAAATTGTGTCCGCCAAAAAAGGTGGTTTGGGGATACAGTGAGCCCTATCAATTGTAAGGTCTGTGTTCCCAGCTTCAGGTAGCAATTCAGACATAAATTGGTGTAGGAAGTCGTTCAACAAGGAGTCAGTGACGTTTTCTGGGAATCCTTTAAATTTTATATTGTTACGTCTCGATCTATCCTCGAGATCGGCGAGTTTAGTGTTAATTTTGTGGATTTCTGTGTTGTGGTTGTTATAGGAGTCCATCAATTCATTATGTGCATGGCAGACATCTCCAATTTTTTCTTCTGCTTGGGACACCCTGAGAGAAAGATCTTGAATGGTTGTTTTTACTGCAGCAAGCATTCTGGACATGTCACCATGGAAAGAGTTATCCAGAGATAATAGCATGTCCTTTAGATCAGTCAGGGAAGCAGGCTGGGAGGATATTGGGAGATCCTCTAGTAATGGTGTGGAGGGAGAATAAGCTGAGTCTGGGTTGGAAGTCTGAGGTGAGGGGCTTCCTCTTCTCCTTGCTTGCTCTTTATGCTTTTAGTAGGGCTGCATGTGCTGGGGCTGTCTGGAGGTGCCGACTCATCTTGTACTAGTTGAGGAGAGACAGATCCTGTGCTGGCAGGCTACAGAATTAGCTGCGCTGTCAGCGTGAGTGGGAGCCAGTACACTATACCAGGAGCCACCACCATCTTGATGGCCAGGAGCGGAGGAGCAGGGTGGATAGAAATCCATCAGCTTCTGTGGCCCCGATCGGGTATTCAGCCATTTCGTCATGCTGGCGGCAGTGTCAGGTGTGGATCGCTGTATCTCTGGTATGCGCAGCATGTCCCGTGTCGCTGTGATGGTCATTTAAATGCACCTTGTCCTCAGAGCTCCTTCACTCTGTGGAGGTTCACGGTTCATGATCAGCCACGCCCCCATATGTGGTGACTTTAACATTACCCCTGACCCATACCTTGATTCCACTACCAAGCCAAAACGTCCTCCACCATCACTCAAATCAGTCTTGAGGACCTATGAACTGTATGACTCCTGGATATGCCTCAATGCTAATGAGAGGGACTACTCATTCTTCTCAAATAGTCACAGATCTTACAGCAGAATTGACTTATTTTTAGTAGACAAGTGGTTACTTTTTAAGTGCAAAGGTGCTAAAATTAATAACATCACTTGGTCGGATCATGCTTTGGTGAAGCTAACAGTGGGAGATCCTACTAACCACAACCCTACATTCATCTGGAGAGCCAACCCCAGACTTTTCCAGGATGCTCAGACCAAGTCTAGAATTAACAGTCAGCTGCACACATTTTTTGAAAATAACTGTCATTTGGTTTCAGATCCATTTATTTTGTGAAATGCCCATAAGGCATTTGCAAGAGGTATCTTGATACAGCAAGGGGCGCAAACTAATAGGATGAGGCAGCAGCACACTCTACAATTGGTATCCACAACAGATGCACTTGGAAAAAAAAATATGGATGGGCCAAGATATGGCCTTCCCCTTCCCAACATCTTACAGCCCAACTGACACAACTCTGCAATGACCTAAGACTGCTATTTCTGAAGGACTTTGAAAAGGCCTCCAGAAGACTAAAATTGTCCTATTATACAAGCGGCAACAAAGCAGGGAAACTCCTGGCCAACAAGATTAGAGGACATAGATCCAAAATGCAAATCTCATACATAATACAACCCAATACACAAATCAAACAATATCACCCCCAAGGCATAACAGATGCCTTTAGTCAATACTATGGTTCATTGTACAACCTCAAAAATGACACCTCCATACCACAACCTACACCAGCCATCATTGAAACATTCCTACAAAAAATTAATCTACCTAAACTTTCTCTTGAACACCTCACCAAACTAAATTCCCTTATCACTGACTCGGAAGTGAGACAGGTCATACACTCTCTCCCACTTAATAAATCCCCAGGCCCAGACGGCTTTACAGGGGAATATTATAGAGCTTTCCAAGATACACTAATTCCACACTTTAAGGAGAAATAAAAAAAGTTCCAAAGAAATTGGTTCTATCCAGCTTAAGCAGCGCTGCTTAAGCTGGAAAGAACCTATTTCTTTGGAACTTTTTTGCTTTCTCCTTAATGTTATATTTGATTATAGCAGCTGCTTAGTTTAATTTACTTCTTATCTTGAGCGCTGGATAAGTGACCCTGTTTGCTTTTACTTATTGTTAATTCCACATTTGGTTGAGATCTTTAATTCAGCTGCTGCCTCATCCTCATTCCCCCCCGAGATGTTTAAGGCCATAATAATTGGTCTGCCAAAGCCAGGTAAAGACCCTGATACTCCTCAGAACTTTAGGCCTATATCATTACTAAACAATGATCTCAAAATATATGCAAAGTTATTGGTTAACAGACTGGTTGACATACTACCTTCACTGATAGATGTGGATCAGTCTGGTTTCACTAAGGGGCATCAGACGTTGGATGCTACCTAACGCCTGATTAATGTGATCAACATGGCCAATAAGCACAAAACGCCTTCTCTGCTGCTGGCATTGGATGCAGAGAAGGCGTTTGATACACTGGCAGTTCCTTGCACAGGTACTTCACAGGTTTGGTTTCAACAGCCTCATCTACTCAGCCATAATGGCATTGTATACCCATCCATCGGCCCAAGTGTATATATCAAGAGCACTATCTACCCCGTTTGCTATAACTAATGGGACAAGACAGGGCTGCCCCCTTTCCCCATTGATTTTCAATTTGTTGATGGAGCCTTTGGCCTCCTACCTGCGTTCACACCCCAAAACAACAGGTATAAAGGTAGGAAAGAGACATCAGACCATAAACCTATTCGCTCATGATATAATTCTGATGCTCTCAAATGCAGACACATCTCTCCCCATGGTCCATCAAGCACTACAAACATGCATACAATGGAGTATCATACTACAAAGTGAATGAGACCAAGTCCTATATATTAAACTTAGGCATCCCGAACAAAAACTTACACAAAAATTTCCATATATATGGAAAAAAGAGGGTATCAAATATCTAGGTATTACACTGACTCCTAAACTAGAAGATTTTATAAAGGCCAACTACACACCTTTCCTAAACACACTAAGAGCCAAATTAAATAAACTCACTCTAAATTAACTGTCATGGCTAGGTAGACTTGTAACCTTTAACCGCTTCAGCCCCGGACGTTTTTGCCCCCTTCCTGAGCAGAGCACTTTTTGCGATTCGGCACTGCATCGCTTTGACTGACAATTGCACGCTCATGTGACGTTACACCCAAACAAAATTGACGTCCTTTTTTTCCCACAAATAGAGCTTTCTTTTGGGGGTATTTGATCACCTCTGCAGTTTTTTTTTTTTTTGCGCTATAGATAATAAATATCCCCCAAAAATATATAAAAAACAATTTTTTTCCTGAGTTTAGGCCAATAGGTATTCTTCTACATATTTTTTGGTAAAAAAAATCGCAATAAGCGTAGATTGATTGGTTTGCGCAAAAGTTATAGCGTCTACAAAATAATAGTTTTATGGCATTTTTATTATTCTTTTTTTTTTTACTAGTAATGGCAGCGATCTGCGATTTTTATCATGACTGCGACATTATGGCGGACACATTGAACACTTTTGACGCTATTTTGGGACCATTGTCATTTATACAGTGATCAGTGCTGTTAAAATGCACTGATTACTGTGTAAATGACACTGGCAGGGAAGGGGTTAACCACTAGGGGGCGATGAAGGGGTTAAGTGTGTCCTAGGGAGTGATTCTGACTGTGGGGGGTGGGCTACAACTCACATGACAGCGATCACTGCTCCCGATGGCAGAGAGCAGTGTTCTCTGTCATGACACAAGGCAGAATGGGGAAATGCCTTGTTTACATAGGCACTTCCCCGTTTTGCGGCTCCGTGACATGATCGCTGGGAGACCGGCGGACATTGAGTCAGCCAGTCCTGCGGGCATGGTCACCCTGTAGCCTGACCAATTAAAGGGGATGTACAGGTACGCCCATTTGCCCACCGCTTGCTTGTAAATAGAACGTGTTATTGTACCAGAAAAAATTGTGTTGCAGGCAAAACTCCAAACATTTTAGGATAAAGTTGCGCATATTAACCTCCATAGTACCTTCACCATTTTTCAGGGCCCATCTTACGGCGTCCATGGCTCTCTCATGATCAATAATGGTGTAAAGGGAAGCCTTATCACCTGTGGCCATAATCACATCCATACCCCCTACACATTCTTTTAATAATTGTAAGGTGTGTTTGGTGTCTTTGAGGTAAGCCTGTGTATTCTTCACCAAAGGCTGCAGGTGGAGATCTATGTATTCGCCCAGTCTTGATGTTAGTGACTCAATCCCGCTTATGATGGGTCTTCCGGGGGGATTTTTACTGTCTTTGTATATCTTCGGTAAATAATAAATTACCGGGATTCTACTGGCTGTAGGGATCAAATATTTGACCTCCTGTTTGCTGAGAAGCTTATGATCAACTCCATATAGTATGATACTCTCCAATTTCTTCCTGAAACTCCTGGATGGATCGGAATTCAATAACTGATATGTATCCACATCACTGAGTATCCTATTCATTTCCTCTTTATATTGTTCCACTGACAGTATCACTATACCCCCCCTTTACCCGTTGGGGATCACTATGTCAGTTCTTTTGTCCAATGATTCGATACCCCTCTTAAGGTCCCTATATTCATATACCATCTTGACCGGTACTTGTTCTAATTCAGTGGTGACCAATCTTTTGAATAAGTCCACATATTTGTTGTTAGCTATATGGGGATTGAACACAGAATTGTTTTTTAGACAGTGGTGTTGTTTTCCATGGCTAATCTTTCAATAGGATTAAGGGCATAGTATTTTTTTACATTTAATTTTCTAATAAACTTCTGTACCCCTATATATGTCTCAAATTTGTTTAAACCTCTTTTAGGTGCAAACTTAATACCCTTATCCAGGGTCAGAATTTCCTCCCTGGAAAGTTGCTTACCACTTATATTAAAGATACCCTCTCCTAGTTTTCCCTTCTTCTTTTTTTGCTGTATCCTTCGTCTGGCTCTTCTTCCTCTTTTTCTGAATTTCTTATTCCGTGGTTGGGTTCCCCCCATCCTTTCCCTAAAAAAGGTTCACCTTGATAAGATTCTTCATCATCTTGCAATAGTTGGTAATTGTTATGGACAGGCACCCCATAATAATCTTGAGGTGGTCCATCATCTCTAGCTCTTCTGGGTTTGGGTGTGTAAGTCCCATTATCCCGCAAGTCCTCTCTTGTGTGGGGAGCATACCCCTGTTGCCGATAATCTATCTGTTGGGGACCCCTGTATGGTTGACGTGGGCCCCCCTAAATGGTGTTCCATATTGGCGACCTTGTTGTGGGCGACCATATGGTTTTTGATCGTAATGCTGCTTACCCCTATAATGGGGATTGTTGTAGTGGTAACCCCTCCCATGCTGGTTACCTCTCTGGTAGTCCCCATTTCCATTACCCCTATTGTACGTTGTTCCGGGGTTCCAGTTTCCATAATTGGATGGTGGATCATATTGTGAAGACCGATTGCTATTTCCATATGCCCCACGATGATCATGGTGCTCATAATAAGGTCCTCTGGGCGGCGGTCCTTGTGGTGTACTTGGGTGTTTCTCTTCCTATTGATTTGGGTGTTGCCTCTTATGCAGCTGCTTTCTGTCTTGCTGAGGGTATTGTTTCTGTGGTTGTAATTGTGACGTTCTCACTCCAGCTTTGGAATCTGATGTTTTCTGATCCTGGGGGTTCACACCACTATTGTTCACCATAGTGGATTGCTAACGAAAACCTGCTTTTTCTGGTAATCTTCCAGGTCTCTCAAATATTTCTTTCTTTTAATGTTCTTAATTTCTGAATCTTTTTTCTGCATATTCTTCTGGAGATCGCCCATAAGTTTGCCATATTCGGGCGTATCTTTAAATGGGTTGATTTTATCCCTGATGTCCTTTATTTAAGTCTCTATTAATTTCAGTTTCCTCTGCTTCCTTTTAATCAGAAAATCCATAACTTCTCTCCCTTTAACTTCAAAGAAGGTATACCACTCATCAATGTCCTCGCCCCCAACAAACCATCACTGATAGGCAAATTCTATCTTAACTTCCTAGGTACCATATTATCCTTTAAATACTTTTCCAAGGTGAATTGATCCCACCACGTATTAATTTTCTTATCCATGCATTGTCCCAATTTTCTGAAAATATATATATATCCTTTGTACCTTGCTGTGGCTGGATAAGCCGCTTATGCGGTATTTTCAGTATACCTCATATGCATTAATAATCTCCAGATTGATATTTTCACCTTAGCGCAGCGTATCTTTTGTATACATTGTATTGCACGGCATATGAAACATGTTCTGCGTGGGCAGCTAGGTGATTTCCACATTTGAGGCAATATACCATTGTGGCTCGCAAAATCCCCTTTTATCTATGTATTATAAAAAGTTTTCCTCAATCCTGTTGGTTCCTCTTTGCAGATACCTTAACTCTATCTCTGTCTCTAACCCATTGCCTCCAGAGGCACTGTTGGCTTATGTGATGATTCTCCCAAAGGTAGGGAAAGACCCTCAGTGCTGTGCCAGCTACAGACCCATCTCACTCCTTAACTCTGACACTAAGCTCCTGGCTAAAATTCTGGTCCTAAGGTTACAAGAACATATAGTTAAATTGATTCACCCAGATCAAACAGGGTTTATGAAGGGCCAAGAGGCTAGAGATAATACTATTCAGGCCCTGCATCTATTGCATTGGATGCATAATGGACCGAACCAGACCCCGAGTGTAGTCATTTCAATGGATGCTGAAAAAGCATTCGATAGGGTGGGGTGGGAATTTATGGTCAAAGTTTTGAGGGAGATGAGTCTGAGAGAGTGGATGATGGGATGGGTGAGGGCACTGTATGCAGATCCTAGAGTAAGGGTTAAAGTTAATGGTAGACTATCAGATTATTTTGAGATATGGAATGGGACTAGGCAGGGATGCCCACTGTCCCCATTGTTATTTGCTATGGTGCTGAAGCCCTTTCTGTGCACGATTAGGGGAAAGAGGAAGATCAAGGGGATTTGTATTGGATCAACGGAACATAAGATCTCAGCTTACGCAGACTCAAAGGCTCCTCAAGAGTCTTTGACCATACTGATGTTGGAAATAGACAGGTTTGGCCTTATATCTAGTTTTAAAATAAATATTAAGAAATCAGTGTTGATGCCGAGCCATGTGCCTTTGAGGATTTGGATCACCTTGCAAAAATCTTTTCCTTTTGTTTGGCACCTTGATTCTATATTCTATTTAGGGATCTATATCTCTTCAGATATAAAGCGTCTATATGATCTAAAATATGGACCCTTGATGGAATTCATAATAAAAGATTTGCAAAAGTGGAGAAGTCATATTCTGACATGGTTTGGCAGGGTAATTGTGCTTAAAATTAGTGTAATTCCCAAGCTTATTTACGTTTTACAAACCGTACCCATAACACTCCCACAGATATTCTTTAAACAAATACGAAGGGCTTTTATGACCTTCGTGTGGGGAGATAAACATCCCAGGTTGGCACACAAGATTTTGAGGAGACCAAAACGGAAGGGTGGGGTGGGACTCCCGGATATAGCGTTTTATTACAGAGCCATGGCCCTGGTTCATATAATGAACTGGTGCCATGACTCTGCTGGTAAGATTTGGGTGCCCTTGGAGAAAACATTAGCAGGTAGGAACTTGTTTGGAGCCCCCTGTATTCCGGTTTCTTATAGAGGGTTGTCGGAATATGCATCACTATTGATGAAGACAACACTATCTACTTGGGATAGAATGAACAGTACGGGAAAGTTTCTCCCCCAATATCCCCTATAACACCATTGGAAAGATTTCCCTGGTTTTCCCCGGGGGAAGAGAAAGGGAGTTTAGATCGCTGGGGAATGGACGGAAGGGTAATTGTGCTGGCGTGGCCCCACAGGGTAAATTGCTTCCATTGGTGGATTTGGTCTGAATACTGGGGGAAGTACCAATGGCTGTATGGAAATACCATCAACTGACAGACTTGTTCAATAAGTGGAAGTACCAGATCAGGCCAGCGAACCCACTTACTACTTTTGAGGAATGGTGTGTTAACTTATCAGAGCCGGGTCATATGTTGTCTCGAATGTATAGGCTGGTTCTGAATGTTCAAAATATGACAACTCCCTATTTCATTCGAGAATGGGAGAGAGAATTTTAATTTTACATCAGAGCAAACTAAAAGGCTGACACACCATACTTCAATAAGTTCCCATATACAGGAGATGTCTTATAAGTTCCTGACAAGATGGTATCGTACACCGGCTCAATTGGCTCAGATATACCCATTCGCGGATGCTAACTGCTGGAGGGGATGTAACCAAAGGGGTTAATTTCTGCATTTATGGTGGCATTGCCCAAAGATTAAAGTTTTCTGGGAGGAGATAGCCCCTTGGATTAAGAAAATGACCGTTAGACCTATAGACTTCTCTCCGTTACATTTTCTTTTTCATGGGATGCCATCATCTGCTAGGTTTTATAAGAGAAGTGTTACTCCCCATTTGCTAAATGCAGCCAAAATATTGGTACCTAGATTTTGGAAACAGTCTGGATGTTAAAGACCAACAGAATACATTTAAAGATACATGGGCAGGATGGCTGTATTACTCCTCAGAAATAGGGGTGGATTAAACCCTTTTGTGGGCAATGCTGTGTTATGGATCAGATAGTCTACGGGATGAGTCTGATAGGGGGAAGTTGGGAGGTTCCTTTTTTTTTTCTTTTTTTTGTGTGGATTCTTTTTTCCTCCTCTAGGAGGCACAGTGGAGAGATGATTGATGTCATTAAATGAAGAGTTTAAGTTATAGTAATGAATTAGGCACGGGATGGGCAACACGTAATAGAATCACATAGAGAAGGGTAGATTGAAATGAAAGGTGGAGAGGTATAAAAATTAAATAGTAGAGTGAGAATATATTGAACTAAAACAATAAATAGGACACGAAAATAGTAATTTGAAATTATACACATCTTTTTAATTATATTGTTGGTTGTTTGACAAACATAATAGGGCGCTGTAAAACCGCCTTCTTAATTATACTTTGAATAATGTTTTGCACAAATTGAGTTTTGGTTATGGGTAGGTAAGAGGGTGGGCATTTTTAGTTATTTATTTATTTTTTTCCCTCTTTCTTTCTCTCTTTTTAAGAGGACATGATCAAGGACTTGGTGTGTTTTCTTGGGGTGGGGGGTTAGTGTAGTATATGTTAATGAAAAGATTTATATAGATATATTGTGCAATGTGTATTTTTATGTTGTATGTTGGAATTTGCCTTAATAAAGAAAAAGTGAAAAAAAAAGCAAATAAAAAAGGGAGAAGAAAGTGGGACTTTCAATGAAGCATGCAAGTGTAAAAACAGTCAAATGTATTATATATGTCAGTATTGAGGTACAAATGGTAGTCATGATTCATTATTAAAATCAAAAACAATTCATATATATATATATATGATGTAATATAATAGAAAGGGTTCCTATATGGTCTGACCCTGTCAAAGAAAGGATAAATATAAGAAAATAAAAAAAATGGACTGAAGAGACCCCACTCTCTAAAATATTTACAAATGTAGCTGTATGATGAGAATGTGGCACTGAGGATCAGAAACCCCCTAGGGGCATCACTACTGGGAGCTGAGGTGGTGTGGACAGCCTGAGCAACCCAACAAGGACAAAGTCCAGGAGGGACAGATTCCCAAGAAATAGAGATAACCATGGGTGGTCATGAGTGTTGAAGCCAACAAAGGAGGACGTCTATAAAAAAATAATATAAATTAATATATATGTGCAACGTGTCCTGTACTTGGTAAAGGGCAGGACAAGCAAGTTGGTAAATAGTGTCAATGATAGAGCCAAACAAGTAAGGGTGAAAATTGGTGAAATGGTGAAGGATAAACAACAAAGTAACCAAGAGAAATGAAAACCAATGTCTTGATGTGCCAGAATAGAACTGATAGTGAGTTATAGGTTACCAAATTAACTGAAACTGAAGCATGGCAACCTAAAGTCCAGGGTGATTAAGTGTGAACTGGAAAGAGCAAGTAAACCCACCAAGGTAAATCTGCCTCCCGTAAATGAGGCCTATAAGGGTGCAGCCACCACATGCCCACCAATGTCATGCTGGCGTGCACTGTGGGAGGGGGGTGCCATCAATTGAGTGGCCAAGCCAACCAATATTGGCACCAAAAATGTCTTCCAATCTGGCCACTAGATGTTATTGAGGCCGGAGAGATGGCGCCACGCCGCGTGATGCCACACTTCCGGTGTAGGGGGGGCATGATGTCGATGCGTAGCGCAAGCCCATCCACCCACTCTAGAGAAAAGGGGAGGAGGAATGGAAGTCAATAGGCTCCTGAAAACCAGATCATGTGACACACAGACCTGCCACAGACTTATCCAAAGCTACCAAAAGTACCCACAGTTAATATCTAGCATCAGAGTTCCAATTAATTATACACATCAGTATTACCACCTTGTAATAAAGTTGGAGATCGGGCAAATCAAGCTCTCCATTATATTAGTTAATCTCAATATTGAGAACACTAGCTATGACTTCTTCCCCTTGCAGACAAATGCTTGCAGAATTTTACAGATTTGGTCGAAAAAAAATATTCATTGGCTCTATGGGAAGCATTTAAAGGACAAAGAATATTTTGGGAAAAAAAAAATATTTTAATTATTTAAACATTCCCCAGACAAGTAAAAGCAGCCTTACCCCACTTCTATAAGTCTTTTTGAATTGTTTTCTGGAGAAGTGTGAAATTTGACTTGTACAGAAACCAGAAATCATTGATCAGTTTAAACCAAGAAAAGGGAAACCTTGTTTTAAGGCAGTTTCATTTTTTGTTGTTATTTGATAAATTAAGGGGCAGAATGTCTGATTTACTAAGATGTATCTTAAAATTGGACAGGTCATAAAATCTTTCACAAAGAACAGGATATTGTTCCAGTTCTGGCGCCATGTAGAGTAGCTGCTCTCCTTTGCAGCTCCCTGCCAAGCACACAGACATCGGCATCCAAAGCCTGCCAGTGGCATCCATGTAGTACAGCCTCCCTCCTCCCATCATAGGGGAACTGCAATGGAGCATTTACGATCAATGGCAACATGCTTCTACTTTTTTCAGTTTAGTCCTATCTCAGACTGTAGCTCAATCACAGTGACTCTCAAAGATACAGGAAGTCAGGGTAACTTTTGCCTTTGGCGATTCTCTTTCTTTCTCACTAAAAATGATGATTCCCATTAGGCCTTGTCTGAATATGAATCAACTAATGCCTCTTATAAAGACAACCCCAGACTCTACTAGGAAGCTGACAAAGCTTTCCTCAGAGGACGTACCATTTTTTACACAGCAGAACAGTTGGAGCTGGTCAAATGTTCCAATGCAGACCTATTTTTACAAAAATTCAGCTACAAAGCAGGAAAATTGTTATTGATATTCAGTAAGGGCCCCCACCAACCCACTTATATTGCCTATCTCTGAGAACATAAGGGGACCATACAATCCTCTCCCAAAGAAATCAGCAAAATCGTGGAATATTTTTATTACTCGCTTTATGTCCATGATCCAATTAATAGATCCTGTGCCCATGCCTTTTTGGAAAGGCTCCCGCTATCTAGAATCACACCTTCCAAACTCAAGTCATTAAGTCATCCTCAGGGGAAATACTAAAAGTGATTCAGCATCTAGCAAATACTGAGGCCCCTGGCCCCAATGGATTCTCTGAGGAGTTATTTAACTTATTCAAGGAAGACCACCACCATTGTCAAATTGGAAGAAGCCGTGGGAAAAACCTTTCCAGACACCTGTTGGATGAAAGCTTTCTCCACCATCCAAGTGTGTAAACCATTGGGAACACTACCAAAAGGTAATACACTCTTGGTACCTTACCCCATTCAAACTTTCCAAGTTCTACCCATCCCAAACAGCCTAATGCTGGAGAAAATGCAGAGAATCAGGCACTCTATACCATATACTTTGGTCTTGCATATCACTAAGGTCATTCTGGAATAAGATTTTTCCATATTGTCCGATATATATGTAGCCAACACATTGCACCTAATCCGGAGCTAGCCATCTTGCACCTGAACATTCACAAATCTTATCCCAAATTCCGAGCAGTGATTATACAATTGTTATTAGCAGCAAAAATCACAATTACAAGGCAGTGGAATACAATCCACCTTCCCCCAGTGATGCCATTCTCACCTTCAACCACCAATGTGAGATGGAGAAATTATTGGCAATCACAAACCTTAGTCTCACAGTATTTAGACATAAGTGGGAACCCTGGTTATCAAATCCTAAGTGCACAGTCAAAGTTTGAAAGTGTTTGTTATGGTGACTGGTTTACCCTATCCTTAACCCCCCTCCCCTATTATTTCCCTCCCTCCCCCCTCCATTCCCCTTCTCTTCCTCACCCTTGGCAAGCTTACCTTGCCTACTCACAACAAGTATTAAGATAATTTACCCTCTGTACATGTACACTGACACTACACATTGCGGATTACATCGTTATACAGATTGTGTATCAATTGATGTATTTAACTAAAAAAGTGGACATATGAGAATTAAATGGTGTGCAAGCCTGCCAACATCCTAGAAAAATGTTCAAAGAAAGAATGTTTGCAACAAAGTGCATGTAGGAGACGTCCCTTTGGACTTTACAGGGCAGGAAAAAAGTGTGGAGAGTAAGTATATATATATAAAAGGCCTTTTATATATATATTTACTTTCCACACTTTTTTCCTGCCCTGTAAAGTCCAAATGGGTGTCTTCCTACATGCACTTCATTGCAAAAATTCTTTCTTTGATGTATTTAACTATCCTGTTTCAAGTCCTGTTATTGCACCATCTCAAGTTATTTCAATATCACTATGACACTAACCATGGTTGGCTGTGCTGCCACCCTAACCAGGACACAGTTTGTTCCCAGATGGGGTGTCCAGGATGGGGGGCAGGACTTCTACCGTAAGACTAGTAATGATATTACCTCCAAAGTTCAAGTTTATACTATATAATTTGGCATTGTATCTACGGGTGATCTTTTGCTGTAAGTTCTACTGTACAGAGTGTACCACTGAAATATCTGTTTGTAACCTTCTCTATAAAAAACTCAATAAAAACTATTGGAAAATAAATTATTCAAGGAAATCCTTCAACTGACCCAGTTGGAGGTCTATATTGGAATTCGATCTGATTGTCCATATCTATAAACCGGGGACCAAGCAGATATCAGATTTTTAGCCAACAAAGGCAAGGATCCCTTGGAACCTGGGTCCTATTGGTCTATCTCATTGTTGAACACCAATGAAAAAATCCTCTCTAAGACTGTGGCCTCTTATCTAGCCAAAATATTACCATCCCTAATACATCTCTATACTCTTTTAACTTTCTGTCTTTATTACAAAAATTGTCAATGAATTGAAGACCTGGATGGATCTACCCATTTCACTTATGGGGAGATTGTTTAAAATAGTTAGCTTTGCCCAATTGTTATATCCATTTTAACCAATCCTCTGTTATTGAAACATAAAGATGTTAATCTGTTGAATCGGGAAGTTTCCTGCTATTTATGGTGGAATTAGCAACTACGATTAGTATTAACAAAGGTGTATAATATCTCCCTAGGAGTGAAGTGGTGAGCAATACACAAGAAATTAGGCCTTTTACCATATATTTCTAGATTATTATTATTATTATTATTATTATTATTATTATTATTATTATTATTCAGGATTTATATAGTGCCAACAGTTTGTGCAGCGCTTTACAACATGAGGGCAGACAGTACACTTACAATACAAATCAATACAGGAGGGATCAGAGGGCCCTGCCTGTTAGAGCTTACAATCTAAAAGGGAGGGTCAAGTGGAAACAAAAGGTAATAACTGGGGGGGTGAGCTGATGGAGAAAATGAAAAAAACAGTTGTTTGTTAGGTGTGGGTAGGGTAGGCTTCTCTGAAGAGAGGGTTTTCAGGGATAGTATAAAAGCTAACAGAGTAGGACATAAGCGGACAGATTGGGGTAGGGCATTCCATAGGATTGGAGAGGCTTTGGAAAAGTCCTGGAGGTGAGCATGTGAGGAGGTGATGAGGGAGCTAGAGAGCAGAAGGTCTTGAGAGGAACAAAGAGAATGAGTAGGTTGGTATTTAGAGACTAGGCTAGTGATGTAGCTGGGGGCTAAATTGTGGATGGCTTTGTACGTAGTTGTTAGTATTTTGAATTTAATTCTTTGGCCGAGCGGAAGCCAGTAGAGGGATAGCAGAGACAGAGTGATTGGTAAGGTGGATGAGTCTGGCAGCAGCATTCATGATGGATTGAAGAGGTGATAGACTATGTAGAGGTAGGCCAATAAGAAGGGTGTTGCAGTAGTCTAGGCGAGAGATGACCAGAAAGTGAATTAAGAGCTTTGTTGTGTCATTGGTTAGAAAGGGGCGTATTTTGGAGATGTTGCAGAGGTTGAGGCAGGAGGATTTGGACAGTGATTGGACATGGTGCTTAAAGGAGAGTTCAGAGTACAGGACTACACCTAGAACCTTGGCATGTGGGGATGGGCTTATAGTTGTGCCATCAATTTTAACAGAGAGATCAGGGAAGGGGCATATGGAGGAGGAAAAATTATAAGTTCGAGGAAGTGGTGTGACATCCAGACTGATATATCTGATAGTAAATTAGTGATACGTTAGAAGACAGAAGGAGTGAGCTAAGGGGTAGAGAAATAGGTTTGGGTGTGGTCAGCGTAGAGGTGGTATAGGAAGCCATGGGAGGCTATCAGCTGACCTAGGGAGGAGGTGTAGATTGAAAATAGGAGAGGTCCAAAAACAGAACCTTGGGGGACCCCAACTGAGAAAGGAAGAGGAGATAAGGAAGTAGAGTTGTAGGAAATGCTAAAGGTGCAGTTGGATAAGTAGGAAGAGAACCAGCGAAGAGTACAGTCACGGAGACCAAAGGCGTGGAATTTTTTGAGGAGGAGGTGGTGGTCAACTGTATCAAAGACAGCAGAGGGGTCCAGGAGTAGGAGTACAGAATAGTGTTGATTGGTCGAGTGGTTTTGGACGTTAGTAGATCGTTTGTTAGTTTTAGGAGAGCAGTTTCTGTGGAGTGTTGAGGATGAAATCCAGACTGAAGGGGATCAAGAAGGCTATTATCAGTGAGGTGGACGCACAGTCGGTTGTAGACCAGACGTTCAAGGAGTTTGGCTAAGAAGGGGAGCAAGGAGATATCTACCTATACAGGGTAACCCAATGTTTCCCTCTGGAATGCAGCCTGAAGCCTTCACAACATGGACAATTAAGGAACTAACTATGGTCTCCTCGTTATTTCACCATCATCTTTTTCATTATTGGCAATATGTAAGCAATTCAAAATCCTGTTGTCATGACAGGGTTAAGTTCTTGTTATCTCTAGATTGTTTGTCTCTTCTACAAACACACATATTCCATCTCAGACATTTATCGGCCTCTCAACCTGCAATTTATCAAGTCTTTAAACTTGTCCTCAACAACTAATCGGGGCAAGGACTTTCCATCTGACTCACTCACCGACAAATTGTTGAGTTGGTTTAACAGAGTTTTCCACTTGATCATCACTGAAACATGGAGAGAGTCTCAACTCAAACTTATTTACAGAGCTTAAATCCCACTCTTCTCTGCCAAACTCAATCTGCAGACTGCTGTCTGCCCTCTATGTGGTTTATTGAAACCAATATTCACACATTATCCATGGTCATTTCATCCCATTTCGACTCCCAACCCCAACTGTCAACGTCGGTTTGCTGATGGCACACAGGGACATTCTGAGGGAGTTGAAAAGCTTTCTATACCGAGAAAAGCTGGACATTGAAATGTTCCACAATACCTCTTAGATACGCTTTACCTCTAGGTGGCAAACATTCTTTGACTCCACGCTTTCTAATTCGGAAGCAATATCTTTCTCTACTTCCTTCTGTTATAATTAAGGCTTGGCTCACCTATGTAAAAACTTCACAATTGACTCATTAGGGCAATGTACCACACTTAGTTCCAATTCAGATATATCATATATCATACATCACCAATCCTCTAGAATGATTAGTGTAATTCATACTGGAGCAGTCCTTCTCTTTTTTATTTCCTTTTTTCTTGATTATTTTTTTTTTTTGTAGAGCTTAGTACTTTCTCTTGATTGCTACCAGGATCACTTATAGCCTGCCTGTCAGACTCTTCTAGAGATTTGTAGCAACCCTCTGAGATAATCCATACACGTCTCCTTAACATCAAAAAGTTTGCATCTACCTTCTTTTTTATATGGGTACTTATGATCTATTCTGTGCAACGGTATACCAATCTCCTCTGTAGTTTTTTACTCTTTTTTGTATATGGGGCTCTGACTCTACTATAGAGGTGTATTGACACCCAGATCATTGTACTCTGTGTGTCTCGCCTATATGAACTCCTGTTATGTCTAGATTGTTTCTAACTTTACATAGCAGAGCCTCCAGTAATAGTAAAAAAAAAAAAAACACAGGAGAGAGGAGGTTCCTAGTCTTGTCTAATTACAAATGCAGAATGCGAATATTATTGACCTTAATCCTCACTGAGAGATTTTGGTATAAGGCTTCTGTCAAACAATGTATCTTTTCACCAAATCCTAATCTGTCCAGGACCTAATCCTTAACCACTTGCTTACTGGGCACTTAAACCTCCCTCCTGTCCAGACCAATTTTCAGCTTTCAGTGCTCTCAAACTTTGAATGACAATTACTCAGTCATGCATCACTCTACCCAAGTGACCGAAAATTTTGAAAAAAAAAAACAAATTTTTCTTAATTTATGTGATAAAATTTTGCAAATTGTTAATTTTTCTTCATAAATTTTGGCCACAATTTATACTGCTACATATCTTTGGTAAAAAATAACCCAAAATTAGTGGAAATTATTTGGTCTGTGTGAAAGTTTTAGAGTCTACAAGCTATGGTGCAAATCATAAAAAATGTATCACATCTGATGTACTGGTGGCCTATCTCATTTCTTGAGACCCTAACAAGCCAGGAAAGTACAAATGCCCCCCAAATGACCTCTTTTTGGAAAGTAGATATTTCAAGGTATTTAGTAAGAGGCATGGTGAGTTATTTGAGGTTGTAATTTTTTCCCACAATTCTTTGCAATATTAAGATTTTTATTTTTTTATTTTTATTTTTTCACAAAATTGTCATTGTAATAGCTTATTTCTCTCACATGGCATGTGCATACCACAAATGACACCCCAAAATACATTCTGCTACTCCATCTGAGTATAACGATACCACATGTGTGGGATTGTTTCACTGCCTGGCCACATACAGAGGCCCAACATGCAGGGAGCGCCATCAGGTGTTCTAGGAGCATAAATTACACATCTCATTTCTCAACCACCTATTACAATTTTGAAGGCCCTGGAGCACCAGAACAATGGAAACACTCACAAAATTACACCATTTTGGAAAGCTAACATCCCAACGTATAATCTATGAGGCATAATGAGACTTTTGAACAGTTCATTTTTTTCCAGAAGTTTTTGGAAAATGTGGAAAAAAATGAAAACGCATTTTTTTTTTTTTTTTTACACAAAGTTGTCAGTTTATAAGATATTTCCAACACATAGCATTTAGATAGCAAACATGAAACCCCAAAATACATTCTGCTACTTCTCCTGAGTACTGCGATACCACATGTGTCAGACTTCTACACTGCCTGGCCACATACAGAGGCCCAACATGCAGGGAGCACCATCAGGTGTTCCAGGGACACATAGCATGCACATACCAAGAATTACACCCCAAAATACATTATGCTGAGCAAAGTGTAAACAAAAGATTACCTGTGGTTGTAGTAGTGCAGTTGTACACAGGAGGATAGCACTGGTCCAGGCAGCAGGCAGGGACTTGGTCAGCAACGGCAAACACAATTGTCCAGGCAGCAGACAGGGATATTGTCCATATACAGTCCAGGGTTAGTGCAGGCAGAGATATTGTCAGAAGTGCCATGAATATTGGTCCTGGTAGTAGGCAGGAACATGTGGTGTGGTCAGTGCAACAGGCAGGGACATAATGGCAGTAAGTCCTACAGGCAGCAGTAGGGCCTCGTTCGGGACAGAATGGGGACAGGGGTAGAGGCTTCTCCCACCCAAATCTCTTTGAAGCCCCTGAGTCTCCAGACCCTAATCTAGGAATGAGAAAACAAAAAAAAAATTGTTTTCTTCATCCAGAAAAACAATTCTGGAGCCCCTCACATATGTGAGACCCCTGTGTTGAATCCCACAGGTCCAGTTGCAGGGTACAAGATCAGTCCAAGAGGCAGGCAAATATCATGGTCAAACAGTCCAAGGTCAGTTCCAGATCAGGCAGAGGTATGTACAGAATCGTTAGGCAGAAGCATGGTCGAATAACAATCCAGGGTTAGTTCCAGATCAGGCAGCGGTATGTACAGAATAGGCAGGCAGAAGCGTGGTCGAATAACAAGCCAGGGTCAGTTACAGAGCAGGCAGTGGCATAAGGGGTGTGAAGGTGTGTGAAGGCAGGAACTGAGGATTACATTACCATACTTCACTAATAATTTATTGAAGTATGGTAACGGCGAAAACATTCACCTATGCAGAGGCTTGGTTCGGAAGGACATTGGGCACAGTAATAAGATGTGTCTCTTCTGACTCCTGCTCTGGTACACACCTTACCTTTTTTTTTTTACGTCGTTGGCCCGTTGGTCTGGGAGGGAGTCTATCTGGAAAGTGGCGTTTGGAGAGTCGACTAAGAACATCTGATCGGATGTTTTCTGGGGGGCCGTTCGGGAATATAGGGGCAGTGTAAATTTCCTCCTGGTAGCCAAGGAAGCGTTTGGGGTTTTGGGTGGAGTTGTGGTAAATGACATATGAGTTGCATATGGCCAATTGAAAAAAATAAATTGCGACTTTCTTATACCAATGGTATGTCCATCTTGTGGCAAGGTATGGTTCCAACATTTGGTCATTGAAGTCGACTCCCCCCATGAACAAATTATATTCATAAACGCATTTTGGTTTTTGGATGGGGCTATTTCTTCTAGGGATTTCCACGACGGTATCATTGTTGATTGAAGACAACATGTAGACATTTCTTCTGTCCCTCCACTTCACTGCCAAAATCTCCTTGTTCCGCAGACTTGCCGTTTCTCCTTTCCTCAACCTCTTATTGACAAGACTTTGAGGAAAGCCCTTCCGGTTCCTTTTTACGGTGCCACATGCAGGCGTCTTCTTCCGGTGAAGGTTGTGGAACAGGGGCAGAGATGTGTAGAAGTTGTCTACATACAGGTGGTAGCCTTTTTCCAGTAGGGGGTATATCAGGTCCCAAACAATTTTCCTGCTTGATCCCAAGTAGTCCAGGCAATTAGGGGGTTGCAGCTGGGTGTCCTTCCCTTTGTACACTTTGAAGGCATACATGTACCCTGTGACTCGGTCACATAATTTGTATAACTTCACACCATAGCGGGCACCTTTTGCTGAGAATAAATTGTTTGATTTTAAGCCTGCCACTAAATTTAACAAGGGACTCATCCACACATATATGTTGGTCCGGGGTAAACAGTTGGGTGAATACTTCGGAAAAATAATTTAATATTGGCCGAATTTTGAAAAGCCTGTCATAATTTGGGTCATTTCCGGGAAGACACTGGGTGTTATTATTGAAATGAAGGAACCTCATTATCATTTGGTATCTGGTTCTGGGCATTTCCTTGGAGAAGATTGGCATGTGGTGGATGGGGTAAGTTGACCAATAGGAATTCAAAGTGTTTTTTTTGGTGAGTCCCATACAAAATGTGAGGCCTAAAAAAACCTTCAACTCCTCCACCGTTAGGTCTCTTCACTCGTAGGGACGGGCATAATAGGACGTTGGCTTATTTAAAATAAATTGCTGTGCATAAAGGTTGCACTGGGCCACAATTGTGGATAGCATGTCCGCTGTAAAAATTAAATAAAAAAATTGATTGGGGAAAAATTTTCTGTGTCCACCTGGACTCCTGGCTGGGCAGTGAAAGGGGGAATGTTGGCTTCTCTTGAATTAGGAGAAAGCCACAAGGGGTTTTGAAGGGCATAGGGAAGGCTGGCATGGGTCCTTGGCCTTTCTTGCTGAGGTACTGCGGTGCTGGTGGATGGCACTGTGGTGCTCGTGGAAGGCACTGCGGTGCTGGTGGAAGGCACTGCGATGCTGGTGGATGCCACTGCCTCCTCACTAGAACGCCTTTGTTTGGTGGGTCGAATATCTTCCTCCTCTGAGTCACTCAGTGTTCCACTACTGAGGACTGGCTCATAATTGACGTCCGACTCAGAATCGGAGTTTGAAATGGAATCCGAACAAGAGAGCTCCCCGTTGCTCTCGTCGGCCTGGGAAAGAATCTGGTATGCCTCCTCGGTGGAAAAGACTCTTTTGGACATGCTTGCTGGTGATGATGCGACTTCACAGGTGTGTGCTAAGCCTGCACTGATGGGCACTGATGAGGCGGTACTGATGAGCACAGATGGGCACTGAGGTGGCACAGAGGGGCACTGATGAGGTTGCACAGAGGGGCACTGATGAGGTGGCACAGAGGGGCACTGATGAGGTGGCACAGAGGGGCACTGATGAGGTGGAACAGATGTGCACTGATGAGGTGGAACAGATGTGCACTGATGAGGCGGCACAGATGTGCACTGATGAGGCGGCACTGATGAGGCTGCACAGATGTGCACTGATGAGGCAGCACAGATGTGCACTGATTACACAGATATGCAGTGATGAGGTGGCACAGATGGGCACTGGTGAGGTGGCACAGATGAGCACTGATGAAGCTGCACAGATAGGCACTGATTGATTGCACAGATGTGCACTGAGGCGGCTCAGATGGGGACTGATTTATGGCACAGATATGCACTGATGAGGTGGCACTGATGAGATGGCACAGATGGGCACTGAGGTGTCACAGATGGGCACTGATAAGTCAGCACAGATGGCCACTGATGAGGCGGCACAGATGTGCACTGATTGCACAGATGTGCACTGATGAGGCGGCACAGATGGGCACTGATTGACACAGGTGGGCACCGATGAGGTGGCACAGGTGGGCACTGATTGCAGATGTGCACAGATGTCTGGACACTGATCACCAATGGCACAGATGGGCACAGGTGGTCACCGATTGGCACAGGTGGGCACTGATTGGCACAGATCCTACTGTACTGTTTGGGCACTGTTTAGTCACTTTTATCACAGTAAAATGTGTTGTAACACTCACAGAAGGCACACATCACTGCAGCTATCCTCTCTCTCCTCACACTCAGTCTCTGTGTGAGGAGAGAGAGACGGCAATGAGAGATGATCTCATATGTTTACATTTGAGATCATCTCTCATTGGCACCGGCGATCGCGCTGTAAACAGCCGCTGTGATTGGCCGTTTACTGCGATCTGTGACTGGCTGTGTCCAAGGGACACGGCCAGCACAGATTTTCCCTGATGCGCGCACGAGGAATGAGGAAAGGGGAGGACGTCCCATGATGGCCTCCCGGAGATTGAGGTCCACGCTGTAGCCATCATTCGGCTATGGCCTGGACCTTAAGTGGTTAAACATTCAATCTATTCTATCAAATGCCTTTTCAGTATCTGTGGACATAATTAGACAAGAGGGGTTGTTAATTTCCACCCAATGAACGACAGGGAACACCCATCAAATTATCTTTGTCAAGTATCGTTTTATCCCCTCTGTGAGGATTTTGGCCAGGCCTTTTATACACAAATTAAAAAAAGGCATGAGCCTAACTTTGTGTCCCTTGGTGTTGATTTCTCCTCTTTTAGGATAAGGATGAAAAGGGCTAGCCAGGTCTCAGAGGTTTTCTGCCTGTAATCCTGTACACATGGGCTTTACAATTAAATATGCAGATTTAAGACAATAAGCCCTAATAAGGTGGTCTTGGCCTGGATGTTTCTCTGTGACCATGGCTTTCAGAGCCAAAGTGAATTCTTCCTCCAGAATGGTTTAACTATCATTCTGAGTCAATGTTACAGTACTGTACTTTAGGTAACTCGCCCAGTACAAGTATTCATATTAGGAGTTCTAATTTCATTCTGACTTTCCTGATTTTGTGTGCTTGCTCCTGATCTGTGACTTAAAAAGTATTGAAGCCATTGGATCAACATGACAGCAGGGAATTTCTATTGTTTTGATGCTTGTTATTTCATAGACACCAGAGTTGATTTGCATGATTGGATATTGCAAATAGTCGCATCTTTGTTATGTCTGTATGTAGATTTGGAAAATATATGCAATTACTGTGATTCTATTATAATAACTTTGATATATTTTTTTTTAATTCACAGGCTATTCAATGTGTTGTGTTAAACATTACAGCACATAACATAGCAACCATTTTACACATGCATTTAAGAGTTCAATTCTCTTAATTGTGCAGGTACCTCTGTTATTCAAGTGACAGCTACAGATGGTGATGACCCTACATATGGAAACAGTGCCAGAGTTGTTTACAGTATTCTCCAAGGACAACCCTATTTCTCTGTTGACCCCAAAACAGGTAGGCAAGCAGAGTACGCAGATGCATATTTCATTATCTGAATGTTACATGAAAATTGCTTTTATTTTTTACATTGAGAACATCTGTAATGATATAATGATGATACTGTCTTGTATAGTTATAGAGCCATTTGTGAAGACCTGTAACAAATGTATTCCATTCCAATCACTATAATTCTATTTTAACACATGGATAAATCCACATTTATAGAAATTATGGTTTCCAAACATTTACCAGCTGGTTATCAAGTTTTTTTTTTTTTTTTTTTTAATCTATGGAAAGCCGTGAGCAAGAAGAGAAAAACAATAAAAGATACCATTCTAAGAGAGTTGTCTACTGCTCAATATGTGTCACAGTAACTTACTTTCCCCATTCCAGATTTGGTGCCACCTCCATCTCCCATTATCGTAGACACTGCTATAGTTCAGTCTACAACTGTCCTGTCTCTACAGTCCATCCACTACTGTCTAGTCCGCTACTGTCTCATCTGCTACAGTCCAGACTGCTACAGTACGGTCTGCTATAGTCCAGTCTGCTTCAGTCCAATCTGCTTGTCCGCTTTCCATGAGCCAATCTACCTTAGCAGCCATGAGTGCCTGTATGGTGACCTGGGCTAAACTTAAAGTGTAAAAAATGCTAAACAAAAGCTAAAAAATGATCATCCGGTTTAATACATTCAAACTATGAACTTTAGTCTGCCTGTGGCACATCTGTAGCATGTATAGAACCTGATGCAGCAAAAATGCTCAGGGGGGAAGAGCCCCCTCCTCCTGAAATATACCAGGCCACATGCACTCCACATAGGGGGTGCTTTGGGGCAGGGGGGCTGTGCATCATTAAAATCACTGCTCCTTTAAAAACAATATTTTTTTAGAGTTTTTTTTGCATTGATACATGTCCCTTAGGGCAGTACCCGAACCCCCAAACCCTTTGACAGATCCCCATTCTGGCTTTCTGAGGAGTGATTGCGGGTCACTGGCGCACATACCCCCCATAGCTCTTAAAGCGGCCGACGTAAACCTACGACGGTTTTTGCAGCCATGCCAACCTGTCGCAGTATAATGATGGCGACTGGTCGGCAATCGATTAAAGCAATATAAAAGCCTTGTTTTTTTTTAATAACAAACATGTCATACCTACCTGCTCTGTGTCATGGTTTTGTTCAGAGCAGCCCGGCTACTTCTCTTCTCAGGTCCTACGCTGGTGTTCCTGACTCCTCCCTCCTGCCCAATGCCCCCACAGCAAGCAGCTTGCTATGGGGGCACCCAAGCAGGCGCTCTTCTGAGCCACGGCTCTTTGTGTCCATTCACACATGGATCTGCGGCTCGGCCCCACCCTTCCTTCTCCCGATTGGCTCATTGGCTGTGATTGACAGCGGTGGGAGCCAATGGGTCCCACTGCTGCCAAAAGCCAATCTGGAGTGCAAGTCCTCAGAGAGGCAAGGCTTTTGTGGGCATCGCTGGATCGAGAGGGGAGCTCAGGTAAGTATTGGGGGACTGCTGCATACAGAAGGTTTGTGCCTTTACAACAACATTAAGTTCAACTCCTTTTCCCCTGGCTTCGCTCCCCCTGCCACTGTAACTTACATTTGCTGGCTGACAAAATGACAGTCAGTAAATGCTTTGTTTTACACAACAGGGACAACTGTCAAAATGCAGTGTAAAATGACACCTACAGATGATCTGCAAATGTAATTAATCACTTCAATACTGGCCACATTAACCCCCTTCCTGCCCAGGCCATATTTCAGCTTTCAGCATTGTCACATTTTGAATGACATTTGCACAGTCATGCAGCGGGGTCCCCAAATGAAATTTTATAATTTTTTTTAGCACAAGTAGAGCTTTCTTTTGGTGGTATTTAATCACCACTGGGTTTTTTATTTCTTGCAAAAATAAAAAAAATAAAACAAACATTTTGAAAAAAAAGTTTTTCTTAGTTCCAGTCAGAAAATTTTGTAAGTAATAATTGAAATAAGTAATTTTTCTCCTTCACTGATGTGTGCTGATGAGACGGGACTGATAGGCTGCATTGATGGGCACTGATGAGGCAGCACTGAAGGGCACTGATGAGCAGGTACTAATATGCCACACTGATGGGCTATGATAGGTGGCACTGATATTCAGCACTAATAAGTGGCACTGATAGGCGACAACGATAGGCTGCACTGATAAAAAACTGCACTGATTAGTGACATCAAACAGTGCCCATCAGTGACACCAATGTCCGTGTGAGGCAAGGTGAGCAAATAAACATCACTTCCTCATTTACATGTGGTCAGCTGTGATTGGAAACATATGACGTTTCCAATCCAATGACGTAGCTCTTTACCAAGATCGAAGTCCCTAAGACACGGCGCTCCCACGGGCTTCATAGAGCGGTGACACTGGGGAGACATCATATGACGTTGCCCCAGAACGAGAGGGGATGCCGTCTGCCGTCATTTCCCTATACGGTGGGTGGGAGGTTGTTAAGCAAATACCATGGATCAATGTAGTTTTCATTTTGTTTGCTATTTCATTAATATGGAGAGCAAATGGTGTGACCATTGATCTGTATATGGCCTCAGTTAAAGAAACCTTACAAGTTTGTTTTTTCTAAAATGTATTACTATTTAACTACTTATTAACCCTTAGTACATATAATTAAAGTTAAAACTTTTTAAACTTTGGATAGATTGGGAAGTGATTAAAACACGTCAGAATTTTATCACTGAGGATGAAGGTTAAATAAAATCAAAAATTTTAGGTTGTCACCACAACAGGAAAATAGGGGAAATCTTCCAATAGGGACACTAGTTTTGGTGACTCAATTTTTGCTCTCAATTCCTTTTTTGGCTATGGGATAAGAAGTGAATGGAAATTTCTGCAATGAAACACAGATTGCAAAAAATCTGACAGTGGTTAAAACCCTCCCTAAAGGCCCGCACACACACGATTTGAAAATCAGATGGGAAAATTCGTAAGATGAGCTGTCTGCGGATTTTCAGATCGTTAGTACAGTGCTTTCGACAGGCAATTTCACTTTTTCTTCAGACAAAAGCTGGATTTGCAGACTATAACTTTTTTTGGATGTGAACTAAACATCTGATTTTCGGATGGTCAGTATAGAAATCGTCACACAAAAGTCGAAAGAACAAACATGCATGATCGGAATCAAGGAATGACAGGGAAGAGTTTGGTCTTGTAAACTACCGCTCGTAATCTAGAATTAACATTCGTGATGCGGCAATTGATAAAATATTGAAATACAGCACACATTCTTATCTTCTTTAATGGGATAATAATGAAGCTGCTTACACGAATATATGACTCAGAGGGTTGGCCGTGTCATTGCCATCATCCCTTATAATTTTTCAAAAAAACTAAATATGTACCTCAAAAAATGGGATTTTTAGGGCAATGCAGTAATTTAGCAGTATTGAATGATCGTTAAAAAAGAAGTTTATTGATACAAAAACGAATAGAATATACATAAAACTACACATTGATCTATAATTAAGAAGTGTTGCATAAGTGTTAAATGATTGTAAAAACATCAGATATATGGAAACATATGATGCATCCTACAGCTAGTTACAAGTACCACCCCTGATAGGTGTGATGGCATCCTGATAGCAGATTTCCAACGCGTTTCAACTTATTGTAAGGATAAAGTCTTCCTCAGGGAGGGACTGCATCACATTCTAGAAGTAACAACATGATTACTAGTATATTTTTAAATATTTGTATGTTGCCTATATCTGCAGAAATCGCATTGCAACAGAAGAGTAGTATATGCGACTTACATTTGCATTTAGCTGTGAAAAAACGCTTTCCCAGTGCTGGCAGGGATCCAGCACTGGAAAAGCGTTTTTTCACAGCTAAATGCAAATGTAAGTCGCATATACTACTCTTCTGTTGCAATGCGATTTCTGCAGATATAGGCAACATACAAATATTTAAAAATATACTAGTAATCATGTTGTTACTTCTATAATGAAGCTGCTTTGCTGGTGATACTGATGTAGTTATGCCAAACCTATTTTAAAAGGCATTTGTTTTGTAGTCATATAAATAATAATAATAATATTATGGTTGTTGTTTGATTTTTTGGGGAAGTTACCACAACACCATTATCCCTGAGTTTTTAAGATAAAAAATACAACTATGTTGGTGTCCCTTGTTAATTTTCCATTGTGTTGTTTTTAATGTAACTGCCTACTTCCAAACTGTCCTTTGAAAAAAAAAAAACACATAGCCAAGTATTATTCTACACAATTCTGAAAAAAACAACAGAAATTAGAGATGCTATCTGCCATCCAAATAAAAAAAACAAAAAAAAAAACAAAAAAAAAAAAACACCTTAATAAAGTGTGAATCAACGCTCACCAAACTTCTAATAACATGAAATTAGCAGAAGGGGCCCAAAGGGTGGCGCTTGAGAAATGAACTTCCTCTTTATTTTAGAAGATAGGACTGATGTGACTGACTTTAATAGTACCAGTGAAGGACTTCGAAACAAAATACTAAATAAATTTATTACAAATTATTAAAAATTCAAGTAAAAACAATTTGATTATATGGTTCTAGTCAATATGACCTATCAGCTAATAATAAATTTATAGATCTTTGTTAGATCAATGTCAAGAGGTCGACGCGTTTCATATCTTTGCTTCCTCAGGACCTTACATTATTGACTTTAAAACAGAGATCCTGTTCAAAAAAGAGAAAAAGAAAAAAAGAACACAAACATTATTTGCATTTTGATTAGGTGGGGGTGCAACACATTCTTTCCAACATACCAACCAATTAGGTGAGAAGATGTACAGCGAGGGCCACTTACATCTAGAAAGGAGCCCACAATAAGTGACGTGCAAAGTGTCATAGGAGAGTGCTCTGAAAGCTTGTGTCTTCAGACAAGTAGATACAATTTATATAATATAATATAAGTGATGAGATGATCATATGGTTCTATTCTGAAATATAGGGACATAGGGTTTGTAGGTTGTATTGGGGGATGAGGTAAATACAGAGTGAGGTATTTTCATAAGCATCTCTCCTCTCATTCTATTCAATACATTTAGCCAAAGAGTCTATAAGATAAATAATTATAAGCAGCCAATGAGTTATTCAAAGCTTGCCCAAGCAGCATTGGTAACGTGTTTATTAGTAGCATATACCTTGGATTCCCCTCAGTTTGTTCCCACCATACAACACAGCACCATCTACAAGTCCATCTATCAACCAACTGATCTAATATAGCCAGTGGTTGGCGCCAGAACGGCATCTTAATTGCTATCTGTTTTCAGGTGAGAGGAAGTGAGGATGCGGTCAGGCCATAAAGCATCCTAAATTAGCCTTCTTAATAGCAAAAAGCGACGCCCACGATCCTGCGCATGTGCATGCCCCAACCACATTCCCAGCCGAAAAGAAATTAAAATTATGCGCATGCGCAGTAGAGCTGGCGTGAATATCATAATATCAGGCTGCATCAACAAAACTGTCCTGCAAAGACCAGAACAGATGCAATACTACAGAGCCAGAGCCATATCCTCACATCAACCATACCCTCATGTTTATAGCCATTAAATTATTTCCAGTATAGATATGCACCATTAAATATGATTTCCCCTGGCTCCTACCACCTCAACCCCACCACCTTGGTCAGGCAAGGGGCCAAAAAATCAGCACTCCTGCCCCCAGATTATAGCCATGCCAGGGGTCCCATTTATATTGACATAATTACAAATCACATATCCGGCCACTACAGCACATCACACCACAATTGCCTGATCAGAGGGCAATTTGTATTTCCTTGTATGTTTGTTGTAAAGATTGCTTATGCTGCACCCTCATTCAAAAAAAATCTGAATACAAATTATACATTATAACTTGTTTAAAACTATTTTATATGACAAATACAATAAATTCAGGCTTGATTATATTTGCTTTTAAAGAAACAGGACACAGCAGGATATACGTCTATACATGGATCAGACTACAGTATAGTTGGATATGTTGTATTCTGTGGGATTTATGAACCCACGACTTCTAGCAGTTATAGTAAGGTTAGCCCAAAAATGGTCTGTAACTAAGAGCCTCATTAAGGCCTAGTGGGCAGGTGGCATTTCTCTTAAAAATCCACCTTGCCTCACGATGCAATCGTTTTTTGTATATATATTCCCTCTACTTGGATCCTCAAAAACTCTTTTGAGGACCGTAAATTGTACCATTGAGGTGTCACGTTTATGTTTAAGAGCTACATGTCTGCCAATTGGAGTGTATAGTAGATTTTTTCTAGTGTAGTAAATATGGTCATAGATTCTTTTCCAAAAATTCCTAAACGTCTTTCCAACGTATGATCCACATTTACAAAAACAATATAAATCACACCTTTCGTTTGAACCAATCTACCCTTTAGAGATCGACACTTTTTATATGTTATCTGGGGATAATCATTGATATATTTTCTCAGAATAGGATCACCGTAAGAAGATGCCAGTGTTTACCTACTGTCTCTTTCACCATATAATGGTTACTTGAGTATGTAGTAACTATTCTCACTGTATCTAACTGTTTATTGGTTTGATTCCCAAACAGCAGTTCTTGTCTATTTTTCTGGCATGTCTTATTATAGGCTTTCCTTAGAGTCGTCTTGGTATAGTCTCTTTCTAGTAATCTTAATTTTAACAGATTAGATTCCTTCTTGAAATTCTCTTGATTGGAGCAGTTTTGCCTGATAATTAAGTATTGTGAATATGGTATGGTTTTGATAAATGGTTTCAGGTGGACACTGGACGCTTGAAGTACAGTGTTTTGCGGCATGGGTTTACTATACAATGACGTGCCCACTGTTCCAGCCTCCTGTTTGAATATATCTAGATCGAGAAATGATATTGATCGTGAATCACATTGCAATTTAAGATTATACGTATTGCTATATAGCCTCTCCATGAATCTCAGTAGATCCAGCTTACTAGAGTTCCATACTGCAAAAATATTGTCTATGTACCTGTACCAGCATACAATGCTGGACAGGCACATAGACAAGGACTCATCTGTGAAAAGAGTACGCTCCCACCCCCCACCCCCGGTACAGTTTGGCATAAAACATGACAACATGCCCCCATCGCAACCCCCTGCACCTGAAGGTAGTGGGAGCCATCAAAGGTAAATAACTTTGTCAGGATATGGTGTAGCAGCTGTACCACAAAGGTATTGTGGGGTGTTGCTGCCTCATCCATCTCCACCACAGAGATCCCAAGTAAATGTGGGATACTGCAGTATAGTGCCTTCACATCAATAGAGACTAGTATACTGTCTGATGGTACTACAATGTTATATCGTTTTCTCAGTAAATCCATGATGTCCTGAATGTATGATGGACGTTCCAAAACGTGGGGTGGCAAAAAAAAGCATCTACCAGATGACTTCCCTTCTCAGTTTTGGCACCAATTTCTGAGATAATTGGACACCCTGGTGGCATTGTCATGTTCTTGTGGGTTTTCGGTAAAGAATAAAATGATGGTATTCTTTGGTGAGGTATGTTTAAAGCCTCAAAAATCTCCTTGTCAATGATTCCGTTAATGTAAGCACTGTTAATAATTCTGTCATAGTCTTTATTGAATTCATGGGTATTTTCCTCAAGAACGAGGGCATATCAGTCTCTATTTGAGAGGATATCAAGGCACATTGCCCGATAGCCACTTGTGTCCATCACTACTACATGCCCGCCTTTATTGGCCATCTTAATGGTGATGTCCCTATTATTCTGTAGTTGGTTTATTGCTCGCTGCTGCTCAAAGGTGATATTATTGTCATCGAGAGATTTAAATTCAGTTTTTTAATAAGTAACCTGGGACAAAAATGTTCAAATATTAGCATTCATTTTTAAGGGAGGGAAATTTGTAGATTTCTTCTGAAATTTAGGAGACTCCATAGGGGACTGTGCATGAGGGGAGACCCCCGGTTGTATATCCGGGAGACCACCCTCTGCAGACCCCCCTATGGCTGCATCATTTTCATCTAAAATATCCATAAGATCTTTCAGGGCCATAAAATCTCTTACTGTAAACCCTTTCCATTGTTCACGTTCAATAATCTCTTGTTTTTTTCTTTTTCCTTTCCTCATCATACATATACTTATAAGTTAGTCATCTAGCAAAGAGTTTGAGGCCTTTGACTACCTCAAAATTGTCCGCCCATGCAGTAGGACAGAAGCTTAGGCCTAAGCTCTACCTGAGAAAGTACCTGGGAGGAAAGGTTGATAACCTGCAGCTGGTAGTTTGCTTTTGTATGCATACCGATCCAGATTGTGAAGAGCACCTTGCTTGTTGGGTTGGTCCTGAACCGGAGGGAGCAACTGAACATCCTTATCTTTAGTGCCTTTAGGAATAGTCCCCAAGTTACGGGGGGGTATTCACGTGTATCTGTGTGGATATTTGAGGAGACATGGGTGTCCAATTGGAACCAGTCAATATATCAGAACCCATAGCTCCCCTCATAGTAATCTGTTCACCACCAAGTGACCCATCACCAGCCATATTGTCTGTGCCTAAATCTGAATCATACTGCTTGTCTTATGTATATTCCTTTAATTTCTTTCCCTTACCATCACCATTGTGGCCATCACCGGTAGTTTGTCTTTTTCTAGATCCTCAATGTCTACCTCTTCCTCGAAGGCTGTGAAAATTGAGAAAAGCGTGAAATTTGTGAAACCTGTAATGAATCAGAATCAGTTCCTTCTGCAGTATCATTTTCACGTTTTCATGTACCTTTATATCCCCCCTGTTTTTTTCTACCTCTTTTTCTACCTAGTTGTGGCCATTTATACGCATATTTTCCATTGAACGCCATTTTCCCTCTAATAAATTTAATATCTTTTTTGTAGTTTAGATCTTTATTGATTTCTCTATATGTCTCTATATGTTCTTTCAATAGTTTGTCTTTCTATAAGAATTTAGGATGGACACATAGGGACACATTTTGTTTTTGAAATTCAATGATTTCATTATCGAGATCCTTAATATCCCTATTATAATGTTCAATCGTAGACTTCATCATTTTCACTGTGCATTCCTGCAGATTTGCTTCCCACTGTATTTTAAATACATTTTTCATCTCCCAAAGGTTAGGGAATACCCGAATCCTCAATCCCTGTGGATTCAAGTCTTCCATGATATAGCCCTCTAGGAATTTGACCAGCCAGAATAAATTAGATTTTCGTTCCAGTGCCTGCCTGAGTTTATGTATCAGGACCTCAACTTCTAGTTCAATGCCATGGTCATCCCCACATTCTTTATGAATTTTGGACATTATTCCATCCCATTCTGATCCTGTATAGTCCGTCATATCATCCAATGTGTCAGATTATACACGCAAACTAATCATTCGTGCAAATAATCAAAGCCGAAAAAGATTGGCGTCTTCCGCCTAGTTATATATTTTAGGGTTGTATGGGCTATGGGGGTACCTCATCCTTTATGATAATTTAGAAGATAGAACTAAGTATAAAATTGATGCGCTTTAAATAAATAGTGCACAATATGCTGCTGCGACTAAGCTTAAATCCAGGAATAAAAAATGCATACATGTGAATAAAATAGATAAATAATTATGGTGCTAATACATGTGTTAAAATTGCCAAGATAAATCTTCAAATTGGTGATGTGACGGTGAATATAAATAAAATAATAATGACACTCTGAGTACAATGTCCAGGCAGAGATAAAATAGTGGGGGAAAGTAAAAACAATTAAACAGTTCCTTCCCTTAATCCAGATTGATTGACTCACTGGGTTAGATCGTTTGTATCAGGATATTTAGTTTTTCTTGCATCCCACTTTAGCCATAATACTGCTGGTGATTCGGCTCTCAGGATAAAGATTTTTAGATACACAAGCAAAACAGGGACAAGAGATACACTCACAAACTCCCGGTCTATTAGAAGCATTCAAATATGCAGATTGCAGTCAGCCGCTGTGGACGAGGTTTCCCATAGAGAAACAGCTGCTGTTAACCTTCAGGTTTATTGCAGCACTGAATGACCTAAGCTCCTCCCACGCGTTGCATCACTGACACGTGACTTTCTCAAGGTGTTGCCTTTAGTTCTTCTTTAACCCTAATTAACAATTTCTCCTTATTTCCCCTCAGTTACTATCTACTGCTGATTTTTGTTTCCATCTCTTTTTTTACCATTAATATTTTTTATGCAATATTCATGTGCTTGCTTCTTTTTTCATTATTACTTAACAAGAAAATGTGCAAATTTGAAAAACATTTTTCTCTTTTCATTTACAATTAAGTTTTCCATACTTTGTGCAGAAATATATTGTAGTGCCATTTTAAATATGACATGTTAAAGAATAAAAGTATACTTTATTTACATTAAACATTCTTATTTTTTAAATAAACACTGATTAGATTACATAGAAAATTGCCAAAAATAGGCCTATAGTACAAATGTAAACATTTCTCTGGTCTGTAAGGGGTACACAGTTATGCAAGGTACATAAAGACATGGATGAGCGAGTTTTGGGTGGAAAAACATGACTGGCCTCAATTCGATAGAACAACTTTGGGATGAATTAGAACGGAGACTGTGAGCCAGGCCTTCTCGTCCACATCGGTGCCTGACCTCACAAATGCACTTCTGGAAGAATAATCAAACATTCCAATAGACACACGCCTAAACCTTGTGGACAGTCTTCCCAGAAGAGTTGAAGCTGTTTTAGCTGCAAAGGGTGGACCAACTCAATATTGAACCTTACTGACTAAAGCCCCATACACACTATTAGATTTTCTGCAGATTTTTGTCTTCAAATTTACCAAAACCATATATTATGAGGTCAAACCATAAGAGTTTCAATTTGTATGCAATCAGGCAGACCTTTGCACTACATGATTTTGGTAAATCTGAAGACAAAAATCTGCAGAAAATCTAATAGTGTGTATGGGGCCTAAGACTGGGATGCCAATAAAGTTCATGTGCGTGTAAAGGCAGGCGTCTCAATACTTTTGGTTATATATATATATATATATATATATATATATATATATATATATATATATATATGACCATTTGTATAATGACACATGCAGTGGACCTTGCAGTAAAATGCAAGGTCTGCTTATGAAGATTGATTATTTTACAAAAAATTTAACTAAAGGAAAAAAAGGCAGATTGTATATTTATCTTACCACTGTCTCCATGATCCCTAGATCTTGCTAGAAGTAGTACTAAGTTTTTTTCTAACATATTTAAACTATACTGTGTATGTGTATATAGGTGAAAAAAAAACAAAGGTGCAGTTTATTTATGCTTAATGCAGTGAAAAATATAACAGCAAAACATACAGAAACATAAAAAAAGAAATCTTGGTCAGTTTGACCGCTTACTACACACGTAGATTCCCTATCTAACAACTGGGTGCAGCCTTGTGCTGCCCCAGTCCCTATCTCTCTTTGAGAAGTTTGCCACACAGACGTTAACTCACCACACAGGACCGATACCACACTCCCCAGTCTACACACACAGAACTGGTTCCAGGATGGAGCATCTCCCTAAGCATGCTGGGGTTTTTTCTATAGGTCTTAATGAGCCCACTTACTTCAGCTGGGCTCATTACCTCTTCCCCTGCAGGACTCCCAGCACTCCCCCTAGTGGTATAAGTCAGCATAAAGCCTGAATCTAGGGCATACATATTTTCCATCCTGGATACAACCAGGTGATTTTACCTGCCTGCTGTCACATACCCCCCCCTCTTGTTTCAACCTTGGGGTTGGAACTCACGCAGTCAGGCACGCATGTACTCAAGACAAAGCATCCACATTCCCCATTTTAACGCCAGGGCGATGCTTTACTGTAAAGATGAATTCCTATAGGGCCAGGAACCACCTATTTATCCTTCTATTGGTCTCCTTGTTTTGAGCCATCCACTTTAAAGGAGCGTGATCAGTTACCAGGTTAAAGTGCCTACCTAGCAGATAGTACCGAAGGGAATCTGGAGCCCACTTCACCGCTAAACACTCCTTCTCAATAGAGGCGTAATTTACCTCATGGGACTTCAATTTCCTGCTGAGGTAAATGACTGGGTGCTCTTCCCCGTTCCAGACCTGGGACAACACTGCTCCCAACCCAACATCTGATGCATCAGTTTGTACAACAAAGTCCTTAGAGAAGTCTGGTGAGTACAACACTGGCTGGCTACATAAGGCTGTTTTTAAGGACTGGAATGCTTCTTCAGCCTCTGGGGACCATTTAACCATGACAGACTCTTTCCCTTTTGTCAGGTTGGTGAGGGGCACAGCCTGAGAAGCAAAATGGGGAATGAATCGCCGATAATAGCCAGCGATTCCCAGAAAGGCTCATACCTGCTTCTTGCTGTTGGGACGTGGCCAACTCTGTATGGCCTCGACTTTATTGACTTGGGGCTTTATCACTCCCCTCCCAATAGTGTATCCAAGATATATGGCCTCCTCCTGTCCAATGGTACACTTCTTTGAATTGGCCGTAAACCCAGCTTTCCAGATAGAGTCTAAGACTGCTTGCACTTTTGGCAGATGTGAGACCCAATCTGTGCTATGGATAATCACATCATCCAGGTAAGCTGCAGCATACTTGATGGGGCCTCAGAATCTTGTCCATTTTCCGTTGGAATGTTGCCGGTGCATTCTGTAACCCAAACGGCATTCTCTTATATTGGAACGCCCCATCTGGGGTTACAAAAGCAGTTTTCTCCTTGGCCGACTCGGTCAGGGGAATTTGCCAATACCCTTTGGTGAGATCGAGAGTTGTCATGTATTGGGCTGTTCCCAGCCGGTCGATCAACTCATCTATATGCGGCATGGGGTAGGTGTCAAATTTTGTAACTTTATTCAATTGTCGAAAATCGTTACAAAACCGCCAGCTCCCATCAGGTTTGGGCACTAGTACGATAGGACTGGACCAGTCACTCTGGGACTCTTCTATCACACCCAATTCCAGCATCCTTTGAACCTCCCCACGTATTGCCTCCCGTCAGGCCTCTGGTATTCTATAAGGTTTTAGTTTTACCCTTTCTCCTGGCAGGGTGATAATGTCATGCTCTACACCAGATGTTTCTCACGGCAGCTCAGAGAAAATCTCTTTGTTGCGAAGTACAAAGTCTTTAACCTCCTCTTGTTGGGGTTTCGATAAGGTGACTGCGATTGCAACCTCAGGAACTAAGCAATCAGACTGGGCCGGTGACAAAGTCTCTGTGACTAGGGATTCCCTATACCTCCAGGCTTTCAGCAGATTGATGTGATATATCTGTTCTGGCTTTCGCTTTCCTGGCTGTCTGACCCTGTAGTTTACCTCACTCATTTTTTCAATGATTTCGTATGGACCTTGCCATTTGGCCATGAATTTGCTTTCAACCGTAGGGACTAGTACCAATACCCTATCCCCCGGGGAAAAAGTACAGGTCTTGGCCCCACGGTTGTACACTCTCTGCTGTGCTAACTGCGCTTGGGCCAAATGTTCCTTTACGATTGGCATTACCTGTGCAATTCTATCTTGCATCAGGGCGACATGCTCAATCACACTCCTGTGGGGAGAACTCTCATTTTCCCAAGTTTCCTTGGCGATATCCAGCAGTCCTCTTGGGTGTCTCCCATAGAGTAACTCGAAGGGTGAGAAACCCGTAGAGGATTGGGGTACCTCCCTAATGGCAAACATCAAATAGGGTATTAGATAGTCCCAATTAGGGATGAGTTTCGAGTTGGAGTCAAACTCATGTTCGACTCGAACATCAGCTGTTCGCAAGTTCGCCGAACAGTGAACAATTTGGGGTGTTCGCAGCAAATTCGAATGCTGCGGAACACCCTTTAAAAGTCTATGGGAGAAATCAAAAGTGCTAATTTTAAAGGCTCCAGAACATGCGAACAGGCAAAAAATGTGTTCGAACACGCGAACACCGTTAAAGTGGGACACGAATATGAATAATCAAAAGTGCTAATTTTAAAGGCTTATATGCAAGTTATTGTCATAAAAAGTGTTTGGGGACCTGGGTCCTGCCCCAGGGGACATGGATCAATGCAAAAAAGTTTTAAAAACGGCCGTTTTTTCGTGAGCAGTGATTTTAATAATGCTTAAAGTGAAACAATAAAAGTGTAATATCCCTTTAAATTTCATACCTGGGGGGTGTCTGTAGTATGCCTGTAAAGGGGCGCATGTTTCCCATGTTTAGAACAGTCTGACAGCAAAATTACATTTCAAAGGAAAAAAAGTCATTTAAAACTACTCACGGCTATTAATGCATTGCCAGTCCGACAATACACATAGAAGTTCATTGATAAAAACGGCGTAGAAATTCCCCACAGGGGAACCCCGAACCAAAATTTAAAAAAAAAATGACGTGGGGGTCCCCCTAAATTCCATACCAGGCCCCTCAGGTCTGGTATGGATACTAAGGGGAACCCCGGGCAAAATTTTATAAAAAAATGACGTAGGGGTCCCCCTAAATTCCATACCAGGCCTTTCAGGTCTGGTATGGATATTAACGGGAACCCCGGCCAAAATTTAAAAAAAAAATGGCGTGGGGTCCCCCTCAAAATCTATATAAGACCCTTCAGGTCTGGTATGGATTTTAAGGGGAACCCCGCGCCAAAATAAAAAAAAACGGTGTGGGGTCCCCCAAAAATCCATACCAGACCCTTATCCGAGCACGCAACCTTGCAGGCCGCAGGAAAAGAGGGGGGATGAGAGAGCGCCCCTCCTCCTGAACCGTACCAGGCCACATGCCCTCAACATTGGGAGGGTGCTTTGGGGTAGCCCCCCAAAACACCTTGTCCCCATGTTGATGAGGACAAGGGCCTCATCCCCACAACCCTGGCTGGTGGTTTTGGGGGTCTGCGGGCGGGGGGCTTATCAGAATCTGGAAGCCCCCTTTAACAAGGGGACCCCCAGATCCCAACCCTCCCCCCTGTGTGAAATGGTAAGGGGGTACAAAAGTACCCCTACCATTTCACAAAAAAACTGTCAAAAATGTTAAAAATGACAAGAGACAGTTTTTGACAATTCCTTTATTTAAATGCTTCTTCTTTCTTCTTTCTTCTTTCTTCTATCTTCTATCTTCCTTTGGTTTCTTCCTCCTTCTTCTTCTGGTTCTACTGGTTTTTCTGGTTCTTTCTCCGGTGTTCTCATCCGGCATCTCCTCCGTGGTGTCGGCGTCTTCTTCCCTTCTTCTCCTCGGGCCGCTCCGCATCCATGATGGCATGAAGGGAGGCTCCTGCTCTTCTCTTCATCTTCTTCTCTTCATCTTCTTTTTGGGCCGCCCCGCATCCATGATGGCATGGAGGGAGGCTCCCACTGTATGACGCTTCTCCTCTTCTGACGGTTCTTAAATAACGGGGGTGACTTGATGGGACTTCCCTGTGGCATTCCCCGTGACACCACAGGGAAGTCCCGTCAAGTCACCGTGCGTCAGAGGGGGCTGGGTCACCGGGTGGCCCTGCCCCCCATTATTTAAGAACCGTCAGAAGAGGAGAAGCGTCACACAGCGGGAGCCTCCCTCCATGCCAGCATGGATGCGGAGCGGCCCGAGAAGAAGATGAAGAGAAGAGCGGGAGCCTCCCTCCATGCCATCATGGATGCGGAGCGGCCCGAGGAGAAGAAGGGAAGAAGACGCCGACGCCGCGGAGGAGATGCCGGACGAGAACACCGGAGGAAGAACCAGAAGAACCAGAAGAACCAGAAGAACCAGAAGAAGAAGAAGATGGAGGAAGAAACCGAAGGAAGATAGAAGATAGAAGAAAGAAGAAGCATTTAGATAAAGAAATTGTCAAAAACTGTCTCTTGTCATTTTTAACATTTTTGACAGTTTTTTTGTGAAATAGTAGGTACCCCCTTACCATTTCACACAGGGGGGAGGGCCGGGATCTGGGGGTTCCCTTGTTAAAGGGGGCTTCCAGATTCCGATAAGCCCCCCACCCGCAGACCCCCACAACCACCGGCCAGGGTTGTGGGGATGAGGCCCTTGTCCTCATCAACATGGGGACAAGGTGTTTTGGGGGGGCTACCCCAAAGCACCCTCCCAATGTTGAGGGCATGTGGCCTGGTATGGTTCAGGAGGGGGGGCACTCTCTCTCCCCCCCTATTTTCCTGCGGCCTGCCAGGTTGCATGCTTGGATAAGGGTCTGGTATGGATTTTTGGGGGGACCCCACGCCGTTTTTTTAAAAATTTTGGCGCGGGTTCCCCTTAAAATCCATGCCAGACCTGAAGGGTCTGGTATAGATTTTGAGGGGGACCCCACGCCATTTTTTTTATAAATTTTGGCCGGGGTTCCCCTTAATATCCATACCAGAACTGAAGGGCCTGGTATGGAATTTAGGGGGACCCCCACATCATTTTTTTTTAAATTTTGGTTCGGGGTTACATAGTTACATAGTAGGTGAGGTTGAAAAAAGACACAAGTCCATCAAGTCCAACCTATGTGTGTGATTATGTGTCAGTATTACATTACATATCCCTGTATATTGCGGTCATTCAGGTGATTATCTAATAGTTTCTTGAAGCTATCAATGCTCCCCGCTGAGACCACCGCCTGTGGAAGGGAATTCCACATCCTTGCCGCTCTTACAGTAAAGAACCCTCTACGTAGTTTAAGGTTAAACCTCTTTTCTTCTAATTGTAATGAGTGGCCACGAGTCTTATTAAACTCTCTTCTGCGAAAAAGTTTTATCCCTATTGTGGGGTCACCAGTACGGTATTTGTAAATTGAAATCATATCCCCTCTCAAGCGTCTCTTCTCCAGAGAGAATAAGTTCAGTGCTCGCAACCTTTCCTCATAACTAAGATCCTCCAGACCCTTTATTAGCTTTGTTGCCCTTCTTTGTACTCGCTCCATTTCCAGTACGTCCCTCCTGAGGACTGGTGCCCAGAACTGGACAGCATACTCCAGGTGCGGCCGGACCAGAGTCTTGTAGAGCGGGAGAATTATCGTTTTATCTCTGCAGTTGATCCCCCTTTTAATGCATGCCAATATTCTGTTTGCTTTATTAGCAGCAGCTTGGCATTGCATGCCATTGCTGAGCCTATCATCCACTAGAACCCCCAGGTCCTTTTCCATCCTAGATTCCCCCAGAGGTTCTCCCCCCAGTGTATAGATTGCATTCATATTTTTGCCACCCAAATGCATTATTTTACATTTTTCTACATTGAACCTCATTTGCCATGTAGTCGCCCACCCCATTAATTTGTTCAGGTCTTTTTGCAAGATTTCCACATCCTGCGGAGAAGTTATTGCCCTGCTTAGCTTAGTATCGTCTGCAAATACAGAGATTGAGCTGTTTATCCCATCCTCCAGGTCGTTTATGAACAAATTAAATAGGATTGGTCCCAGAACAGAACCCTGGGGAACCCCACTACCCACCCCGACCATTCTGAGTACTCCCCATTTATCACCACCCTCTGAACACGCCCTTGTAGCCAGTTTTCAATCCATGTACTCACCCTATGGTCCATGCCAACGCACCTTATTTTATACAGTAAACGTTTGTCAAATGCTTTTGCAAAATCCAGATACACCACGTCTACGGGCCTTCCTTTATCTAGATGGCAACTCACCTCCTCATAGAAGGTTAATAGATTGGTTTGGCAAGGACGATTCTTCATGAATCCATGCTGATTACTGCTAATGATATAATTCTTATTACTAAAATCTTGTATATAGTCCCTTATCATCCCCTCCAAGAGTTTACATACTATCGATGTTAGGCTAACTGGTCTGTAATTCCCAGGGATGTTTTTTGGGCCCTTTTTAAATATTGGTGCTATATTGGCTTTTCTCCAATCAGCTGGTACCATTCCAGTCAATAGACTGTCTGTAAAAATTAGGAACAACGGTCTGGCAATCACCTGACTGAGTTCCCTAAGTACCCTCGGATGCAAGCCATCTGGTCCCGGTGATTTATTAATGTTAAGTTTCTCAAGTCTAATTTTAATTCCGTCCTCTGTTAACCATGTAGGTGCTTCCTGTGTTGTGTCATGAGGATAAACACTGCAGTTTTGGTTACTGAAGCCCCCCGATTCACTCGTGAAGACTGAGGAGAAGAATAAATTCAATACCTTTGCCATCTCCCCATCCTTTGTAACCAGATGTCCTTCCTCATTCTTTATGGGGCCAATATGGTCTGTCCTCCCTTTTTTACTGTTTACATACTTAAAGAATTTCTTGGGATTTTTTTTGCTCTCCTCTGCTATGTGTCTTTCATGTTCTATCTTAGCCATCCTAATTGCACCCTTACATTTCTTATTGCATTCTTTATAAATTCTGAATGCTGAGGATGATCCCTCAACCTTGTATTTTTTGAAGGCCTTCTCCTTTGCTTTTATATGCATTTTTACATTGGAGTTAAGCCATCCAGGATGTTTGTTCGCTCTTTTAAATTTATTACCCAATGGGATACATTGGCTAATGCCCTTATTTAATATGCTCTTAAAGCAAACCCATCTCTCCTCCGTATTCTTTGTTCCTAATATTTTATCCCAATTTATGCCTTTTAGCAAGGTTTGTAGTTTAGGGAAGTTGGCTCTTTTGAAATTCAGTGTCTTTGTGTTCCCTTCATGTTTCCTATTTGTGTGATTTATACTGAAACTAATTGACCTGTGATCGCTGTTACCTAAATTGCCCCGTATTTCAGTGCTCGCAACCTTTCCTCATAACTAAGATCCTCCAGACCCTTTATTAGCTTTGTTGCCCTTCTTTGTACTCGCTCCATTTCCAGTACGTCCCTCCTGAGGACTGGTGCCCAGAACTGGACAGCATACTCCAGGTGCGGCCGGACCAGAGTCTTGTAGAGCGGGAGAATTATCGTTTTATCTCTGCAGTTGATCCCCCTTTTAATGCATGCCAATATTCTGTTTGCTTTATTAGCAGCAGCTTGGCATTGCATGCCATTGCTGAGCCTATCATCCACTAGGACCCCCAGGTCCTTTTCCATCCTAGATTCCCCCAGAGGTTCTCCCCCCAGTGTATAGATTGCATTCATATTTTTGCCACCCAAATGCATTATTTTACATTTTTCTACATTGAACCTCATTTGCCATGTAGTCGCCCACCCCATTAATTTGTTCAGGTCTTTTTGCAAGATTTCCACATCCTGCGGAGAAGTTATTGCCCTGCTTAGCTTAGTATCGTCTGCAAATACAGAGATTGAGCTGTTTATCCCATCCTCCAGGTCGTTTATGAACAAATTAAATAGGATTGGTCCCAGAACAGAACCCTGGGGAACCCCACTACCCACCCCGACCATTCTGAGTACTCCCCATTTATCACCACCCTCTGAACACGCCCTTGTAGCCAGTTTTCAATCCATGTACTCACCCTATGGTCCATGCCAACGCACCTTATTTTATACAGTAAACGTTTGTCAAATGCTTTTGCAAAATCCAGATACACCACGTCTACGGGCCTTCCTTTATCTAGATGGCAACTCACCTCCTCATAGAAGGTTAATAGATTGGTTTGGCAAGGACGATTCTTCATGAATCCATGCTGATTACTGCTAATGATATAATTCTTATTACTAAAATCTTGTATATAGTCCCTTATCATCCCCTCCAAGAGTTTACATACTATCGATGTTAGGCTAACTGGTCTGTAATTCCCAGGGATGTTTTTTGGGCCCTTTTTAAATATTGGTGCTATATTGGCTTTTCTCCAATCAGCTGGTACCATTCCAGTCAATAGACTGTCTGTAAAAATTAGGAACAACGGTCTGGCAATCACCTGACTGAGTTCCCTAAGTACCCTCGGATGCAAGCCATCTGGTCCCGGTGATTTATTAATGTTAAGTTTCTCAAGTCTAATTTTAATTCCGTCCTCTGTTAACCATGTAGGTGCTTCCTGTGTTGTGTCATGAGGATAAACACTGCAGTTTTGGTTACTGAAGCCCCCCGATTCACTCGTGAAGACTGAGGAGAAGAATAAATTCAATACCTTTGCCATCTCCCCATCCTTTGTAACCAGATGTCCTTCCTCATTCTTTATGGGGCCAATATGGTCTGTCCTCCCTTTTTTACTGTTTACATACTTAAAGAATTTCTTGGGATTTTTTTTGCTCTCCTCTGCTATGTGTCTTTCATGTTCTATCTTAGCCATTCTAATTGCACCCTTACATTTCTTATTGCATTCTTTATAAATTCTGAATGCTGAGGATGATCCCTCAACCTTGTATTTTTTGAAGGCCTTCTCCTTTGCTTTTATATGCATTTTTACATTGGAGTTAAGCCATCCAGGATGTTTGTTCGCTCTTTTAAATTTATTACCCAATGGGATACATTGGCTAATGCCCTTATTTAATATGCTCTTAAAGCAAACCCATCTCTCCTCCGTATTCTTTGTTCCTAATATTTTATCCCAATTTATGCCTTTTAGCAAGGTTTGTAGTTTAGGGAAGTTGGCTCTTTTGAAATTCAGTGTCTTTGTGTTCCCTTCATGTTTCCTATTTGTGTGATTTATACTGAAACTAATTGACCTGTGATCGCTGTTACCTAAATTGCCCCGTATTTCCACATCTGTTATCAGGTCTGTATTGTTGGTAATCAGTAGATCTAGTAATGTTTTATTTCTAGTTGGTGCGTCTACCATCTGACCCATAAAATTGTCCTGCAAGACACTAAGGAACTGGCGAGCCTTAAATGAATGCGCGGTTCCCTCCGCCCAGTCTATGTCTGGATAATTAAAATCCCCCATTATGATAACACTTCCCATCCTTGCTGCTAATCCAATTTGTGATAGGAGATCCGTCTCCACTTCCTCCCTCAGGTTAGGGGGCCTATAGCATACTCCCAGTATTATTTTCCCCTTAGCTTCATCCCTTTGGAGCTCTACCCATAAAGATTCCACCTCCTCCCTAGCCCCCTCAGTGATGTCATCTCTCACAATCACTTGTACATTATTCTTGATATATAGGCATACCCCTTCCCCTTTTTTACCCTCTCTATCCTTGCGGTATAGGGTATACCCTTGAATGTTTGCCAGCCAATCATGAGAGCTGTTGAACCAGGTCTCTGAAATTCCCACAAAATCCAAATCCTCCTTGTACAACAGTATCTCTAGTTCACCCATCTTGTCCGCCATGCTCCTGGCATTGGTGAACATGCCACATAGTTTAGACCGGTCGCATATTGTCCTCGTATCGGGTGTTTCAAGATTGCAACTAGGACTTGCTACTATACTCACCTTGTGTTTTTGTGCTTTGGTTAACCTACCACTAATGCCCCCAATACTACCCTCTGGAATATCTTCCGCGCTGGCTATCACTGTCTCTGGACCCTCCCCCCCATCGCCTAGTTTAAAAACCCCTCTAACTTTTTGGCCATCTTCATTCCCAGCAGATCTGCACCCTCCTCATTTAGGTGCAGTCCGTCCCTTCTATAGTACCGGTTACCAACTGAGAAGTCGGCCCAGTCCTCCAGGAACCCAAACCCCTACTTACTACACCAGCTCTTCAGCCACTTGTTTACTTCCCTAATCTCCCTCTGCCTTTCTGGTGTGGCTCGATGTACCGGTAGTATTCCTGAGAACACTACCTTGGAGGTCCTTTTCCTCAATTTAGCTCCTAAGTCCCTAAAATCGTTCTTTAGGACACTCCATCTGCCTCTGACTTTGTCATTGGTGCCAACGTGCACAGCCCCTCCCAGTATTCTGTCCACAAGATCCGTGATGTGCCGAACCCGAGCGCCCGGTAGACAACATACTGTTCGGCGCTTCAGGTCTTGGTTACAGATTGCCCTCTCTGTCCTTCTAAGAATTGAGTCCCCTACCACCAGAATCTGTCTTTCCTTTCCCTTTGCTGCCCCCCCACTCTCACTGGAGGAGTTCTTCCCCTGGCAGCTAGGAGAGTCCCTCATCTCCAGCAGTGCTGGTCCCTGACTGGTTACACCAATGTCACTCAATGGAGCGTACTTATTGGGATGCTCCAGTCCTGGATCGGCCTCTCTGGCACTTCCCCCTCTACCCCTCCTGACTGTCACCCAGGGTTCCCCTGTGGGGAATTCCCATGACATTTTTATCAATGAACTTCTATGTGTATTATCGGACCGGCAATGCATTAATAGCCGCGAGTAGTTTTAAATGACTTTTTTTCCTTTGAAATGTAATTTTGCTGTCAGACTGTTCTAAACGCGGGAAACATGCGCCCCTTTACAGGCATACTACAGACACCCCCCAGGTATGAAATTTAAAGGGATATTACACTTTTATTGTTTCACTTTAAGCATTATTAAAATCACTGCTCCCGAAAAAACGGCCATTTTTAAAACTTTTTTTGCATTGATCCATGTCCCCTGGGGCAGGACCCAGGTCCCCAAACACTTTTTATGACAATAACTTGCATATAAGCCTTTAAAATTAGCACTTTTGATTATTCATGCTCGTGTCCCATAGACTTTAACAGTGTTCGCATGTTCAAACTAATTTTTTGCCTGTTCGCATGTTCTGGTGCGAACCAAACAGGGGGGTATTCGGCTCATCCCTAGTCCCAATTCTTTTCATCTCTATCCACCACCTTCCTTAACATTTGTTTTAGGGTTTTGTTGAAAATTTCAACCAACCCATCTGTTTGAGGGTGATACACAGACGTACGTAATTGTGTCACTTTGAAAAACTTGCATAGTTCTTTCATAACCTGGGACATAAAGGGTGTACCTTGGTCCGTAAGCAGTTCCTTACAAATACCCATACCGCTAAAAAGAAGAGATAGCTCTTTGGCTATGGTTTTGGTTGAGGTATTTCAAAGAGGAATCACTTCCGGATAACGGGTGGCATAGTCCAATATAACCAAAATGTACTGATGCCCCCTAGCGGACTTCATTATCGGACCTACCAAATCCATTGCGATCCTCTCAAAGGGGACCTCATTGATAGGAAGAGGTACCAGCAGGTTACGGAATGTGGCATAGGTGCCGACTTCTGACACACAGGACAGGAGGAACAATAATTTTCTGTTTCCTTCATGACCCCAGGCCAATAGAATCTCTGCAATACTCTCGTTCTGGTTTTCTCTGTCCCCAGATGACCTCCAAGAATGTGCCCATGGGCCAATTCTAACACCAACTTCCTGTAAGGTTTGGGCACCACAAGTTGCTCAATGGTTTCTTCTGACCTTTGAGCCACTCGATACAACAGGTCCCTTTCCACAGTGAAGTACGGGTAAGTGCAAGTCTTATCTGGGTTCACTAACTCGCCATCAATTTTCACCACATTGTCCCGTCCCTTTATTAGGGTGGGGTCTTTTAACTGTTCTGTGGCAAAATTTTCCCTGTGAACCTTGAGATCCAAAAACTCCACAGACGGCATGTTTTCATCTGAGGATGTTGGCTCCTCCCCAGTTTCTCGAGTTTCCCCTGCCAATACCGACAAGGGAAATTCAGGAGAGTCCTCACCACTCTCAGAGGAATTCTGGTCATCATCTTTCTGGTCTAGAGGGGCACCAGTGGGGGGCTCAGGACAATCCCAGAGTTCCCAGAACATTGGAAAATCCCTTCCCACAATGGCAGCATGTGGTAAGTGAGACCAGTAGCGTAGCGTGGGGGGTGCAGGGGGAACCGTGGCCCCGGGCGCGACATTTAGGGGGGCGCCAGTATGTGTCACTGGCTGCCTCCTCCTAATTTCTCGATCCTGTGTCCCCGGCCCGGCCGCCATGTTAAGTGTCCGGCGCCTTGTGATTGGGTGTATGGGGGTCATGTGAGGTGTAGGGCTGGCCTGTCCTAGATCGCTCCTGAAGTCCCGCCTCCGCACATGACCCCCCATATGCCCAATCACAGGGCGCCGGACACTGAACATGGCTGCAGCCAGAGCGCAGGGGAGAGAAGAATGTGAGCCGCCGCTGTCTTCTCCTCCTCATCCGGATCGATGCAGCCAGGACAAGAAGGTGAGTGAGAGTCTTGTTACTGGCCTGGGGGGCGAGAGAGAGAGAGACTGTAGGCAGGATAGTGTAGTTTAGTATGGAGGTCAGTGTAGTGTAGTGGTCAGTATGGGGGGCAGTGTAGTGTAGTATAGTGGTCAGTGTAGTATGGTGGTCAGTGTAGTGTAGTATGGTGGTCAGTGTAGTGTAGTATGGGGGGCAGTGTAGTGTAGTATAGTGGTCAGTGTAGTATGGTGGTCAGTGTAGTGTAGTATGGTGGTCAGTATAGTGGACAGTGTAGTATGGTGGTCAGTATAGTATAGTATAGTGGTCAGTATAGTGGTTAGTGTAGTATAGTATAGTGGTCAGTATAGTGTAGTTTAGTATGGAGGTCAGTGTAGTGTAGTGGACAGTATAGTATAGTGGACAGTATAGTGGTTAGTGTAGTGGTCAGTATAGTGTAGTTGAGTATGGAGGTCAGTGTAGTATAGTGGTTAGTATGGTGTTTAGTGTAGTGGACAGTATAGTGGTCAGTGTAGTGTAGTATGGTGGTCAGTATAGTGGACAGTGTAGTATGGTGGTCCGTGTAGTGTAGTATAGTGGTCAGTATAGTATAGTGGTCAGTGAAGTGTAGTGTGGTGGTCAGTATAGTGGACAGTGTAGTATAGTGGTCAGTGTAGTGTAGTATGGTGGTCAGTATAGTGGACAGTGTAGTATAGTGGACAGTGTAGTGTAGTATGGTGGTCAGTATAGTGGACAGTGTAGTATGGTGGTCCGTGTAGTGTAGTATAGTGGTCAGTATAGTATAGTGGTCAGTGAAGTGTAGTATGGTGGTCAGTATAGTGGACAGTGTAGTATGGTGGTCAGTATAGTGTAGTATAGTGGTCAGTATAGTGGTTAGTGTAGTATAGTATAGTGGTCAGTATAGTGTAGTTTAGTATGGAAGTCAGTGTAGTGTAGTGGACAGTATAGTATGGTGGTCAGTGTAATGTAGTATAGTGGACAGTGTAGTATAGTGGTCAGTATAATGTAGTATGGTGGACAGTGTAGTAAAACAGACAGTGTAGTATAGTGGTCAGTATAGTGGTTAGTATAGTGTAGTTTAGTATGGAGGTCAGTGTAGTGTAGTGGACAGTGTAGTATAGTGGTCAGTGTAGTGTAGTATGGTGGTCAGTGTAGTGTAGTATAGTGGTCAGTATAGTATAGTGGTCAGTGTAGTGTAGTATGGTGGTCAGTATAGTGGACAGTGTAGTATGGTGGTCAGTGTAGTATAGTGGTTAGTGTAGTTTAGTATGGAGGTCAGTGTAGTGTAGTGTATAGTATAGTGGTTAGTATAGTGTAGTATGATAGTCAGTGTAATGTAGTATAGTGGACAGTGTAGTATGGTGGTCAGTATAATGTCGTATGGTGGACAGTGTAGTATGGTGGACAGTGTAGTATAACAGACAGTGTAGTATAACAGACAGTGTAGTATAGTGGTTAGTATAGTGTAGTTTAGTATGGAGGTCAGTGTAGTTTAGTATAGTGGTCAGTGTAGTATGGTGGTCAGTATAGGGTAGTATAGTGGTCAGTGTAGTATAGTGGTCAGTGTAGTATAGTGGACAGTATAGTGTAGTATAGTTGACAGTGTAGTATAGTGGACAGTATAGTGTAGTATAGTGAACAGTGTAGTGTAGTATAGTGGTCAGTGTAGTATAGTGGACAGTATAGTGTAGTATAGTGGACAGTGTAGTGTAGTATGGTGGTCAGTGTAGTATGGTGGTCAGTGTAGTATAGTGGACAGTATAGTGGACAGTGTAGTGTAGTATAGTGGACAGTGTAGTATAGTGGACAGTGTAGTGTAGTATAGTGAACAGTGTAGTATAGTGGACAGTGTAGTGTAGTATAGTGGACAGTGTAGTATGGTGGTCAGTATAGCGTAGTATAGTGGTCAGTGTAGTGTAGTATAGTGGTCAGTGTAGTGTAGTATGGTGGTCAGTGTAGTGTAGTATGGTGGTCAGTGTAGTGTAGTATAGTGGTCAGTGTAGTGTAGTATAGTGGACAGTGTAGTATAGTGGTCAGTGTAGTGTAGTATAGTGGTCAGTGTAGTGTAGTATAGTGGACAGTGTAGTATAGTGGTCAGTGTAGTGTAGTATAGTGGTCAGTATAGTGTAGTATAGTGATCAGTATAGTGTAGTATAGTGGACAGTGTAGTGTAGTATAGTGGTCAGTGTAGTGTAGTATAGTGGTCAGTGTAATGTAGTATGGTGGTCAGTGTAGTGTAGTATGGTGGTCAGTGTAGTGTAGTATAGTGGACAGTGCAGTGTAGTATAGTGGACAGTGTAGTATAGTGGTCAGTGTAGTATAGTGGTCAGTGTAGTGTAGTATAGTGGACAGTGTAGTGTAGTATAGTGGTCAGTGTAGTGTAGTGGTCAGTGTAGTATAGTGGTCAGTGTAGTGTAGTATAGTGGTCAGTATAGTGTAGTATAGTGGTCAGTATAGTGTAGTGTAGTGGACAGTATAGTGGTCAGTGTAGTATAGTGGACAGTATAGTATAGTGGTCAGTGTAGTGGACAATGTAGTATAGTGGACAGTGTAGTTCTCAATGTAGTGGTCAGTATAGGAATCAGGTAGGTCAGTACTATTGTATATGAAGGGACTCAGGGATAGCTAAAAGTCCGCAAGTTAGGGGGCGCAAATTACTTGCCTTGCCCCGGGTGCTGACAACCCATACTACGCCACTGAGTGAGACACTAACCCCACCTGATGAGAGAGGTTACCTTTGTGGGTCTCAAAATACACTGAAGTTACAGGATACTCTCGGGTGTCCCCATGCACAAAAATAACAGCCACCTTGTTATTCCCAGAGACCTCTGTAGTAACTAAGTCAGCTTTTATCAATGTCACCAGGCTACCTGAATCCAGCAACACATCAACATTTCTACCATTAATACACATTTTACATAAATGTTTCTCAGGTCCCCGAATGGCAGTGCATGCAACTGTCGCAAACAGCGACTGACGTCTTTCCCTTATAAAGTCACATTGCATAGGTTCATCCACAACTGGGCAAATGGCTGCAATATGTCCCTCTTGCTGGCAGTGGTATCAAATAATCTTTTTCGCTGCCTCTTGCTGCCTGGGCTTCCCGGGCTGCTCCCGCCAGACATTAGGTTGAACCCCCACCCTCTCACTCTCTCCACCCTCACCCCTTGGAGTCATCTTACCCGCCACTGGGGATGGTCTGGTCTTAGGGTGGAAAGTCCGTGAGTCCCTGGAAGAGGTGGTCAGGTTCTCTGTAGCCAAGTACCTCTCAACCAGATCCACAAGCTTATTTGCAGTTTCTGGGTCTCCATGGCTTACCCACTTTTGGATGGCAGTAGGAAGAGCTCTCAGGAAATGATCCATAACAACACGTTCCACAATGTTTGGTGCGGTCAAAGTCTCTGGCTGCAGCCACTTCCTGCTCAGGTGAATGAGATCATACATTTGAGACTTGGGAGGTTTTCCAAGCCGGAAAGTCCAGTTATGTACACGCTGAGCCCGGACAGCCAGGGTGACACTCAGCCGTGCCAATATTTCCATTTTTAGCAGCACATAGTCTTTTGCTTGGTCAGGCTCTAGGTCATAATAGGCCACCAGTCCAGCACACTGCTCCTTAGGCCACTTTTCCCTTTCAGCAGTCCTTTCAAATGTGGTCAAAAACATCTCCGGATCATCCTCTCCAGTCATTTTTGTCAGTAAACGGCTCACACCAAAGGATACGGTATTAGTGGAACCACTTGTCTCACGTTGCTGCATTAATGTCTCCATTTGTTGTTGGAGTCTATGCTCTTGCTTTTGTAACAGGTCTATGAAGCGGGCCACAGATTGCTGCTGGGCTTGTTGCTGAGCTTCCAGACTCTGCAGGTGAGCTTGCTGCTGAGCCTCCAGACTCTGCTGGTGAGCTTTCTGCTGAGCTTCCAGACTCTGCTGCAAAGTTGCATTTGTCTGCTGCTGGGCTGCGAGGCTCTGTTGTTGAGCTGCAAGGCTCTTTTGCAAACCTGCATTTGTCTGCTGCTGATTTGCATTTGCTAGAGCCAGCTGTCTCAGTATCTCCTCCATGCTGGCCTTAAAAAAAAAACTGCCCGCATTCTCCACCAACTGTGAGGGGGTTAGCTTGGCAGCGGGTGTGTGTGACCCCCTGGATGGGTTCACCACACAAAATCAGGCACAGCAGACAGCGTTGCAGGTGAGAAAAAAACAAAGGTGCGGTTTATTTATGCTTAATGCAGTGAAAAATATAACAGCAAAACAAACAGAAACATGAAAAGAAATCCTGGTCAGTTTGACCGCTTACTACACATGTAGATTCCCTATCTAACAACTGGGTGCAGCCTTGTGCTGCCCCAGTCCCTATCTCACTTTGAGAAGTTTGCCACACAGACGTTAACTCACCACACAGGACAGATACCACACTCCCCAGTCTACACACACAGAACTGGTTCCAGGATGGAGCATCTCCCTAAGCATGCTGGGGTTTTTTCTATAGGTCTTAATGAGCCCATTTACTTCAGCTGGGCTCATTAACTCTTCCTCTGCAGGACTCCCAGCACTCCCCCCTAGTGGTATAAGTCAGCATAAAGCCTGAATCTAGGGCATACATATTTTCCATCCTGGATACAACCAGGTGATTTTACCTGCCTGCTGTCACAATATATATAAATAATTATAATTATTAGAAAGGTCACATAGTTTATCAAGACATTATCAGGTGCATTACTATAATTTGTTTAATACTGGACTTATGTGTGAATACTGGACTACTGTATGATTATATAATATTTTTCTCACTTTACTGCTTGCAACCATATTTTTAATTAGTAATATATCTCTGTTATTTGAAACCATATACAGTATGATAATCATCTATCTTTAGCATATATCTGTTTGTTTTTTTTTGGAAATACCTCTTTATTCTGTATTCCGTTTCCAAGTTCTCTTAATCCTTAATCCTTTGGGGCAAATATATTAATATTTCTACATAAGCTATGCAGGTGATTAGATTTAATCCTATCATTTTTATTAAAAGTTTATGCCACACATACGTTAATCTGTTTGATCATTGCAGTGTAAGTATGGCAAAGCATAATAAATGATCTTATTCTCAAGAACACTTGGATGATGTATAGACGACATTCCCCAAACAGTTAAATACCTTTTGTATTTAACAAAACTTTGCAACATCTCTTCTTACATAGCTGAGACAAGGTTAATAGCCTGAGCTGTAAATGGCCATTGTCTGATTCCTAAGGGCTGCACACCACTTATGGAGCAGACATGTCACTCTCATTGAAGCTGAACAATATGTCCTGTGCCAGGGGTTATATGAAGGCTTCTTCTAATGGAGGGTATTGCCTTAGTCAGGAAGAAGGAGACATGAAAGAGTCTGTGATTTATCACTGGTTTATTGTCATAATTGTGCTTGCAGATGGAAAAACTAAATTAACTGCATGAAACACAGTAATTAGTGAACTTTTTACGGGTCCAGCTGACTGCTGTGCAAGATCTACTGAGACCTCATGCCGTTAGCTATAGACAAGTTTACATAGCAGTAATTAAACAAGTGCGCTTTTTTTTCATACTTTAAGAGTTTGTGTGTGTCTATGTTTCCTATAAGTATTGTAAAAGAAAAACTGAAGATGTGAGAAAGGAAGTCAGCACTTCTCTCCCTCTTGCTTCTTAGGCTTAAAGATTAAATTCACCTATCAAGAAAATAGATAAAATGCCCGTTTTTTGTGGGTAAAAAAAATAGCATTTATTATTTTTTTTACATTGCAGCCTGTAAAGCATTGCACCAGTGATGGGCACTTGGTACCTCCTGTATGGGCAGAAAGTTAATGAACTGCTGGAAGAATCAATGAACTACATGAGCGCTCATCAGCACCCTCACAGTTCATTGAGAACTACAAGCCATCTGCCATGGTGGATGATGGTACTTGTAGTTCATTCATTCACAGGAAACTATAAATAAATGACACAGCAGTGTGGGTGGAGCCCAGCACAGCCATGCTGTTTTCAAATTGTGACAGTGGATGAAGATACCCCATCCACTGTCACAAAGTGGGAAGTACTGATGGTGGGAGGTGGATATATAGGAGCATGTTACACCCTAATAATGGCTGTAACATGTAACATGCTACAAAAGGGGAACTTAGCCTTTAAGCAGAGAGGTGGTGGGTCTTGTAACTTTTGGCTCCCTTTTAACTTTCGAAAGTCATGTGTTCAATGCAGACTTGCACTGTTGTTTTTATCGCCTTTGTTGATCGACATTGATTGTATGTTATTTTCATTTGTGTACTATTCAGTCTGATTCTAGCAGATTAGATTAACCACTTCCCGCCCGGCCTATAACAGATTGACGTCCGGGAAGTGGTTCTGTTATCCTGACTGGGCGTCAGTCCAGCAGGATAACATTCCAATGCACCTCTGATCATGATAAGAAGCCTCTGACAAAGGCTTCTTACCACGTGATCAGCTGTGACTAATCACAGCTGATCATCGCGAGAACCAGGAAGTGCCGGTAACCGGCATTCCTCGGTTCACGCTGACAGGGAGAGCCGATCGGTGACTCTCCCTGTCAGAAGGGGCTCTGTGCTGATAATCAGCACACTGATTATCAGCACAGCCCCCATCAAATGTACCCATAAGCTGCCAATCGGTGCCCAGTCAGTACCCCATCATAACCCCCTGCCAGTGCCCAATAAAGTGCCAATAAGTGCCCACCACAGTGTAAATCAGTGGCCACCATAGTGCCAATCAGTGTCCATCACACTGCCAATCAGTGCTCAGCATTAACACCTGTCAGTACCTGCCCAATCAGTGCTACCCATCAGTGCCATCTATTAGTGTCCATAAATGCCACCTGTCAGTGCCAATCAGTGCCGCCTATCAGTGCCAATCAGTGCGGCCGGTCAGTGCCCATCAATGCTGCCTGTCAGTGCCCATCAGTGCCACCTGTCAGTGCCCATCAATGCTGCCTGTTAGTGTCCATCAGTGCTGCCTGCCAGTGCCCATCAGTGCTTCATATCATTGCCACCTATCGGTGCCCATCAGTGCTGCATATCAGTGCCTTCTAATCAGTGCCCATCAGTGCCACCTTTTCAGTGCCAACTCATCAGTGCCCATCAGTGCCGCCTCATCAGTGCCCATAAGTGCTGACTCATTAGTGCCTGTCAGTGAAGGAGAAAACTAAATTTTATACAGAAACGAAGAAAAACTTTTTTTTTCAAAAATGTTGGTCTTTTTTAGTTTGTTAGCAAACAATAAAAACCACAGAGGTGATCAAATACCACCAAAAGAAAGCTCTATTTGTGGGAAGAAAATGATAAAAATTTAGTTTGGGTACAGTGTTGTTTGACCATGCAATTGTTATTCAAAGTGCAACAGCACTGAAAGCTCAAGATTGTCCTGGGCAGGAAGGGGCGAAAGTGCCTGGTATTGAAGTGGTTAATATAATCCAAATGGGGAGAGTCATTCTCTGCCTGGACAATCATCATTTCATTCCGCTATATGGATCAATAGCCCCACAGGCACAAACAAATTTGCCTGTTGTAGTCAAGTGCGCTTAATCAACTTGAAATAAAGGATTTTAAAATGTTATCATACTATTGTTTCTTTCTCCATTATCATGAGGATACCACTTTAGGATGATCCGGGACACCTGAGCAGTTTTTCCCATAGAACCCAGGGGTGGTTCGTCAGCATTACTGACCAAACTTAACTGTGCGGTCACACGCTTTAAGGTGAGGGTAACCACAAAGGCGGAGCACTGGGGTGTCGGCACTTACCTTAAAGTCTGGAGCACTTTTCACAGGGATCTTCTCTCTATTTATCCAATATGGAAATCTTCAACATTTTGTTTATTATAAACTTTCACTATAAAGCATGTTTTGCACACTGTATGTTATGTAATGTTTGAGCACAAAAGCACTTTTTGCATTGATATGACATGAGTTTTTTTATATACCCATTTCTGAATTAACAACAGCACTTTATTTATGCAGTAATTTGCACGGTATTTATGATTGATTGCTTAGCGCGACAATTTTATTGTTAGTATATTTTTGCACAATATGGCACTTTGAACAGTGTCAGAATATTTATATGCATGTGTGGATACACATGTGTATATATATATATATATATATATATATATATATATATATATATATCTTATTGATATACTGTGGAATCCAAGTGATAGCTCGCAAGACCCTTATTTTATTATTGTTTTATTCCATACTGATAAAATAGAAATGAGCGGTGGAGTAGGATTTGTTGGTTTGAACAAGTGATTGTCCTGAATTTACTCCACACAACCACGATGATGTGTAATTTTTTCCTCAACCTGTGCCCAGATCATGACTCTAAAGTGATTCATCTCACTATCTACACGCATAGTGTCATTGAAATCTCGCTTTTTTATTTTCATTAGATATTTCTAAGCTGTTATGCCCTGTACACATGGTCGGACATTAATCGGACATTCCGACAATAAAATCCATGGATTTTTTCTGACGGATGTTGGCTCAAACTTGTCTTGCATACACACGGTCACACAAAGTTGTCGGAAAATCCGATCGTTCTGAACGCCGTGACGTAAAACACGTATGTCTGGACTATAAACGGGGCAGTAGCCAATAGGTTTCATCTCTTAATTTATTCTGAGCATGCGTGGCACTTTGTCTGTCGGATTTGTGTACACACGATCAGAATTTCCGACAACGGAAATTTTATAGCAAGCTCTCAAACTTTGTGTGTCAGAAATTCCGATGGAAAATGTGTGATGGAGCAAACACACGGTTGGAATTTCCAACAACAAGGTCCTATCACACATTTTCCGTCGGAAAATCCGACCGTGTGTACAGGGCATAAGAACTTAACTGCAACCCAACTTTAGAGTGTGATCTTTGAGGTTCTTTTAAGAGTAATTACTTACTCAGTACAGGAGGCTATAAAGCTCAAGGGTGGCTTGTTATGTAAATAGTTTGTGTGTGTGTGTGTTAAAGCTCAACAAGTCAAGTTCTGGAATAATAAAGTACTTTAGAAACCGTTCAAAGACTAATAAGGGTTAAAAAAAACTAATTATAAAGTAGCTAATTTCTAATATTTAAAATTGCTCAGACTACAGTAAAAAAAATGTTTTGTAATTGTTATTTACACATTGCTCTTTTCTTTAACTTACTGAATACACTTACCTACCTACCTACCTACAATGACAATGTAGCAGCCGTATAAGACTTCAAGGAGCAAGATAAGGATCCTGATGTGTAATGACCATAATAAATGAGATCAAGACACTTTCTAGAAAGTGTGGCAAACGAAATTAAACATAAATCAGATCAATATTCAGCATTACTACCCCTGTCCTTTAAAACACCAACAGTTTTCTGTTACTGTCAGGATGCGTTTGTCATATTGACAGTCAAATCCTGCAGACTACAGAAATAATGCCTGAGAAGTACCTTGCCTGCCTATGCTTTGACACAGTCATGCTGTGTGTCTATCTATCTATGCCTCTGGCTACTAAATACCAGTTCATCTTTTTTTTTTTGTTTAGTTTATCTAGAGTATAGTTCACATTTGGCTAGGTCCCTTCCATTGTTTTTGTGCATTTTTCACATTCTGCATTTAGTATACTATGGGGTTGATTTACTAAAGGCAAATACACTGTTAATTCTGCAAGTTGCACTCTGCAAGAAAATTATCCCTAAAGCTTAGTGAATAAGATGACTCCCTGTTGATTTCCATCATCCAAGAATGTACCCCACTGTACATTAAATTGGCAATATTATAAGGAGTGCGAAGCAGCGCTACTATTACTGTAAGTGCTCCAACATTTAGTGAATGAGGTAAACCTCTGCTGACTTCCATCATCCATCATGTGCAGAAATGCTATTATGTCTATTTTTCTTGTGCATGATTGGGTATTCTTGTGAAGTTTCACTACATTCACTAGACTGTGGGGGAAATTACTTGCAGAGTAGAATAGATGATCATAAGCAACTACAATATTTATATTGTATGATTTTATAAAACTTGTAATCAGAGTTTTGAACTGTATTCTGATAATGCTTTTAAATTATATAAGGCATTGTTACTGGAAATGTAAATATATAGATTTGGTGAAAGCAAGGTACATGATTAGCCAATTGACCTGGAACAGAACCTGGAACAGAATACAACCTGGAACAGAATACAACAACTTAAAGGTAAATATTTAGGCTCAGACAAAGAAATTAGGGTCTATTTTAATGTGTCCAATTTTATGCACCAAAAATCATGTTTTGCCGTTCCTTCCTATGTGTCTCACATTAATGTACTGCAGTGTAATGTAGAAGGGAAGCTATATGGGCCCATTCACACCTATGTGTTACCATGTAAGCTTCATGCACATAAACAGTGTGAATCCAGCCTAAATGTGTGGCTGGTGGTCTGAAGAGAAGAATGTTGTCTAGAACTGTAGATGGTTAACATTAGCCAAACCTATTTACTCTATACAGATAGGCATAAGTCATATTTTGGCAATAAAATGGCTAATGATAACAAATAAAATATGAATACAAAGTTGTTTGTTGTTACAACTATTTCAACCATGAACTAATGTAATATTTTACAGTAATAGGAGTAAGAGAAATGTTAGATATTAGTAGAGACGAGAGGAAAACTGAGTACTACCTCTCATCATCCGCCAGCTGCTGCTTCAAAGGTTAAAAAAATGATGAATTGTATTAAAAGAGAAGTTTATCTTAGCAATTCTGTAATTCCCGTGCCAGATTAAATAAATATATGCAGTATAGTTTTGGATCTCTAACTTAAAAAAAACAACAATTGGGTTTAAATATTTCTATCTTCCTATCTTCCTATTGAGGATATTTCCCTCTATTTCCTGTACTGGAGACATACCAGTAAGAAATATCTCTAAGGTCAGAGGATTTTTAGTAATGGGAAAATCTTTGTCATGTAACAAATGCTCCCATTGGAAGATTATACTTTATCTATTGTTGTGGTAATAGCTTTAAAAGATTGGATTTTCTATCACTTTTTGGTTGCCAGAACAAAAAGAAAATGTACATCTCCACAATAGAGGTCACAGACAGCAATGACAAACCTGACAGAAGTTCAAACACCTCCTTTCTCTATCCAAAACTATTACAAAAAAGTTTTGGATTTTACCTAAATACCTAAACTCCTCAACTCTTTGACCCTTTATGAAGTTTTTGATAATCCATTATCCCCAGACATTATTAAATGTTGATGGGGACAAGGGCCTCTTCCCCACAACCCTAGGCTGTGGTTGTGGGCATCTGCAGGCAGGAGGCTTATCAGAATCTGGAAGCCCTCTTTAAGGGGGCCCCCAGATCCCGCCCCCCATGTGAATGAGTAGGGCTACATTGTACGCCTACTCATTCACCAAAAAAATGTGTCAATAGGAAAGGAAAATACAAACACAGTTTTTGACAATTCCTTTATTAAAAATAAAAAAACCATGTCCCCCATGTAGATCCATCGTCAATCATGCCACCCGAAACACAGCCGGACCTGAAAAATAAAAACCTCAGCACTCATCGAAGGCTAACCACTGACTGCCTGCTTCTCCGTCTGACAGGTCTTAAATAGGTGAGGGAGTGGGGCCAGAGGAATGTGGGAATATGTGAGTCATAGTGGAGTGAGAGAGCCTGGGGTGCCAGCAGATCCCATATTGAAAGTCCAGTGAGTAGACCCATTCAGTTTATGCTGTATCTAAAAGCTAGGAGAGCCCAGAGAGCAGGGAGAGCTGGGTCTGTGGGATCTCAAACAAGATCAAGTGGAGCTGCTGAAGAAAGAGGCAGATGAATTGGTATTTTTATTACCTGTTCTGATAGCATGCACAACTATCTTTTTGGACTTCACTTTCTTTTTTTTTTAATAAAAGTGGGTCATCATGCCCTTAAAGTGGTTGTAAAGCTGTAAGGTTTTCCACCTTAATGCATTCTATGCATTAAGGTGACAAACTTTCTGTGTTGCAGCTCCCCCCCAAGACCCCCCTTTTTTTGTTATCTGAGCCAGATCCAGCCATGTGCATAAGCGCAGTGGCTCCAGCCGCGGTAGCTCTCCTCATTGGACAGATTAATAGCAGCAGGGGCCATTGGCTCCCATTGTTATCAATCAAATCCTGTGACACGGGATCGGGAGGTAGGGCCGAGTTCCGCTGTCAGTGTCAATGTGTCACGGGTGCTCCCATGGAAAGCAGCTTTCTGTGGGGGCACCCAAGGAAAAGGAGGGGCCTGGAGTGCCAGCGGTGGACCCCAGAAGAAGTGGATTGGGGATGCTCTGTGCAAAACCATTGCATAGAGCAGGTAAGTATAGGCATGTTTTGGTAATTTTATACAAAAAAAAATCCAAGGTTTACAAACACTTCAACTACAGTTTGGACTGGCATGTACTCACTGAAACACATCTACCACTGAGCTAAACAACTCCCATATCACAATATATGTGTTTAAATGATTGTCTTATAGCATTGCACTTTGTAGTTGAGTTTAGTATTTTATTGCCCAACCAATTTATTAATATCTACCTGACTTGTTACAGAATTTGCACACTACTACTATTGTTTTCAACTCAATATTATTTTCTTAATTTTATTACATTAAAGCTGAGTTCCACCCAAAAGTGGAATTTCTGCTTATCTGCCTCCTCCCCCCCCGATGCAACAGTTAGCACCTTTTGAGGGGGGGGGGGATGAGCGGGTACCTGTTTTTGACAGGTACCCATCACCCACTTCCGGGAGACTGTGCTGCGACAACCTCGGCCACCCTCTTCCTTCTTCTGCCGCTGGACCAGTTAGAAATCACTTTGCGTATGTGCAGTAGGCTGTGAAGCCAAAAGGCTTCACTTCCGGTTTCCATTACCACAAATGTTGGCTATCTCTGTAAGCTGCACCCATGTGCCCCCCAAATGCTCCCTTTTTTGGATTATAATAGACATTATAATTTTATTTTTAGGTATAGTTACACTTAAAACTAGCAATTCAATAAAAAATTCCAGATAAAGCATAGTTTAAAACAGCACATCCACTAGCTATTCCTTGTGAATAGTTTCCATAATAAAAACAACATGTGCCAATCATTTTGTATTTCATAGAACAAGACATAATCCTGAGAAAATAACATAATGTTAAATAAATGGATATACACGCATTACAGATATGTATACAGAAGAAAATATATTTTATTACCAACCGTGTAGCTTTTGGAAACTTAAGATAATTCATTTTACAGCTATAATTGTAAGTGGTTTTACACTTAATTAATGTTTATTTTTCCCTACAGAAACAACTTTGTTAAAAAAAAAAAATAATTAAAATTTTGTCTAGTAATTCCAAGAAACTCTGCAAAATAGTACAGTCTTGATATAAGAATTTAGCTTAAATGTGTATTCAATTATAGCATTTGAAAATGTAGTTTGGCTTCTTTCCTATTCTCCAGAATAATTGCAACATATTTTGTTTGGAGAAAACAGAGAGTGGATTAAAAAAAAGAATTACATTTCTACTATTGCTATAGTCATACTACGCATGTTAATTATGAGGCTTCGCTTTTCACTTGCTTTTGTTGGCTTTCTTGTACACATGTGCATGTTCTTCTCAAAGAAATATCCTTCTTTTTAATAATGGAATCTGATTTTTCAATAAAATTTCATATGTCATTTAAACTGAAGATCCACTTCTAATAGAAATAAAAAAATATTCTCCAGATCAGTTATATACAAAGTATTGAGAAAAATTACTGAGAGGGTCCTTTGCACTAACTTGATCAGCTTCAAGTGTGACTGCTTACAGGGAAGGTCTGCCTGCTATATTCACCTATAATCAAATATGAGACCTAGAACTGTAATTTGAAAACACAGCATACTGACAACCTTTTTAGCCTTATGTCACCAAAATGAAAGACTCTCTGCAGTGAACCTAGTGGCAGTGTTGTGTATACCTGAATTTTAGCCAAGGCTGTTTCCAGACTTTTGGGAAAAGGACTAAGCCAATCATATAGGTGTCAGACTATGTGATGTAATTGTAATCGTTTAATAATAGAATGCTATTTAACATAGTCTCTCTCTCTCCCCTTCTCTCTCTCTTCTCTCTCTCTCGCTCTCGCTCTCTCTCTCTCTCTCTCTCTCTCTCTCTCTCTCTCTCTCTCTCTCTCTCTCCTTCTCTCCCCTCTCTTTTGCTCATTCATTTGGCAGGTGGTTGGCACAATGGCAACCCAATTATGTAATGTTTACACAGCTACATGTACCTTTTTTTATTGCCTGTAAGAAAAAGCAAAATCCATTGAGGTACTATCTGCTATAATAACATTATTTCTGTAGTTCACAATTAAATAATCACAGTTGTTCTTCTTTAATCTTTTTTTTAATGTGCTGTAAGCCCCCACACAACATTGTTCTGAAATGAAAAGGCTTCCAATGAGTACCATTACTTTCAGTACACACTCTGTGACAGGAGGGGGAAAACAGAACAGTAATGATATGCAAAGGTTTGTGAACTTTCCCCAGCAGCAGAATAGAAGGCTTGCAATGTGAATCAACACCAATTGTCACTCTTCAGTAAATGGAAATTTGTTGATAGATATTGTGCATTACTAAGCGTGCATTGCTTCTCAACAAGTGACACTTAACGATAATCGGCACTCAGTAAGAAGTGATCTCAATTGATCTCAAAGATCCCTGTTAAAAACCCTCAAATCTCATTTCATTTTCTTTGGAAGCATTTTATGTACCAGAATTGTCGCTTTTTCCATATACTAGCAAACTGATTTGATTATGTCAGGATAGAGGAAAGCTTATATTTTCTATCCATATGACTTTGACATGCACATAATTATAGTGCTTTTACCAAAATGATGGCAGTGGTTCCCTTGCATGATTACAGCAGCTGTATAACTTTTTCACTGAAGGCATAATTAGCATCCGCATCCCTCAAGGTTAATTGCCAGTCATATGAAAATTTACCAAACATCATACAGAAAAAAAGGCTATATGCTTAAAACAGTGCACTAGCTTATGCTTCAGCACATTTTTAAATTTATTACAAGTTCCAGTAAAACTGCGCACATTTTTTTCCAATCCTTTTTACACTGTGTTGCTCAAATACGATATAGAGTACTGGCCTGATGCTACCTATTTATCAGTCATTTTTATAAAGATGTGCACAAATTTCAGGGGTTACTTAATGGTTTAAGAGGTCCTTTACTACGTAAAAGTTAACTTTCAGGCTCAAAGTATTACCAAACTATTAATATTGTTTTAAACAATCTAATTAAAGTATAGCTATCAGCCCAGGTTCACACTGAGCTTCAGGAATGAAGCTGTGCGCAAACAATTTCACTCCCACATGTCAGTCCCAATTTTGGCCACAATTTCATAGACATCTGTGTGGGTTTCTGCACAGATGTCAATGGAACTCGCACCCCGAAATTGCAAAAAGTAGTACAGAAACTACTTTTTGAAATCGGTTTGGCGCAGCAAATGCAGCATTGCACCAATTAGGACGGTGCCAAATGTCAAATTGCATGTCAAATCGCACCGATGTGAACCAGGGCTCCTGGGAAAATTCAGGGACTGCCATTAAGGACCTCCTTCTTAAAATACTAGATTCCCTGTTATATATGTTTAACATTTCTGAATCACAGACAAAGAACAAGTGTGCAGAAAAACAAATTCCTTATGTGAATATTTGCTCTAGACCAGTGACTACGAATGTATTGAAGCAAAAAAAACCAACACACCAGCCAGGTAATTAGCATTTTCAGTAGGTGAATTGTAACAGCAACCTCCCTATATCATTTAAGATATGTTTCCTTTGAAATTATTTTAGCTCATTAACCTCTTCATGACAAGGGTAAAACAAATCCTCACACCTGAACAATTTTGTAACTTTGATATATGTAGTAGCAACTAGGGATGGGCCGAATGGACCCCTGTAAGGTTTGCACCAGAACTTCCGAACATCGCAAAAGTTCAGACCCAAATAACAAACCCAATTAAAGTCAATGGGACCCGAACATCAAAAATCAAAAGTGCCCATTTTGAAAGCTTATATGCAAGTAATTGGGCATACAATGGTTATAGGGGTCTGGGTCCTGCCCTGCGGGACATGTATCAATAAAAAAAAAGTTTGTGAAAAACGTCATTTAAATGAGCAGTGATTTTTTTATTTTTAAAATGAAAGTCTAAAAATGAAAAATTCCATCCAATATAGTGCCTGGTGGATCCCCTTAGTCTACCTGTAAAGTAGCAGATCTGTACCATGTTTAGAATCTGCTGCAGCAATAATTGCATTTATAAAGCCAAAAAAATGAAATTTTCCCTGCAAGCTGCCTTTTTTTTTCTGAGCAACAGCTGGTGAGCCAGTGTGTATGATGAGGTCATAATGTAGTACACTGGGAACAAGATTTTTTGGATACATTCTGGGGTCACTTAATTTGTATAGAAGTAACGGGCGTGTAAAAATTGGTCTTTGGGTGTCGGTGGAGCCTTTCCACCGTGACCCTATAGAGGTAATCTTGATGAAAGCAAGATTTGGCCTTGCTGTAAAAAATTGCAACGATATGCACCTGTAAAACAGGTGCAGAAAAATTGGTCTTTGGGTGTCGGTGGTGCCTTCCCACCGTAACCCTATAGAGGTGCTCTTGATGAAAGCAAGAATTGGCCTTGCTGTTAAAAATTGCAATGATATACACCTGTCAAACAGGTGCAGAAAAATTACTCTTTGGGTGTCAGGGGCGCCTTCCCACTGTAAACCTTATATTGATGAAGGCAAAAAAAATGCAATGATATGCACCTGTCAAACAGGTGCTGAAAAATTGGTGTTTGGGTGTTAATTGTGCCCATGAAACCTATACCAAAAACATTCTTCCAGATGAAATGATTGAACACCCTCAACGATAGGCAGCCTCAAAGTCCTGCAAAGATTCTACATCCCAAAAAGACTTAATCGGTGACATCGGCATCGGGGGCTTCATAGCTGGCAATCCAGGACTGATTCATTTTTATAAAAGTCAAATGGTCCACGGAGTCTGTGGACAGATGCATTCTATGATCAGTAACGAAACCTCCTGCAGCACTTAATGCCCGTTCTGAAAGCATGCTGGATGCAGGGCAGCCCAATAACTCAATAGCATACTGGGCAAGTTCTGGCCAGTGGTCTATTCTCATGACTTAGAAAGTCAGTGGATCATCAGCTGGACAGCTCTCCATCTCTGTTTTGGCCCCGAGGTAATAATCCACCATGTGATGCAGATGCTGCCGATAGGATGTGGAAGCTGACAGCCCTGGGCGGCGAAGAATAAAAAAGTTCCAAAATGCCTCACTTAGGCAGACACCTTCTCCAACGCTCCTCTCTTGACCAACAGAAGACTCAAAACGATGTTTTCCATTACACTGTATTCTACTGGAGTCAGGAAAAACTTTCAATAAAATCCTCTTTAACGTGTCCTCAAGAGATTTTATCTTCTGCACTCTCTGTGAGGATGGGGTGAGTTCTGAGACCTTCCTCTTATAATGGTGGTCAAGGAGGGTTGCCAACCTGTAAACATCCTTCTCCTTTATGCCACGTATTCTTGGGTCCTTTCGCATGCTTTGAAGCATGAGGTTGCCCATGTACCTCAAATTTGTCGAGGCTCGAGAAGCAGACTCCTCTGGGTCACTCAGGATGACAGCATCTGGAACTTCCTCCTCCCTGCCACGTACTACTCCCAAGGGTCCCGGGGTTGCAAACCCATCGCTTACAGATTGACGCATGTCTTCCTCTTCTTTGAAGCCTATGGAAGTGCCAGAATCCTCCTCCTCATCCTATCTGCTCCTGTGTGTTCTGTGACATAGGAATTATGGTGTCTGGATAAAGTGGGCCTTGAGAGGAAAGGAAGTCCTCCTCTTCCTCCTGCTGTTCTGCCTCTAGTTCCCTGTCCATAATGCCATGCAGAGTCTGCTCCTGCAGGAACACAACAGGGATTGTGTCACTGATGCATGCATTGTCACGGCTCACTATCCTTGTGGCATCCTCAAATGGTGACAATACAGTGCATGCATCCTTAATGATCAGCCATTGGCGTAGGGAAAAAAAGCAGAGACGGCCTGAGCCTGTTGTTGTGCCGTATTCACACAGGTACATGTTGACGGCCCTCTGCTGCATGTATAGCCACTGCAGCATTGGTAAAGTCGACTTCCACCTGGTGGGCATGTCACAAATCAGGTGGTTTATGGGCAGGTGGATTTCCAGCTGAATTTCTGCCAACTGAGCACTGGCTGTGTATGACTGCCTGAAATAGCTACAGACTCTTCTGGCCAGCTTTAGCACATCTTGCAACCCTGGGTACGTATTTAGGAAATGATGCACCACCAAATTGAGGACATGTGCCAGGGATGGAACTTTCCCTGTCTAAGGGCAGACAGGAAGTTTGAGCCATTATCGCACACCACTAGGGATAGGCCAAACACCCCCCCATTCAGTTTGCACCAGAACATGCGAACAGGCAGAAAATTAGGTCGAACACGCGAACACCATTAAAGTCTAAGGGACACGAACATGAAAAATCAAAAGTGCTAATTTTAAAGGCTTATATGCATGGTATTGTCTTAAAAAGTGTTTGGGGACATGTATCAATGCAAAAAAAAAGTTTTAAAAACGTCAGTTTTTTTGGGAGCAGTGATTTTAATAATGCTTAAAGTGAAACAATAAAAGTGTAATATTCCTTTAAATTTGTACCATATACCGCAAACAAATTATAAAATAATGATGTGGCACCAAAATTAAAAACAAAAATAAAAACAATAAATGTTGATGAAATTAAGGCTGTATATGGCATTTAGTGTAATGTTCAAACACAAAAAATGGCCAAACACCCATGAACAAATAAATATGGTGAAATCAAAAAATATATTGAAAAAGTCCATCAAAATATGAATTAAATGTAATCTTCTATGACGTGAAAAAATCTTGTGTTCAATCCACCACCGGTGATAGAGATTTGCCGCTTGCCAGAACCCCATGATCCCCCACTACAGAGGATCAGGGGAAGCCTGTATAGAAGAAGCCCTCCGGAGCTTAGCAAATGGACCCAGACTCTGGATTCGTTGGTGGTAATGAAACATCCAAAGATACCAAATGGAGCTATTGAACCTCAGATCCCATCATATCTCCCCAGCTCATGAATAATGAGTGTGGCATGTAAATATAGGAGAAGCTCCAATAGTGTAAAACCTCCTTGTTGTTAACAGGTTGGTCTGGCATAATGATGTGACACCAAAATTTTAAGGGGAACCCTGTGCCAAAATTTTTTTTAAAAATGGCGTGGGTTCCCCCCAAAAATCCATACCAGACTCTTATCCGAGCACGCAACCTGGTAGGCTGCAGGAAAAGATGGGGGGACAAAAGAGTGCCCCCCCTCCTGAACCATACCAGGCCACATGCCCTCAACATTGGGAGGGTGCTTTGGGGTAGCCCCCCAAAAGCACCTTGTCCCCATGTTGATGGGGAGAAGGGCCTCATCCCCACAGCCCTTGCCTGGTGGTTGTGGGGGTCCATACCAGACCAAGCTGTTAACAACAAGGAGGTTTTACACTATTGGAGCTTCTCTTATCTTTACACGCCACACTCGTTATTCATGAGCTGGGGAGATATGATGGGATCTGAGGTTCAATAGCTCCATTTGGTATCTTTGTATGTTTCATTACCACCAATGAATCCAGAGTCTTGGTCCATTTGCTAAGCTCCGGAGGGCTTCTTCTATACAGGCTTCACCTGATCCTCTGTAGTGGGGGATCATGGGGTTCTGGCAAGCGGCAAATCTCTATACTGGTGGTGAATTGAACACAAGATTTTTTCACGTCATAGAAGATTACATTTAATTCATATTTTGATGGACTTTTCCAATATATTTTTTGATTTCACCATATTTATTGGTTCATGGGTGTTTGGCCATTTTTAGTGTTTGAACATTACACTATATGCCATATACAGCCTTAATTTCATCAACATTTATTGTTTTTATGTTTGTTTTTAATTTTGGTGTCACATCATTATTTTCCAATTTGTTTGCGGTATATGGTACATGCACATGGTACATGGCCAGTATCATGGATTAATATACACATTATTAAGTTAACGCCTTAGTGCGACTCTATTATCTTTCTCGCAGGTGACAGCTCTTTTAAAACTGTGGGCGGGACCACACGGTGTCATTGCTGGGTGACCCCGCCCCTCTCTGACGCTCCGGTGGAAGCCATAGGGATGTCCCAGTGCGACAGAGGGGGCGGGGTCACCCGGCGATGACACCGTGTGGTTCCACCCACAGTTTTAAAAGCGTTGTCACCTGCGAGGACGTGTCATATGGCGTGTGCCTCCCATGGAGGCAGATCTTCTTTATTTTTTTTTTTCAGTCTGTCGACGGAGGTGAATGGACTACGTGGGACAGTTTTAATTTTTTATGTTTTAATAAAGGACTTCTCCCATGGTGTGTGTTGTTTTTTTTTTACTATTTTCACCCTTTTTTTTGTGAAATGGTATGAGTACAATGTACCCGTTACCATTTCAAACAGGGGGGCCAGGATTTGGGGGTCCCCTTGTTAAAGGGGGCTTCCAGATTCCGATAAGCCCCCCGCCCGCAGACCCCCACAACCACCAGGCAAGGGTTGTGGGGATGAGGTCCTTCTCCCCATCAACATGGGGACAAGGTGCTTTTGGGGGGCTACCCCAAAGCACCCTCCCAATGTTGAGGGCATGTGGCCTGATATGGTTCAGGGGGGGTGCTCTCTTGTCCCCCCTCTTTTCCTGCGGCCTGCCAGGTTGCGTGCTCAGATAAGGGTCTGGTATGGATTTTGTGGGGACCCCACGCCATTTTTTAAAAAAATTTGGCACGGGGTTCCCCTTAAAGTTTTGGTGTCACATCATTATTTGGCAATTTGTTTGCGGTATATGATACATGCACATGGTGCATGGGCAGTATTATGGATTAATGTACACATTATTAAGTTAATGCCTTAGCGCGACTCTATTATCTTTCTATATTTACGCTGTTATTTTGTTGTAGAGAAGAATCGCTGCTTTTATTATCTAAGATTTATTTACCATTTTGATTCACCTTAGCGCAGTTTTTTTTTTCCCTTTCTGTCACCTGCGAGGACGCGTCATATGGCGTGTGCCTCCCATGGAGGCAGATCTTCTTCTTTTTTTTTTTGGTCCATCGGTGGAGGTAAATGGACTAGCAGACCCCCACAACCACCAGGCAAGGGTTGTGGGGATGAGGCCCTTCTCTCCATCAACATGGAAACAAGGTGCTTTGGGGGGTTACCCCAAAGCACCCTCCCAATGTTGAGGGCATGTGGCCTGGTACGGTTCAGGAGGGGGGGCGCTCTCTCGTCCCCCCTCTTTTCCTGTGGCCTGCCAGGTTGCGTGCTTGGATAAGGGTCTGGTATGGATTTTTGGGGGGAACCCACATTTTTTTTCATTTTGGCATGGGGTTCCCCTTAAAATCCATACCAGACCTAAAGGGTCTGGTATGGATTTTGAGGTGGACCCCAACACCATTTTTTTTTAAATTTTGGCACGGGGTTCCCCTTAATACCCATACCAGACCTGAAAGGCCTGGTATGGAATTTAGGGGTAACCCCACACATTTATTTTTTTTTAAATTTGGTTCAGGGTTCCCCTGTGGGGGAATCCCATGCTGTTTTTATCAATGAACTGTTATGTGTATTGCCGGGCATGGAGGTAGCGGAGGAGGAGGAGGAGGAGGAGGAGGAGGAGGGGTAGAGCTCACAGGTCTGGTATCATCACCAGCTGCTGTATGGAGATGTGGGGGTACAACAAGCTGCAGCACCGAGACCTGTCCTGCATCCTTTTGAGTTGCAAGCAGCATTACCCAGTGTGCTGTGAACAAAATATATTGTCCCTGTCCATGCTTGCTGGACCACGTGTCAGCAGTAAGGTGTATTTTATGGCCGACTGCCTTGCCCAACTATGCCCAATGATTGAGTAGATCTTTCTATTGTTTCTAAGAGCCCATAAACGGCCCCTGTGAATCAATAAAAGTGGCGCTAAATGACAGTGTTTATACTATCTAGTATTCAGAAGGTTCTGTAAACTAAAGTGATCTAGTGCTGTAGTAAACAATATATATATATATATATAAACCATAAATGAAAAATCTCATCAATGTACAAGTGAAAATCGTGACAGTGCCAATAAAGGTGTACCATACACAGAGCAATTTATATCGCAAATTGTATCAAAAGTGAGATTTAGGTATTTTAGTCCATAAAGAGTCCATAGACAGAACACCGTGAAGAAAATGTGCAGTATCTGGAAACAGTCCACCAATTCACTCAGTGTCAGTGATTCCTCTCCCCTTGAATTCAACACTCACCAGCTCAATATGCCTCACACTCTCGTGTTTTGGCAATAAGGCATGGGCATATAGTTGATCAAATGAAGGTAAAGATCCAGATTCCTTATTTATTCCAGTGTCACCTCAATGTATAAAAAGACTCACAATAGTGTGATACCGTAAAACATATAAAATTTATTCAACTTAAAACTTCAATCGTTACACTCACAAAAAAACTCTTGATTCAAGCCAAACTGACACTGCAGATCCAATCAAACTCAATCCTCCTCTGTGAAACGCCCAGCACCACTGTGGAAATGAGGGTCGCGGCGGACCCCAAAGAGCAACGTTGAATAGGTTCTCACCCCGCTTCGCTGACGCTCTGCTGATGTGGATCTCCTACTGGCACACAAGCCCAGGAAGCAGCTCCTCTATCGCCTTCAAAAGCTCCCTTCATACAACCCATACACTACCCGATCAGGTCTGTGAGTTGGGCCATTTCCCCAACCATACCCCTCACTACCCCTAACTACTAGTGAAAAATCACATAAATCAAATAAAATAGAATGTGATCATAACTCCTTCACTAAATCTATGAATCATACATTGTGTATTGTCTGTGGCAAATGAAATAACATTGTGCACTTAGTGGATCTTTATATACCATTAGAGGGCCTCCATGTTGCTAACCATCATCAGAGCCCTCCAGTGGTGAAAGTGAGAATAACTCCTTAATTTTTCAATCCAGGGGAACGCAGAGGAGGCAATCCAATTGGGCCCCCACACTACCCAAACCGAGATTTTATCCCTTACCAAAGAGGAGAAGGGGATGTCGGGCAGGCAGACGTAGACAACCCAAGAAAAAGACCACGGGATATGTAGATACGGGTATATACAATTTGAGTGAAGCCAAGTTAAATGAGAAAGAATTAAATATATTACAAACTGGTCTTAAATGTGCCCCCAGGAGAGTGATGAATAAGTTTGAAACTTACATTGACACACACAAATTCATCAGAACACTCAATTTAAAGAAATATTTTCTCAGCCACCCTGTAGAATCAGGGATTAGAGCTAATGTAGGAGGACAGAGAATTGATAGTGGCCTGAAGAACAAGTCAATCTTTAATCCACAATTATCGAACAACCACTTTATAGAGGTATTCAAGCACTTGGTGTTGAAAGACATTGATGAGCTCCCCGTTAAGAAAATGGTAAATCCGAGGTATATTAAAGATGGATTAAAATCATTGGAAGATAAGAAAAACATCATCATCCGCCCTGCGGACAAGGGGGGAGGAGTCGTCCTATTGAATAAAGATTTCTATCACCATCAACTCATGGAGCTCTTGGGGGATAGAATCACATACAAGAAACTGGGAGTTGACCCAACAGAAGCGTATAGAGCACAATTGAATGCGTTGGTGGAATGGGGATACCAGATCAATGCTTTGAATAGTAAAGAGAAACGCTATTTAGTGCCCTCAGTATGTAGGATCCCAATCATTTACACACTGCCGAAAATTCACAAGAACGTACAAACACCACCGGCCCGTCCTATTGTGAACGGGATTGGTTCTGTTACGGCACGTATGGGAGAGTATTTAGACAAATTTCTGCAGCCCAGTGTCCTAACCACCAAAGCCTATTTGAGGGATACATCAGACCTGTTGCAACTCTTGAGGGAAGTGGTCATCAACCCTGAAGGAGAGACATATTTGGTAACGGCTGATGTATCCTCATTATATACCATCATACAACATGAGGATGCACTGCTGGCACTGAATTGGGCACTCAGCAGGAGGGACGAAATCCCTCACATGCAAAAGCGTTTTTTGGGACATGCTCTGGATTTTTGCATGTCCCATAATTATTTTTGGTACCACGGTTTTTTCTTTTCACAGCAGGTTGGCGTGGCTATGGGAGCTAAATATGCTCCCAGCCTCGCCAACCTGTTTATGGCTGAGTGGGAAGATAAACGAGTTTTCAGCACCCAAAGGCCTCAGTTGAAGTTTTATCGTCGCTTCATAGATGATTTGATGTTCATTTGGGAAGGATCCAAAGAATCAGTGATTGAATTCTTGGGGCATTTGAATAATAACTCCAACGGTATTAAATTAGATTACCAAATCAGTGATACTTCTGTCAACTTTCTAGATATAACCATAGAAAGAAATGCTAATGGTTTGAAAACTAAAACTTATTTCAAGCCCACGGATCGCAACAGCTATTTGACCATCACAAGTGGGCACCACCCCACTTGGATCCGTAATATACCGAAGGGGCAAATACTCAGGGTACGAAGAAATTGTACCGAGTTGGAGGACTACCACACCCAAGTTAAAATACTAAAGGACAAATTCATGCAGAAAGGTTACCAAGAACAGATATTGGATAACACAATACAGGAAGTAGCACTTACACCTAGAGACAAGTGTTTTGGGAGTGGACACCCACCAAGAGGAAGCATTCAACATCAAATTAGGTTCATCACAGGCTTCCATTTCCAGTATAGGGACATCGAGGCGATATTTAGAAAGCACTGGTACATTTTGGGTCGGGACAGACATTTGGGCCAAATCTTGCCCTCATCACCCAAGTTTGTCTATAGACGAGCTCCAAATTTCGGGGATAGAGTGGTAAGAAAGATCCTGGACCCGCCGGGACAACAGACTTTAAGGATTGACCTACAGGGATTTTACCCATGCAGGAAATGTGTGTGTTGCAAAACTGTGAGGGTCTCTAACAGGGGGATGACTTCAGTCACTAGCACAGACCAGAAAATCTTTGAGATTAAAGAATTCATCTCGTGCAATTCCTCACACGTCGTCTACCTTTTATGGTGCCCGTGTGGGTTATTGTATGTTGGACGAACGAAACGACTACTCCGAGTCCGAATATCTGAACATCTCACGAACATCAAAAATGGCTTCAAATACCATAGTGTATCGTTACACTTTAGAGAGAAACACCACCAAGACCCCTCCCTAGCACAATTCTGTGGATTAGATTGTGTATATCCATCTTGGAGAGGGTCTAATAGGGTCAGGGATCTCTCACAAAGGGAGACCCTATGGATATTTCGCCTGAAGAGCCTTGCCCCTAGGGGCCTTAACATCGAGGTAGACTTGAACTGTTTCATTAACGATGTTTGAACAGTGTACCCAATGAGACTTCTCTGGATATATATTCCTCTCTATATATATATTTCTCTAGATAGAATTTTCATTTATTTTTTATTTATTTTTTATTTTTTATTTTATATTTTATTTTATATAAAAATTTTTTTTAATAATTTCCTCCTGAGATAATGGACACTTGAGCACTTATATGTTTCAGGCATATTGCATATTTATCAGAGTTTATACTGATTTAGCACACTAGTAGACTTAGTGGGTCACACTTGTCACAGGGGGTGGTAATTGTGTGGTTCAATTTAATTCAACCTTTGAAAAATTAAGGAGTTATTTTCACTTTCACCACTGGAGGGCTCTGATGATGGTTAGCAACATGGAGGCCCTCTAATGGTATATAAAGATCCACTAAGTGCACAATGTTATTTCATTTGCCACAGACAATACACAATGTATGATTCATAGATTTAGTGAAGGAGTTATGATCACATTCTATTTTATTTGATTTATGTGATTTTTCACTAGTAGTTAGGGGTAGTGAGGGGCATGGTTGGGGAAATGGCCCAACTCACAGACCTGATCGGGTAGTGTATGGGTTGTATGGATTGATCATATGTTACAGAGTGACAGGGCGAGTTCATTATTTAACATTTCCAGGTGAATGTTTTTACATGCCATATGGGGGATGTTCTAGAAATAGGGCGTATTTACACTGTCAATCAGAATCCCATGAATAATGTCTATGATTGAAAGTTTCTTTTTCTGTTTTGCATTTCTTTTGCTCTTCACCTGTAATCCGATCTATGCAATATATTTGATCATATATGTTCCGGCATTCTTTAAGATGTGTTGCAATGAAAATGTTCTCTGGTGAATGTGATCGGCCCAGCATTGCTGCTTTGGGGGCCGCGGGGACATCTGGGAACGTGGAGACAGAATTGCAAGCAGCTACATCGAAAGACGTGAGGGGTATAAGAGTAGGAGGTGCCGTGCCGTACAGCCAATCCCATGAGGAAGTCAGGTATGACGAAACATGTCGGGGCGTGGCTGTACGGCATCTACTATTAGCAGTTAGTGACGGACGGGACGTGGCTGTGTATCTCCGCGCACCGGTGGGAGCTTTTGAAGGCGATAGAGGAGCTGCTTCCTGGGCTTGTGTGCCAGTAGGAGATCCACATCAGCAGAGCGTCAGCGAAGCGGGGTGAGAACCTATTCAACGCTGCTCTTTGGGGTCCGCCGCGACCCTCATTTCCACAGTGGTGCTGGGCGTTTCACAGAGGAGGATTGAGTTTGATTGGATCTGCAGTGTCAGTTTGGCTTGAATCAAGAGTTTTTTTGTGAGTGTAATGATTGAAGTTTTAAGTTGAATAAATTTTATATGTTTTACGGTATCACACTATTGTGAGTCTTTTTATACATTGAGGTGACACTGGAATAAATAAGGAATCTGGATCTTTACCTTCATTTGATCAACTATATGCCCATGCCTTATTGCCAAAACACGAGAGTGTGAGGCATATTGAGCTGGTGAGTGTTGAATTCAAGGGGAGAGGAATCACTGACACTGAGTGAATTGGTGGACTGTTTCCAGATACTGCACATTTTCTTCACGGTGTTCTCTCTATGGACTCTTTATGGACTAAAATACCTAAATCTCACTTTTGATACAATTTGCGATATAAATTGCTCTGTGTATGGTACACCTTTATTGGCACTGTCACGATTTTCACTTGTACATTGATGAGATTTTTCATTTATGGTTTATATATATATATATATTGTTTGCTACAGCACTAGATCACTTTAGTTTACAGAACCTTCTGAATACTAGATAGTATAAACACTGTCATTTAGCTCCACTTTTATTGATTCGCAGGGGCCGTTTATGGGCTCTTAGAAACAATAGAAAGATCTACTCAGTTTATACTTTTAAAGTGGCAGCTTTGGATTAATTTTCATTAGGACGTTTGCTTACATTTTTTTGGAGGGGGCTAACGCCCCTTTGCCTGGCATTTGGGTGCAGTGGTGAGAACTTGAGAAGGGCGCATTGTTTTGAGTTTTCACATTTCTCACATATGCCCAATGATTCTCTTCCATGTGATGGTAGAGAGATGGAATGGCCTTACGTGAAAAGTAGTAGCGACTGGGAACCTGCCATTGTGGTATAGCACATTGTGCAAATTTACAGAAGGGAGCAGAAGCCACCAGGCTGAAAGGCAGAAGTTGGAGAGCCAACAGCTTTGACAAGCTTGCATTTAGTCACTGGGCATGTGGGTGTCAGGGACTGTATTTTTTTATGCTGCAGCAGATGGGGCAGAGAAATTTGCCAGCTACAGTCTACAGCTGGTAGTGTGCTGCTGGCAGATGTGCTGCTAGGACCTGGGACACCCTGTGCTATACCATCATCCCTGTCAGTGGAGGCTGCTGAGAGGTAATGACTCTGTATAGCGGGGGCAGATTGAAGTGGGTAAGGAGGAGGGACAGATTTGTGTCCCTTTTGTGTGGCTTTTAGATGCTCTTGCCAACAGGCTGAGTGGTTGGACGTTAAATGCCTTGTTAAGCATGTGGTACCCAAATGGTTGGTGTTTTTGCCATGTTTGATGTGCCTGAGACACAGTTTGCAGATAGCAACAGTGCGATCTGCTACAGATGTGCTGAAAAAAGCTCAGATGGCTGAGCTTTGGGGAGTGAGCCGGGAGATAACAGCTGCAGAATGTTATGGAATAGGGTGGCTGCTCTCTACTCTTTCTTGATGTTAGCCTCCTTGAGGTTGTGCCACCTCACCTTCAGTTTCCTCCTCTGCTCTGTCTGGCACCCAAGTCGCATCAGTGACCTCATCATTATCATCATCATCATCATCATCATCATCATCTCCATCTCCTCCATCTTTATCATTACCACTGGAGTCAACTTGGCAATATGTTGCAGCTTGGGGAACATGAATGCCAATTTGTCTACCAGTGTTCCTCCCTCTCTCTAGGCTCATGTTCCCGTCATCCTCAACCTCAGAATCAAAATCTGAATCCAGTAATGGCTGGGCATCATCAAGGAGCAAGTGGCTGAGGCTGTGGTTAAATAACTCAGCTGACTCCTCAATGGCTGATGTTAGGGCTATGGCAGGAATAGATGTGAACAAGGAGGCATATTTATCCACACTGGCAACTGCAGGGGACTGCACACTTGTCTCTGCTTGTGTGACAGTGGATGAGGAGGATGAGGAAGGTTTAGTAAGGGAAGGGGCAACATGTGGATGGCCAGGTATGTACCCCATGGCCATCCACATGTTCAAATGAATGCCCAATCTCTGCCAATCAGTGCCCACAAATGGGCATTGATTGGCACCAGTATGTACTAACAGACAACAGTGATGCCCAGCAATGCCACCCATAAGTACCCATCAGTGCCACCCATAAGTACTCATCAGTGCCACCTACAAGTGCCCATCAGTGCCGCCTATGAGTGCCCATCAGTGCCGCATACCAGTGCCACCTATCAGTGCCCATCAGTGCTATCTATCAGTGCCTGTCATCAGTGCCCGTCAGTGATACCTCATCAGTGCCACCTCATCGGTGCCCATCAGTGCCACCTTATCAGTGCCCATCAGTGCAGCCATATCAGTGCCCATCATTGAAGGAGAAAACTTACTTATTTACAAAAAATTTTAACAGAAACAAAGAAAAACTTGTTTTTTTTCAAAATTTTCGTTTTTTTTTTATTTGTTGCACAAAATAAATACCACCATCAAATACCACCAAAAGAACTAAATGATAAAAAATTTGTTTGGGTACAGTGTAGCATGACCGCGCAATTGTCATTCAAATTGCGACAACACTGAAAGCTAAAAATTGGCTTGGACAGGAAGGTTTCTAAGTGCCTGGTATTGAAGTGGTTTAAATGGAGTTTTTTAATCCTAACTAAAATACAATGGCCCTGACCCCTGACTCTGACATTGATCTTTGACCCCAACATTGATCCTAACCCTGACACTGACCTAGATAAAACCCTGATCTAACTATTTTATCTTTATTTTTTATTATAGTTTGTGGTAATTTTTTTACACACTTTTATTTGTATGTTTCTCCTCTGGTAGGGAGAACAAGATAAAATGTATCTTTCTCGCCAGAGGAGAAAAAAACACATGGATTGGTTATGTAGTGACTGATCGCTGTGGAACTATGTCAAATACCTTGCTCAAATCAAGATATGCTATGTCCTATGCTATGTCCTCATTCATGCTGCCTTTGTATTGAAATACTCGATTCTGCTGCAGCTGCATGACACTCCACTTGCCATTGAGGCTCTTGACGGGAGACCTCTACAGCCTGCTCATGTGACTCATGAGACTGTTCCATTGTCCATGGCCATAAGGGCTCTTCATCATGAGATAATCCAATTCCAAGTTATTTCATCACCTAAGTTTCTGCTGGTTATTGGTTATCCTTGGTTACAGAGGCACAACCCCTCTTTTGATTGGCTCCATGCTTAGGTACTCTCCTGGTCGCCACAATACAGTAAGACAAACTTCTAGAAGGTAGCCAAGGTCCTGTGCACCTTTTCACTCTCCTCCCTGCTGAAGGAGTACCACGATTTTAGCAATATCTTTAAAAAAAGGTCAAGCCGGCAGTTTGCCTCCACACCGGTCATATGATTGCGCAATTGACATTCAACCTGGTGCAATACCCCCTCGTGGCCGGGTTTACCCTTTGTGGGTCTTGGAGGATAAGCCCATTTAGGAGTATGTTGCAGACGCACTTTCTCGAGGTTTCATCCACAAATCCTTGTCTCCTGCTGGTGCTGGTTTCTTCTTTGTGAAGAAGAAGAGTGGTGAACTGAGACCTTGTATTGATCATAGGGGTCTCAATCATTTTACGATTAAGAATGCCTATCCAATTCCATTGATTATGGAGTTATTTGCCCGCCCCAAGGGAGCAACGATTTTCATGAAGCTTGATTTGAGAGAACAGGCCGTTATGAGTACCTCATAATGCCTTTTGGCCTTGGTAACACCCCAGTAGTTTTCAAGGATTTTATTAATGGTGTCCTCCGAGATTTGTTGCACTTATGTGTGGTGGTCCCTGGAGAGCCATGCCACCACACAGATGTCTGTCATGTGCTTCAGAAACCAAGAGAGAACAAGCTCTATTGTACATTGGAGAAGTGCAAATTCCATCATGAACAGGTTAAATTCCTGGGTTATGTCATTTCCACTGATGGTTTTTCGATGGACACAGAGAAACTTCCAGCAGTCCTACAGTGGCCCCGACCCGTGGGTTTACGTTCTCTGCAGAGTTTTCTTGGCTTTGCCAACTATTATCGGACGTTTATTTGTAACTTCTCGTCTCTGGTCAAGCCCCTGACTGATATGACCAGAAAGGATGGTAACCCACAGGGTTGGTCTCCGGAGTCCATTAAGGCCTTTGAGAGTCTCAAGGCTGCCTTTGTTTCTGCTCCTGTGTTGGCACATGCTGATCCTACGTTACCTTTTATCCTTGAGGTTGATGCTTCTTAGACTGGAGTTGATGCCCTTCTGTCTCAATGTCCTACCTCTAAGAGCACTATGCATTCTTGTGGCTACTTTTCCAAGAAATTGTCACCTGCGGAGTGCAATTATGAGATTGGTGAACGAGAGCTGTTAGCGATCATTTTTGCCCTGAAAGAATGGGGACATCTCCTTGAAGGTACCACTGTGGTGGTTCTCATTCTTACTGACCATAAGAATCTCACATTCTTGTCTGAGGCTAAATGCCTCTCTCCCAGAAGGGTGCGATGGGCTCTTTTCTTGTCTACTTCCAACTATATTGTCTCATTCTTTCCCAGTACTAAGAATGTAAGGGCTGACGCTTTGTCACAACAATTTTCCTCCACTTCCATGATGGTGTCGGTTCCGGTTCCTGTGATTCCTCCTGATCGTATTCTGGCTATGGTTTGCACCAGTCTCATTTCTACTTTAGGTGACAAAATTCTTGCTGCTCAGGTCCATACTCCTCATGAGAAACCTTGTGACCGTTGCTTTGTCCCAGAGAGTCTCCGTACTGCCATGCTCAAGACTTACCATTCTTCCAAGGCTGCTGGCCACTCTGGGAAGAATCAACTCTTTTGGGCCATTTCCCAACAATTCTGGTGGCCTAGTCTATGTGCTGATGTAAACTGCCTTCATAGCTGCCTGTTCCATGTGTGCTCAGAGTAAGACTCCACGACACCTTCCAGTGGGCCTCCTACAATCCATACCCAATAGAGAAAGGCCCTGGACCTACCTGTCTATGGATTTCATTGTGGAGTTACCTAACTCCCAGGGCAACACAGTTATCCTTATTGGTGCCTCGTCCTTACCCTCTACAGGTTGAGAACCATGAGGAGTATGAAATACAGTCCATTGTTGACTCCCATAGGTTCTGTGGGCACATACAGTACCTGGTGCATTGGAAAGGGTACGGTCCGGAGGAATGCTCTTGGGTATCATCCTTGGACGTACATGCCCCTGTCCTCCTCCGTGATTTCCATATACATTTTCTGCTCAAGCCTGGTGGTCCTCTGAGGGGGAGGGGTCATTGAGGAGGGTATACTGTCAGGGCTGGGCTCAGCCCTTCCTTCTCTAAGCTGGAAACTCAGTTGTCGGCTATTTGCCAGCTCCTATCTCTCCACAGAGACTCACCTGTTGATGATATCCTGCTCGTCAGCCCTGCCTACTTAAGCCGTCCAGCCCAGATGATCTCTGCCTTTGCCTTGGTCACATCTCTAGAGACACTCTCCTGTGTTCCTGTTAAAGACTTGCTTGGCTGACATTCCTTCTGGCTCCAGATCCTGATTGCTGTTCTACTACGCTCATCTCTGGCTCCCTGACATTTTGGTTAGTCTGACTATCCGTTCCGGTTCCTGAACTCTGGCTATGTTTTGACTACGTTTACTGTGTTTACCTTTTTTTATTATTATTAACCCTTTCAAGTGTGATTTAAGTGTAAAGTTTAAAGTGTAAATCACAAGTGTGATTTAACTGTACTTCTGTCTCAGTCTGAATCATGGTTTCTGACAATGAGGTGCTAAGGTGTTAGCAAATGTTTTATAGTAAGGGCCCTGGGGCAGAACAGCTTTTAAGGTCCCTGAAGACCCCTAGTATCTCCTCCTCGGTAAAGGGTGCTTCCAGACTATTTTTATGTTCGGGTGATAAGACAGGAATGGGCAGATTATCCAGGAATCGATTAATGGCTTGATTATTATTTGATGGATGGGCCTTTTACAGTTTGGCATAAAAATCCTGAAATGCCTCTAAGATTTTCGTGGGGTTAGCTGTGGGTCCATGTCTGGGAATTCTGATCTTTGGCATTACATGAAGCTATATTTGGGGAGACAATTTGGCCGCTGCATGGAGCCTATCTTGTCTTTCTTTGTATAAAATTTATTTCTATTCCAAGTATTTTTCTACTTGTGCAGTGAGCGCCAAGTTAAGTTCTAGCCTGATTTTGTCAAGTTGGACTATTGAAGTAATTGAGGGATTCTTTTTGTGTTGGGATTGAAGCAATGTGTATTCACTTTCTAATTTCTCAATTTTGGCTGTTCTTTCCCGTTTTATCTGTGCACTCATTCGAATGATTTCCTCCCTGATGAAGGCCTTGTAGGCTGTCCACATGGTCTCTGCCGAGGTATCCTTGATATTGTTAAATGTAAAGTATTCCAGCAATGATTTCTCAAGCATGGTTACTCTGATTGGATCAGAGAAAATGGACTCATTTAGTCTGCAGTGCTTCTGTACAGGCTTTGGGGAGGTAAGGCATATGGTCATTATAACCAGTGAGACAGGACCGTGTCTTTAATTTGGAAGTTTAAGACGAGAGGGATAGTGTGTATGGGAATCAGTATGTGGTCGATCCTGGCATATGTGTTATGTGGTGTAGAGTAGTGTGTGAAGTCTCTTGTTGAGGGATTTAGTTCTCTCCAGATGTCAGCTAGGCACTATGCATATATTAATTTGGCTATTTTGTGGCTAACTTTGGGAGGGTGGGTCAGCTGTGCTCTGGGTGGCTTAGATTTGTCTATTCCTTGATCAAAAGTGACATTGGAGTCACCCCCTAGGATGACTGTGCTCTCCAGCATGGGGTTAAGGGTGTCAAAGAGACATGAGAAGAATGCCGCCTGTCCCTTGTTAGGGGTATAATAGGACACCAGGGAGTATAGTTGTCCCTCAATTTTTTCCTTAGCTAAAAGGAACCTGCCCTCAGGGTCTTTAGTATCTGAAATCCAGTTAAACTTGCATGTTTTTGAAAAGGCGATGGCTACCCTTTTGGTTTTATTTTCTGCATTTGCTAGGAAAAATCTAGGAAAATGAGCATGTAGAAACATAGGACTGTTCCGAACCGGAAAATGAGTCTCCTGAAGCATAACTATGTCCAAGTTCATAGACTTACGTTTGAGAGGAGAGTTTATGCCCTGCACATTGTGGGAGGCGACCCTTAGGGTTTTTTGTGTGGGGCTAGCCATAGGAACAGAGGTGAGGGGTGTAGATGCATCCACTGTTCAGTGCTGTATTTTGGCCTAGGCCAACAGGGCCCAGGCCTAGGGTGGCACTTTGTCGGGGGGGCGGCGGCCGTCGCCACCCCCCGCATGGAAGAAACCCCCCCTCTGCCTCCCGAGTCTGTCCATTCACTGCAGGAGGTTGCTGGCGGAGCGTCTCTTACATGGAGCACACACAGTGTATGCTCACAGTTCCCCCCTCCCCTTCCCCTCTGCACAGACAGGAGAGAGAGAGAACTTGTCAGCGTCTTCTCCGGTGTTGTGATTCCAGGGTCGCTCCGATTGTGGCTTCAGTGGGCAGACTCAGCTACAGTCTGCATATCCTGGAGGGTGAGAATAAAATACTGATCCTCTTCACTGTCTCTCCATGAAAACCTCACACAGGGCTTATCTGTGCTCCAACTTTGTTTCTCCTATCTTCCTGTTATCTGAAATACGGACTCTCTGACAATTAACCCTTTGTGTCCTTGCTTTACTTTACTAATCTGTTTCAATGGACACATGTACACTGCTGCTCACATATATGGTTAAATCTTTATAGCTCAATATCTGCAGTCTGGCGCTTCTGGAATAAATGGCATTTAACACCTTAGTGTCTGCTTGTATATGTGGTTAACCTTTCATAGCTACTTGTATCTCTAAGCCCTGGTTCACATTGATGCTACTTTGAAATCACTCTACTTCACTTGAAGTAGCACGATTTCAAAGTAGCAAGGTCAGAGTGATTTCAGGTGCTACTTCATAGACATTTGTGTGGCTTCATTCACAGAGGTCTATTGAAGTCGCACCTGAAATCGTCAAAAGTAGTACAGAAACTACTTTTGCAAACCGGTGCGACACTGTAAAATCAGTGTCGCACCACTTGGAACAGTGCCATTGCCTCAAATAGCCTGCGACTTTTCATGCGATTTGATCTCTCAAATTGCATGACAAATTGCTCCAATGTGAACCTAGGCTTAGGCTCAGTTCACACTGGCTTTGATGGGCACTGATGAGGCAGCTTTGATGGGCACTGACAAGGCTGCATTGATGGGCACTGACGAGGCTGCATTGATGGGCACTGACGAGGCTGCACTGATGAGCACTAATGAGGCTGCATGATGGGCACTGATGAGGCAGCTTTGATGGGCACTGATGAGCCTGCTTTGATGGGCACTGATGAGGCAGCTTTGTTGGGCACTGACAAGGCTGCACTGATGAGGCTGCATTGATGGGCACTGTTGAGGCTGCATTGATGGGCACTGATGAGGCTGCTTTGATGGGCACTGATGAGGCTGCATTGATGGGCACCGATGAGGCTGCTTTGGTGGGCACCGATGAGGCTGCTTTGATGGGCACTGATGAGGCTGTACTTGGTACCCACTTTTAACCACTTCAATACTGGGCACTTTCACCCCCCTCCTTCCCAGACCAATTTTTAGCTTTCAGCGCTGTCACACTTTGAATGACAATTGCGTGGCAACACTGTACTCAAATTACATTTTTATCATTTTTTTCACACAAATAGAGCTTTTCTTTTGTGGTATTTAATTACCACTGGGATTTTTATTTTTTACGCTACAAATAAAAAAAGACTGAAAATTTTCAAAAAGAAAAGCATATTTCTTAGTTTCTGTTATAAAATTTTGCAAATAAGTATTTTCTTTTGATAAATTTTGACCAAAAATGATGCTGCTACATTTCTTTGGTAAAAATAACCCAAATCAGTGTTTATTTGGTGTTGGCAGTGATGGGTGACAGACAGATGTTTTATGGGGACACTGACATGTGAATGGGGACAGGGGTGACAGTGGTGCTTGGTGTACTGTTTGTGGGGTGATCTGTAACAGCTCTCTGTGTAAAATCATTCTCGCACAGAGAGCTGTCACAGATCTGCAGATTCCCCCTCCCTCCACCGCACTGAGCTCGGTGGGGAGAACTGTCACAGAGACATGCGTCTCTGTTTACATTGTGACGGCTGCGATTGGACACAGCCGTCACGTGATCGGGAGGGCCTCTCACAGCACCCATATCCCGATCTCTGCTCAGCTAGATTCTGTGATCATAATGATCACAGGATCAAGCCGCAGCACGCCATGTAGCCATGCCGCGAGCACTCGCTCTGAGGGATGTTCCTGAATGTCTGTTCCTGAACGTCCACTCAGGACAAGGAAATGACCACCTGGCCGTTTATGTGCAGTGGCCGGGTGGGAGGTGGTTAATGTACAGAGGGAAAGAGGTGGAGCACTAAGAAGAAAAGGTGGAGCCTAAAGAGGAAAGGGTGTGGTTTACAGATGACAGGGCGGGTCTTAAACAGGGAGGGGCATGGCATTGACAGGAAAGGGTGGGTCATATGTACAGGGTGGTTAATGTACAGAGAGAAAGAGGTGGAGCTCTAAGAAGAAAAGGTGGAGCCTAAAGAGGAAAGGGTGTGGTTTACAGATGACAGGGCAGGTCTTAAACAGGAAGGGGCATGGCATTGACAGGAAAGGGTGGGTCGTATTTAAATTAGGGGGTGCACAAGTTTAGTCAGGCCTAGGGCAGCACAAAACCTAAATACACCTCTGCTGTCACTTACCGGGGGAAGTCTTCTCCAGTATGGCGGGAGTTTTCCATTTGAGCATTAGAAGTTCAGTGCAATTAGGAAGCCAGGAGCAATGACTATCTGCAGGAGATAAAATTGTTAGAAGGTACATGATAGACAGGAGGAGGAGAGATAGATAGAGAGAGAAGAGAAGTAGGAGGGGAGACTTCTCCCTAGGAAGGAAACTGACCCCAGGGGGGAGAAGTGATCCCTGGGAGCCATCTTACACCAATAAAGGGTAGGTTATCCAAGCTAAATAGTCTCGTATTTCCTATTCCTCGAAGACCTGGAGGGATTCAAGGGATAGGAGGAGGCATATGGGTACCACCCCAGACCAGGGCGTCCAGTGAGAAAACATTATAGCTGTGTCAAAAGTAAAATAATCATAAAGAGGCAAAAAAAACAAATCAGAAACATGAACTATTTAGAAGAGTAACATTAGTAGTAAATAAATTGACCCTGAGACTTTTCCCAAATGGGATCCCTCTCCCCATTGACACCTATATATTTGTTAAGATGAAGGGAGTGATGCGGTGGTGAGAAGGGATATAAATGAGAGGAGGGGAGGTGAGAGGGGGGAAAGGAAAGGGAGAGGTGGAGAGGTGGGGAGGTGGGGGGAAGGGAGGGGAGAAGGAAGGAGGGGGGGAGAGGGCCAGGTGTATTAGGAAGTGGAGCAATAGATCAGTAGCATTAATGACAATAGTCAGTTCTGTAAGGTGATCCTGTCCTTAAATTTCAAGGAGTTGTCTGTGAGGACACCAGTTGCAGGAAATGACCAATGAACCAGACCACATATTTAAAACTGGCTGAAGGCCATAGAAGGGGAAAAGGGGTCAAGATCCCAAACTGGAAGGTTAACCAAATTCAAGTCAAATGATGTAACATTAAGTTAGATAGGGTAGAAGATCCGGGCTTTTACAGGTGGGGGCGATCATTGAGGGCCATTGTTCCCAGATCTTTGTGCCTTCGTCTTGTTCCAGAGGGGGTCAAAGGGCTTCTGGATGGTGGTCTCTTAGTGGATCCTGAAGAGGAGGAAGACGTTTCCATATCTGATTCTTGGGATATATTTTCAGGCTTAGGAGGAGTTTTTCCCCTGTTGAGAAGTTGGAGAAGGCCTGGTTTGGCCTTTGTAGGAGAATTTCACTGCAAATGGGAATGACCACTTGTATTTGATGTCATTCTGGGCAGAGCAGACAGTAATGGCTTCAAGGTGTAACTGCGTTGGATGGTGGAAGGTGAGAGATCAGCAAAAATCTGCACTGAGCAGGACACCTGGGGCATGGTGCAGGCTTGCTTCATGACTGCTTCTTTTACTTCATAGTAGTGGGGTTTGACTATTATGTCTCTGGGGGAGCCATCCTTCCCAGGGCTCTGTGGGCTCTATCAAGGTCTAGGCACTGTTGCTGGGTGTTCAGCATCTGGGTTTTTATTAGGTCTTGGGTTGCCGCCGTTACATCCGTAATTAATTCTGGTAGGCCCCTGATCCTGAAATTGTAGTTTTCAGGATCTATTTTCCAGGTCATGTATGCACGATAAGGCAGTGTCTAGTTGATCATGAAGGGTTTGGATTAGATCTGAGTTTTGGTTAGAAACTGCCGCTGTTTGCTCCATTTTATTTTCAAGTGCTTCCATTCGGGAGCCTATGTTTTGCAGATCTGATTTTTTGTCCCCTGTGATTTTGGCTGCAGTAGTGGCCAATCCCCTTTCTAGGAGGGCTGACAATTTGTGATATAGCTCCCCTGCATTAAAGCTGTGATCCTGGGAATGCAGGCCTAGAGTGGTAAAGTCAGTGTAGTGAGGCCTGTTAGGCCTCGCAGGGGAGAAAGCCTGAGTGTATGGCCGATGAGGGATTCTGTGGAGGCAGCTCCCATGAGTGAGAGGGGTGTAGGTCAAAGTGGCCTGGGGTGAGCACTTGCCTGTGATTCGAGGCTCCTTCCATGCTGGGAGCATGAGGCTGAGTTCCAGTAGCGGCCGTGGTGGCCATCTTGGTAAACCCAGCCTGGGTAGATGCTTCAAAATGTGGCCCTAGGTCTCGGCGAACAGCCAAGTTGATCATCCGGGGGTGTTCCCTGGTAGTTAGGGGAAACGATCACCTCGCTGTGTGCTGTCCTGGAAGGTGCAGTGAGGTGCTGTAGGCACTGTTGGTCTGGGGAGGTGCGGAGGTCAGGGCTCACTTGGATCTCTTGCGCATGCGCACCCATTAAAAATATTTAAAACTATATGGCTACCTAAAACCATTAGGTACTATCTAATATTAGGTACTATCCTGTCCAGAGGGTGAGAACACTACAGTGCAGTTTCACTGCAAAAACAGGCAGCATTGTCACTTTAATACAGAAAGTGGAAACAAGTGTGTCTACTCACAGGATCAGCAGGTAATAAAACTAGGTTATAGGGGGTGCTATGAACACAAAAACTACTGTTTTAAAGCTAGACTTTAGGGAAAAAATGGGCTGTCCCCACACTGCAAGGGTTAATTGCTCAGTTAGGTCTATAGCTATAAAGAAAGCAGCTTTGCAAACCTAATGCCTCTTCAGGTTTTGAGACTGGTCCTTGCAGCCTATTCTCTTTTATGCTCTGGCGGTTGTAAATTTTCTGACATCATCATAGCGAACACAGACCCTATAGTCCTGCATTGGATGTATGAATGCTGAGAGACAGTCTACTGCCAAAGCATAGGGGAGAAGTGATTGGAGGGTGGGGTAAGTAAAAGTGCCTCCCTAGACATAAATGGGCATTTAACCCTTGCAGTGCAGGGGTAGCCTAAATGCAAGGGAGTATTTTTGTTCTCCCTGGAGATGGGCTTTAACAGACAGCATTAAATACTGTATGCAGATTTGGTTTTGCCTATTGTTCCACTTTAAATTTGTTGGAAAAGAATTATATAAAACAGTTCAAAGCTAAAAGGAGTAGAATATGAATTAATGATATTGTTTGTTGGCATTTATAGTTTGCTTCTGACAGTTTGTGGAGCATTTTGGCAGACGTGAAATGCAATGTTTAGAGTTGAACTTATGGGACAGTGTAGACTCAAAATAATCTCATTATGATCTCAGACTAATTTCAAATGCTTTGTTTACTTCTTTATCCAATAAAGTGAACTTTATTGCACAAAGACCTTACATTATACCAATATTACTGTTATTATGATACAGGATTTATATGGGGCCAACAGTTTTAGCAGCACTTTAGATTATTACAGTTACATTACAGTTCAATTCAACACAAGAGGGTTAGGAGGGATCTGCTCCTGAAAGCTAACAATCAAATAGGGAGGGACAAGTGCTACAAAAGGAAATAACAGTGAGAGATGAGATGACAAGAGAATTTAAAGTTTGGTTTATGGTGAAGGCAGAATCGGTCTCCCTAAAGACACAAGTTTTTAGGGATCACTTAAACGTGAACAAAGTGGGATTGTTGACTAGGGATGGACTCAATGTTCAAGATCGCAGTGCATTGATAGCTGCTGATTGACCAAAGCTTGCACCTGACCTGCATGCTATCACAGTGCGATGTGCTGTGAGAGCCATGATTGTCCAAAGGCAGGGTGCTCCCTTTAATCGGGTACATTGTACCCTGTACCCATTCACCAAAAAAGTGTCAAAAAGTAAAAACCACAAGAGACAGTTTTTTGACAATTCTTTTATTAAAAAAAGAAAAAAAAAGTGTCCCGCGATGTACATCCATCTTCAATCACTCTGCCCGATGGACCTGAAAAATAGAAAAAAATTAAAAAGCTCTGCCTCGATGGGAGGCCTCCCGGCTACTGCTGAATCTTGGCTTTGACAGCTGTTATATAGGCAAGGGCGGACAACCCGGTGACGTAACCGAGTAACCCAGCCCCCTTCTGATGCCATGTAACATCATGTGACATCAGAGGGGGCAGGGTCATTCGGTTACGTCAGTGGGTGGCCCCACCTTTCCCTATATAAGAGCTGTCAAAGTGAAAAGACAGAAGTCGCTGGGAGGCCTCCCATTGAGGCGGAGCTTTGGGGTCCATCAGGTGGCGTGATTGAAGATGGATGTACATCACAGGACACTTTTTTTTAAGGAATTGTCAAAAACTGTCTCTTGTGGTTTTTACTTTCTGACACTTTTTTGGTGAATGGGTAGGGGTACAATGTACCTGATACCCATTCACATGGGGGGCGGGATCTTGGGGCCCCCTTGTTAAAGGGGGCTTCCAGATTCCGATAAGCCCCCCGCCCGCAGACCCTGACAACCGCCGGCCAGGGTTGTTGGGAAGAGGCCCTTGTCCCCATCAACATGGGGACAAGGTGCTTTGGGGTGCACCCCAAAGCACCCTCCCCATATTGAGGGCATGTGGCCTGGTATGGCTCAGGAGGGGGGGTCGCTTGCTCGTCCCCCCCATCCTGACCTGCCAGGCTGCATGCTCGGATAATGGTCTGATATGGATTTTGGGGGGACCCCACGCAATTTTTTTTTTACATTTTGGCGTGGAGTTCTCGTTAAAATCCATACCAGGCTCTTCAGGTCTGGTATGGACTGGGGGGGACCCCACACCATTTTTTCATTGATTTTTCATCTGTATTGCCGGAAGTCGGCAATACATTACAGCCACGAGCAAGTTTGAGTTACATTTTTTACTTTGGAAATGTCATTATTGCTACGGCATGTTCTACACATCACACATATGCACTACTTTACAGGCAGACTAAGGCAACCCCCCAGGCACGATATTTAAGGAATATTTCATTTTTATTGTTTCACTTTAAGCATCATTAAAATCACAGCTCCTGAAAAAACAATTGTTTTAAAAACCTTTTTTTTTTCATTGATACATGTCCCCCAGACAGTACCCAGGTCCTCATACACTTTTTATGGCAATAACTTGGATATAAGCCTTTAAAATGAGGACTTTTGATTTTTCATGTTCATGTCCCATAGACTTATGCTGCGTACACATGACCGGTTTTGCCATCGGAATAAACTCCGAAGGTTTCTCGGACAGAACTCAGACGGAATTCCATTCAAGCGGTCTTGCCTACACATGGTCAATCCAAAGTCCGACCAAAGTCCGACCGTCCAGAACACGGTGACATACAACACTTACGACGGAACTAGAAAAAGTAAGTTCAATAGCCAGTAGCCAATAGCTTCCGTCTTGTACTTGCTTCAGAGCATGTGACGTTTTTGGTCCGTCGGAACAGCATACAGATGATCGGTTTTCCCGATAGGATTTGGTTCCGTTAGAAATATTTAGAACATGTTCCATTTCTAGGTCCAGAATTTTCAAAAAAAAAGTCTGATGAGGCCTACACACGATCGATGCAATAAACATTTATTGATAGGGTTACGCAATATACACAAATTACACACTAAACAGTATTTACAACAAAATGTACAGTATAAGTCCCTTGGCTTATATGATATTTACAAATTACACACATAAACCCATATTTACAATACAATGTACAATTATGGAATTATTTTACGTTTCTACTTCAGGTCTGCTCATGCTGACTTCTGTGTGTTCCAAATCAAAGAGAGCGCACAGCTTGGCGGAAAAACTGTACTGTGGTTAATATAATGCTCCCTAATTGGTCACTGTACCTAGCAAATGTAAATTGGGCACAGCCTCATTGGGGGATTTGAAAAAGGCTGTTGTTTACCACCAATGTCATAAGGGAAGACAAAAGGCCAAACTTTTCCTTGTCAAAAGAAGTTTATTGAGTATACAATGTTATAAAGATACATAAATATACATAAAGTAAGTTTACAAGGATCTATAAAGTAAGCTCATTGTTTTACAGTAGGGTTTATATAGGTAAATATCATGAAATTTCAAATATTAAACACTGGGTTCACGTAAACCTAAATTAAAGATATATATCATTTCCTTAGTTACTTTTGTAGGTATTTAAATGATTTATACCTACTATACATATTGTTTACAAGTAGAGTGTATATAGGTCAAATAAGTTCTGATAATGAGCTTTAATCGTAAGGTGGAGAAAGGGAAAGAGAAAGAAGAAAAAGGGTTGAAAGGTAGAGGTATGGTCCACAAGGTTGTCCCGCTCGTCAGTTTATTATTCTTTTTAGTTCTCTTTGAAGCCTTAGAATGGGTGTCTCTGTAAGTCATTTAATCTGTTACCATGGCAACAGGAAAGAGTCATTGAAATTTGACAGGAACTGTTGTTTTATCCAAGGATGCCAAAGTTTTTCAAATTTTGGAATTTGATTTTGATCGATGGCTACCATCTTAGCATGGGACATTGTATTATTCATTCTGTGAATTGTTTCTGCTAGTACCAATGTAGGAGATTTCCATGCCTTGGCCACTGTTTGTTTTGCAGCCGTTATTAGTTGGATCATAAGTTTGAATTGAGAGAGTGTTAACCATTCCGGTTTTAGATTAAGTAAAGTTAAATATGGATCTGGTTGTATTATTTTTTTAAATATTTTAGATGCAATCACGAAGACTTCCTTCCAGAAGGTTTGGATTACTGGGCACGTCCACCATATGTGTAAATATGTGCCTATTTCTGGGCATCCTCGAAAACAAAGAGTTGAGGTATTAGGTGAATATTTTGCCACTCTAGCGGGTACAAGGTACCAGCGAGTTAGGACTTTATAATTTGTCTCTAGTGCCAAGATGTTGGGTGAAGATGACTTAGATGTGATCCATATATTAGACCAGTCCGTGTCTTCTAAAGTTCGTCCCAGGTCCTCCTCCCACCTCTGAACGTAAGAGGGTCTATTAAGATTTGCTACTCCATATAATTGATTATAAAGTGATGAAATTGTACCTTTAGCAAATGGATCTTTTGTACAGATTGATTCAAAAATGGATAATTGGGATAATGGTGTATCCCCCTTTAGGAATGGTGTATAGAAATTTTTGATTTGGAGATATCTAAATATCTCAGAGTTTGGTAGATCATATTTTTCTCTAAGCGATGGGAATGAAAGGAATGATTTAGATGCTATGAAGTCATTTAGTGTCTGAATGCCTGATGTTGTCCAAGCTTTAAAAGAATTTGGGTAGATCCATGCCGGATAAAAGGCCGGATTTCTGATAAAAGAAAGGAGAGGATTGTGTGGAGATTGTAACTGATATTTGGTTTTTAGTTTATCCCAGAGAGATAAGAAGTGTTTAGTTATGGGATTATGAATTTTAAAGCGGTCTTTAGGATCAAGCCATAATAAATTTGATATTAATAGAGGGTCATTTTCTGAAGCCTCTATAAATACCCATAATGGGATTTCCTGTTTTGCATGGTATTTGGACAGACTGGCCAAATGTGCTGCTCTGTAGTAGTTAGTAAAATTAGGGTATCCCAGGCCTCCTTTATTTTTGGGAAGATGTAGTGTGTGTATAGGTATACGTGGTTTAGAAGAGCCCCATATAAACAAAGTTGCTCTTTTTTGTACTATTCTCAAAAAATAGGAAGGAATTGGAATAGGGAGGACTCTGAATAGATAAAGCAATTTGGGTAGAATAGTCATTTTGATTGCATTAATCTTCCCTATCCAGGATAAAGGAAGTTGCGACCATTGTTTTATTAGATTTGTGATCTGTCTTAATACAGGAGGATAATTGGTTGAGAATAAGTCAGAATGAGATGCTGTTAAATGAATTCCAAGATATGGGATTGATTTTTCTGCCCATGTGAATGGGAGTGCAGCCCTAGCCGGGATCAATTCCATGTTTGTGAGTGAAATATTAAGCACTAGGCATTTCTTAGGATTAATCATAAGGCCGGATAGGGCTGCAAATCCATCAAGAGCTGGTATTAAGTTAGGACCAGAGACCTGTGGTGATGATAGAAAAAGTAATATATCGTCTGCAAATATACATAATTTGTGTGTAATACCTCCTACTTCAATGCCAGTTATAGTTTGGTTTGTTCTGATGTAATGGGCCATGGGTTCGAGTATAAGGGCAAATAATAAGGGAGATAATGGGCAACCCTATCGGGTACCTCTTTCGATATTAAAGGCTTCAGATTTGTATCCAGCATATTTTATATAGGCTTTGGGTTTATTATATAATGCTTTGATCCATGTTAAAAAGTGGGGTCCAAAACCCCATTTTTGTAATGAATATTGCATATATTGCCAGGATACTGTGTCAAATGCCCTCTTAATATCGAGAGATAGAAAACATAAAGGGATTTTCCGTTTTTTAGCAATATGTGCCAATAACACTGCCCTGCGTATATTATCGCCTGCCTGTCTATTTGGCATGAAGCCTACTTGATCTCTATGTATTAATTTTCCTATAATGCTATTGAGGCGTTTTGCTATTATTTTTGCTAATAATTTAATATCGAGGTTTAACAGAGAGATAGGCCGATAATTCACACAGGAAGTATCATCAGAAAGGGGTTTTGGGATCATACAAACAATTGCCATTAGTGTTTCTTGCCGAAAAGAATGTCCATCTAGAAGTTTGTTAAAAGTTTCAGTGAGAATGGGAGAGAGTATTTCTGAGAATGTTTTATAGTATAAAGCCGAGTAGCCGTCTGGGCCTGGTCTTTTGTTAAGTTTTAGGTCTTTTATGGCTTTAGCAACTTCATCTATAGTTATAGGCTCATCCAAACTGCTTTTTTGATTCTGAGATAACTCAGGTAAGGTTATTTTTGAGAAGAAGGATTCAGCTTCTGTAGGATTAAATTCATTGTTTGTCTTGTATAAAGTTGCGAGATGTGAGTGAAATTTATGGACTATTTTAACTGGATTACAAGTGTAAACATTTTTTGATAATTTCAAACGTATTGGTTTGAAAGATTTGTTAGTTGAATTTAATGCCCGAGCCAAATATGTACCTGGTTTGTTTGTATTCATGTAGAAATTGTGTTTGGAGCGTTTGAGGGAACTGACTGACTGAGAAATAGATCGTATTCCAATCTAGATTTTTCCAGATGAGATTTTGTACTCTGAGATGGATTATCTTGAAATGATATGTAGGCTGCATTAAAATTGAGTTCTAGTTTTTTTGCTAGATTTTTGCGTTCCCGTTTAAATAGTGCCATTTGTCTTTGTATTGTACCACGCAAGACAGGCTTATGAGCTTCCCACAGTGTTATTGGGGAGATGTCTGTTGTATTATTAATTGATATGTATTCCTTTAAAGCTTGTTCAATGGCCATCTGATGTAGTGGGTGTTTGAGCATTATGTCTGGTAAGTACCACGTTGGGTCATGCGCTTTTGGTATGGCTGAGGCTATAGTAGTGTATACTGCATTATGGTCAGACCACGGAATCGGAATTATATCTGATGCAATAATTTCTGGTATCATTCCTATTGTTAGAAAAATATGATCTATTCTGGTGAAGGTTTGATGAGGGTGCGAGAAATAAGTGAATTTCTTTTTCATTGGGTTACTTTCTCTCCATGAATCTACTAGATTGTATTTGGAAAGAAGTTGAGAAAAAGGTAATCTAGAGGTTATTTTGGATGGTGTAAAAGGTGATTTATCTAGAAATGGGAGGAGGACCTGGTTCGAATCCCCACACATTATCACTGTTCCTATTTTGTGTGTATTAATCACTTGTAATATATGTGAGAGGAATGGTGTAGGTTGTTTGTTAGGAGCATAGTAGGAAATCACCGTGATTGCTGTATCCATTATATAACCCATGAGTATCAGGTATCTACCTTCTGGGTCTTTAATTTCTGATGATAAGGTGAATGGTGTGGATCGGTGAAATGCAATTAGAGTTCCCCTTTGCTTGGTACAGGCAGAAGCCGTGTAAATTTGTTGATAAAAAGGAGAAATATATTTTGGAGTAGAATCTTTGGTGAAGTGTGTTTCTTGGAGGCATACTATGTGAGCCTTCTTGTTATGGAAAGTACGGAAGGCTTTGGTCCTTTTTTGAGGGACATTTATTCCCTGAACATTCAGGGAAAGTATATTCAGTGGTGCCATGGCAATAGATCAAATAGTTTTGACTTACTTTTTGTTATGCAGAGCTGACTGCGCAGATCAACCTGTGTGGACTGAAGAGATGAATAGATAGAAAAGAAACCAGTGAATTCTGGAGTAAAGAGTAAACAAAAAACATATGAGATTAGATGATACATTGTATAAATTATTTTTTGCAAGTAATCACAATTTACCCGTGAAAGAGAATAAATATCTCTCTCAGGGGAATAAGTGCCTTCGTCACACTCCCACATAATATGGTTGGGAGAATGAGGAGGGCTAATGGGGGTACACGGATCTTCCGCTTACAGGAGAGAAGTGCTATGTCAAAAGACATCAAAATGATGTTTCATTAATTGGAGTGCAGAATATAGTTTTTGTTGAAATTATTTATTCCAGGGTGGTTGTATATGGTTAGTCTTGCCCTAGGCTAAATAATTCAGTTAGAAAGGTACTGTTAATAACTTTGGTATTGATGAAGATAGTTTGAATTATTTTGGGATTTTAACCCTTTTAGAGTAAACAATTACATATTTTATTCATATGTAACTGTCTAGATATGTTAACTCATAAAATTGAGGTTGTATTGCTTCAGATTAGAATAAACAAAAACATAATTCTAGGAACTAGTTAGGTAATAATATATTTGTTTTAAGAAAAGAAAGAAAAAGCTTCCATTACTTCTGGATTATTGAACATATTTGTCCTAAAAAGTAATAAATCTATTGTTATTACCTGATAATATATAACTGAACAAGAATTTCCTTATTTCACTTATATATTCTAAGGCTATATGAATCAGAAGTAATAAGAAATATAACTGGAATGTAACATGATCCCATACAGTGTGTGACTATCAGAATGCAGTTACATTCAGTTATAAATATAGGTTTTTTATAGAGAACCATCTCTTAGTATAATAAATGAAGAGATATCAGGAATTAGGATGTCAGTCCATTGAATCTTCTTGGTCCATGGATGATGTGGCATAACGGCCTCTTTTGTGAGAATGATGATTCCCATTTTGTTCTGAAATTTTCTGGGTGCTGCCTGAAGGTGAAGATGACGCCATTCTTCTGCATGTGGGAGTGTTGCTGCTTGTGGGTTCTGTCAGATTTAATTTTAAAAGGGTTTGTTGTAGTTCATCTGCTGATCTGCTTCTGTAAATTGTACCTTGGTAGTTAAATCTGACTGAAAAGGGGAAGCCCCATTGATACATAATGTTGTGGCGTTGCAGTTCCATTAGTTGGGGTTTCATGGATCGTCTTTTAGTAATAGTAAGTTGGGATAGGTCAGCAAAAATTTGATAATTGTGTCCTTGAAAATTAAGTTCTTTTTTTTCTCTTGCAGCAATTAGTATTTGTTCTTTCGTTCTGTAATAATGAAATTTTGTGATTATATCACGTGGGGGTCCATCTTTCTTTTTGGCTGTGAGGGCTCTGTGTACTCTGTCCAGTTCTAAATGTTCAATAGGGATATCTGGCTTTAGTTCTTGTAATAGAGCAGTAATAGTAGATTGCAGGTCTGTCACCGTTTCAGGTATTCCCCCTATGCGCAAGTTTGAACGTCTGGCTCTATTTTCGTAATCTTCGAGCTTAGTTTGAAGTATTAAATTCTCTTTTTTTAATTGTTCCAATTCTGTTATATTTTCTTGGGTTGTAATTTCAATTTCATCAATTTTTATTTCTAAGGCTGCGGTGCGGTTTCCCAGCTCTCTTATTTCTTTGGTTAGGCTTTTTGTTATTTGGTCTGAGGTTTGTTTTAAAGCCTTATGAAGCATCTTTTCAAATTGTAATAATATTACTGGGGATACTGAGGAGGCTTGTGGAGAAGTTTGTGAGAGGATTTGTTCTGTATCTGACTCAAATGGAGAGTCTTGCTGTGACATTTTCTGTCTGTGAGAGCGCCCTGATGCTGTATCTTGTGAGGTGACTGGAGCTGCTTCAGCTGCAGTGAGTGCCTGTGAGCTCTTTGTGAGGTGATTTTTATTTCTGCCACGGTTTCCTCCCAGTACCATATTTCCTGCCCAAACTTTCACAGTTTGTTCCCTGGGGCAAAAAGGTTCAAATGGATACCTTTTGAGCCTACAGGCTCCGCTTTGTCTTTCTCTTCTCTCCTCAGCGGTGTGGAGCTCTAACAATGCATGTCTGCTCTGCTAGGCTCCGCCTCCTGCCCCCCAAAGGCCAAACTTTTAAGTGGAACTAATTACAGAAATACCAACAAGACACTCAATACTTTAAATATATTTCCATCTAACTGTAATATATTTCTAATTATAATAATATTAACAGTAGTTGATAGAGATTTCACATAAACTCATTATCTAATGCCGCGTACACACGATCGGACTTCTCGTCAGAAAAAGATATGATGGCTTTTCCGACTGGATTCCGCTCAAGTTTGCCTTGCTTAAACACGGTCACACAAAAGTTTGCTGGAATTACGACCGTCAAGAACGCGGTGACGTACAACACTACGACGAGCTAAGAAAATGAAGTTAAATGCTTCCGAGCATGCGTTGAATTGTTTCTGAGCATGCGTAGGAATTTTGCGTGTCAGAATTGCCACAGATGATCGCATTTTCGGATAGGAACTTTTTCCGACTGAAAAATTAAGAACATGCTCTCAATCTTTTGCTGGCTGGAATTTGTCCAGCAAAAGTCTGATGGAGCATACACATGGTCGCCTTTTCCGACAAAAAACTCTCATCTGTCTTTTGCGGGCCGAAATTCCAATCGTGTGTACGCGGCATTACAGGACTGAGAGTTCCAGAGGATGGGAGAGGCTCTGGAGAAGCCCTTCTGATGAACATGAAAGGAGGAAAAAAAGGAGCTAGAAATCATCTCAAGGCAAAAGCAGAGAAAACCGTTTTAGTACTATATTAAGACAAAATTGGTGGTATATCTTGATGCAGAGATACAAATGGCTTTGCATGTTGCTGTTAGTATTGGAATGTAGGACACTGAGCGGTTGGTAAGTTGGATGAATCTGGCGGGAGCATCCATGATAGACTGAAGGGGAGATACCCTATATAGAGGTAAGCCTATGAGGAGGGAGTAGCAATAGGTAAGGTAACAAGTGAGTGAATTAGTTGCTTGATGGATTTATAGGTTAAAAGGGGTGTATTTAGAAGATGTTACAGAAGTAAAGTCTAAAAAAATTTGGACAGTGATTAGATTTGGGGCTGAAAGGACAGGTCAGAGTCAGTAGCGTCACTATGGGGGTGCGGGGAGTGCAGATGGCCAATCGTATCAAAGGCATCAGAAAACTTTAGTAGTATAATTATGGAGTTGTGGTCATTGGTTTTACTTTTAACCCTAACCAGCAGACAACATAATTATGTATGCGTACAGTCCTAATGGAGAAGCCACCCGCTGCAAGCCCCGGATGCTAGTTCTCCTGAGGATCCATGCTCCTATACTCTTTGTGCAATTCTGTCCTGGCAAAGACAATAAAGTAATATTGGTGGCATATGCCAGCACCCTTTGCACAGCTGTTCTGGGTCTGTTATGTATACAGTATCCCTCTACCCTGTTTTTACATGTCATCGCTTACCAACATAGATGTTCAGGCACCATTTTAAGACAATAGGAAAGTATAGGAAAGAACAAGCCGACCTCAATGCACTGTTTAATTGGGTGACTATGTGGCAGATGAGGTTTAATGTAGATAAATGTAAAGTTTTGCACTTGGGGGCTCAGGATATGCATACATTATACATACTAGGAGGCATACAACTGGGGGAATCCATAGTGGAGAAGGATCTGGGGTTTTGGTAGATCATAAGCTCAATAATAACATGAAATGCCAAGCTGCTGTTTGCAAAGCGAGCAAACACCTTACTTGTATTAAGAGAGGCATGGCATCCAGAGAGAGAGAGCGATATCATTTTGCCCCTGTACAAATCATTAGTAAGAACTCATCTGGAATATGCAGTTCAGTTTTGGGCACCAGTTCACAAAAAGGAAATCTGGGGACTGGAGAAAATGCAGAGAAGGGCAACCAAACTGATAAGAGGCATGTAGGAACTCAGCTATGAGGATAGGTTAGAGGAACTGAATTTATTCTCTCTTGAGAAGAGGAGATTAAGGGGGGATATGATCAACATGTACAAATATATAAGGGGTCCATATAGTGAACTTGATGTTAAGTTATTCACTTTGCGGTCAACACAGAGGACAAAGGGGCACTCTTTACGCCTAGAGGAAAAGAGATTTAATCTCCAAATACTGAAAAGTTTCTTCACAGAAAGAGATGTGAAAATGTGGAATTGACTCTCTCCAGAGGTGATTCTGGCCAGCTCAGTAGATTGCTTTAAGAAAGGCCTGGATTATATTTTGGTACTGCCATTTTTAGGTAAAGTTGATCCAGGGAAAATCTGATTGCTCCTGGGGGATCAGGAAGGAATTTTTTCCCCTGCTGTAGCAAATTGGATCAAGCTTCGCTGGGGTTTTTTTGCCTTCCTCTGGATCAACTGTGGGTATAGAATTGGGTATATGGGATTGTATAATAATATTTTTACTTTTTTATTTTATTTTTTGTGGTTGTACTAGATGGACTTGTGTCTTTTTACATCTGACTAACTATGTAACACAATAATCACAATAGTTAAAAACCAAGGGCTTTATTATGCCTATGAAGCATAATGTATATAAACCATAAAAAAATGTCATTAAATTTCCTACATTGATTTAAGAGCTATATATTGTTAGATTAGGTGTTATTGTGGAGAGGTAAATCATTTTAAAGGAAACAATTCCAGAGAAACACATAGAGACTGCAATATCTGACTTTTCATTTTGCTAATTTTAGTTGTATGTCTGTCATTTTGACCTTATTTCGATACTCACTAAACCAGAACAAGTTTGCAGATAAGGATTTCTGACTTTCTGCAACTTGCCCGGTCTGCATATTCCATTTGAGTAACTCAGAGAGTATTAAACTAAACAACTACCCAACTACAATTTTGATAAGGAGGTAAGCAATGGCAACCCCCACATTTCTGTTAGCAAAGGTTTACTTTAAAGTGACCACACAGGGAAAATCGTAAGATCCATTTAAATTAGTTATCCCCAGTAGCACATAATACCCTTTTACTCCATTAATATTCTGTGCAGCTGCTCAGAGAGAAATAAAAGTTCTTTGTAAGCTTTCTGGAGTTGTACCTTACACTGAAACACTGAAGAGTTTCGATGTGACAGCTCTGACTGAGCCAGCCCTGTCACATGGGCACATATAATCCTTCTTACTTGGGTTCCAGTACTTAATCAAGCAGTGGGGTAAAATAAAATTAGGTACATACCTGGAGGGGATAAGGGAATAAAAACAATGTTACTTTGCTCTAAAATTGGTTTGATTTACGTCTTTGTACACTAAATTCACCTTAGGACAAAAGTAGGTCACTAGAGGATAATACATGTTGCTTTTTCTTGGTAAGTAATAGGTGCAAATGTAACTATGTAAAGTTAGATATCATTTAGCAATAAATGAGTTGAGCTGTAGTGTCCCCTAACTTATTTATACTGCATATTCATATGTATGCTATTCACAATTGAAGCTCTGGGGTGGAAGTCTGACAATGGCATATATTTTAAATGATACTACTGTACCATTCTAATGAGCCCAGGAAGATGTTTATTGCAAACAACTACATTTCAAGTATTAAACTTGTCATAAATATGAATACACCTAAGAAGTTTTCTGTTTTTCTGTTATGAAAATGTAAACTGAAAAGGGGTCTGCAGTGCATATAAAGACTAAAGACTTAAAATGTTTTAGTGGGTGTTTAGGTAAGGAAAGTATGCATAGTGGGGGCACTTGGCTTTATTGCTATTCAAACCCTAAGGAGGATTTAATCTGCCACTGTGGAAGATTATAATTTTCTCTCCACATTTCTCCAACTTTATAATCCTTCAGTGATTATTTAAAGTAGTTGAAGATTTGAAATTACTCTGTTGAAATTCCTCTGACATTGTCCATCATGAACCATATTTGATTATAATAATATTGTAATAATGTTGTAGTAGTTTTTTTTGTGGTAGTTTGAGAACGATAACTGGTTGCAATGTTTGCAGGGCTTATCTTCTCTGTCCCTTTCCAGAAATGTATGCCTTAAAAATAAATTTCATATGTATATGTAGCAAAAGAAAGACATACCTTCTACTTATCAACCCTAAATAAAAACATTCTTTACTGTTACTTTAATCATAGCTTCACAATCTTTTGATCAGTGGCCATTTCATCTGCTTTGTCAGTTTAGATACCAACAAATATAAACATTCACAATCCAATCTCCAAACAATTACAAATCAACATCTTTTTGAAATTTGCTGCTGCTTTTTATACTAGTTTTACTCCTTGTCAATGTGTTTTTTTAAATTGTCATGTTGTAGAACACATATTTTGGTTCTGTTGCTTGACTTCTTACATGCCCTATTAGGCATTTTCTAGCTACGTAATCAACTAAAACATACTGGATCTACTAAAATGAATGACTAACAGTTCCATTAAGGTATAGAGTTTGTATGCACAGCTAAAATACTTTGACAGGGTCTCCCTATATGTTTCGGCCTGTTTTCAAAGGAAAGAGACAATAAAATTCACATACAAGGCATGGAGCAAAAATATTTGATGCCAGGGTCCAAGAGCTTTTTTCTGGGCCGTAGCCTTTTTAATCCAACAGGTAATAACTTGCCTCTGGAGGTCTTAGAATCTAAAATTAATTGGACTTTTTATTCTTTTGAGGAAGTTGCTCAAGGAAATAAAACTAGACTAGGACCAGAAAATCTATTGAGAACCAGCTGTTTCAAAATAAACGCATAAATGGAATAGGGAAAGTAGATGTAGCACCCTTCAAGGTAGGTGCTAAGATTAGTGTATAATAGTTTTTTTGGTTTCTCTGATTAACAGAGAGACAGCTAGGTAAATTTAATTGCTGTCTGATTAACTGAGAGCGGTGATCGGCTAGTGTAGTCTGCTCAGTGTGCTCTGGTGCTGCTTATACTGTCTTGAAATTTCACTGTATTTTAGCAACTAGGGAAAGTGATGGACAATAGGCAGAAACCATGCAGATGGGAGCATGAATAAGGGAGTTGCCCCTATGCATGCTGGGTGCCTGTATTTATATTCTAGGAGCACATGGGCTCTTGGCCATTCCTAGCAGAGGATTGCACCAGCTAGGGTAGAGGTGCTGCCTCCTCTAGCACCTGCTGCCATGTGGCCTCAGATGGGCGACCTGAGGGCCTTGATCAAGAGAGATTGTAGTGCCTTGTGGCCTCATGTAGGAGTCCTGAGGGCCTGAAGTTAGTGAGAGAGACCCTGGTTTTACAGAAAGCTCCCTGAAGGGGCTGTCTGTTTAAGACCTGGTCAATTCAACGCACTGGCATAGAGTTGTAATTTGCAAGGAGGCTACCAGCTGTCCCTGGACATTTTGTGAGTACAGACAACCTAAAGGATCTATCAACTTGCACTTTTAACCCCTTCTGGTGTGCTAAATAGTCAGCTGAGGGTCTGGCTAGTACTCTGAAGAGCTTGTCTAATGGGGCGTACACACGGTCGGACTTTTCAGCTACAAAAGTCCGACAGCCTGTCCGACAGACTTTCGACGGACTTTCGACGGACTTGCGGCGGACTTGCGGCGGACTTTCTAACGAACAGACTTGCCTACACACGATCACACAAAAGTCCGTCGAATTCTTACGTGATGACGTACACCGGACTAAAATAAGGAAGTTGATAGCCAGTAGCCAATAGCTGCCCTAGCGTGGGTTTTTGTCCGTCGGACTAGCATACAGACGAGCGGATTTTTCGACCGGACTCGAGTCCGTCGGAAAGATTTGAAGCATGTTTCAAATCTAAAGTCCGTCAGATTTGAGGCTGAAAAAGTCCGTTGAAAGTCCGGAGAAGCCCACACACGATCGGATTACCAGCCAGCTTTAGTCCGTCAGCGTCCGTTGGACTTTTGTAGACGAAAAGTCCGACCGTGTGTACGCGGCATAACTGTTTGCTACTGCATAGGACTTTGCTCAGTTCTACTACTTTTAAACTGCCAAACAGTCTGCCATAGCCGGCTAGCTCCTGAAGAGCTTTGCCCTGCTACTACTGAGAGACTTTGCTCCTTTCTGGAACTACTTTGTGTTACTTTAAAAGAGAAGTCTGCTATCTGATTTCGGCAAGGTCTTCACCAGAGCTTAATCAAGAGATCAGTTAGATGCCCTCAACTGTAAATAGTTCTATTTCTTGGAGTATCGCACTAAATCCCCTTCTCCCTATCCAAGTTCTCCAAAAATAAAACAACAAATTCAAAACCCCTAAACCACTTATTGAAGATAACAAGTGAACGTGTATGTGCACTTGGCTGTGTGAATCTACATTCTGCCTGGCTGTGGAGCAAAAGTGGGGAAGATCGGGGCAACATACCAGTGGCTTCTGTGGGGTGGGGGGGTAACGCTACATAGAGTTGTGGTGAAAGCTGTGACTTGAAAAGACATAGTATTGATCTTAAACTTCGAGCCTGGTATGGATTTGGAGGGAAACCCCATGCAAAAATAAAGATAAAAACCGTGTGGGGTCTCCCCCAAAATCTATACCAGACCCTTATGCGGGCATGCAGCCTGGCAGGTCAGGAAAGGGGTGGAGACGTGTGAGCGGACCCCCCTTCCGAACCATACCAGGCCACATGCCCTCAACATGGGGGTGTCTGTTTTGGGCAGAGGGGCTCTGCCCCCCACCCCAAAGCACCTTGTCCCCATGTTGATGGGGACAAGGGCCTCATCCCCACAAATGTGGCCGGTGGTTGTGGGTGTCTGTGGTCAGGGGGCTTATTGGAATCTGGAAGCCCCCTTAACAAGAGGGCCCCGAGATCCTGCCCCCTCTATGTGATTAAGTATCGGGTACATAGTACCCCTACCCATTCACCAAAAAAGTGTCAAAAATGAATAAAACAAGAGACAAATTCTGACAAATCCTCTTTTTTTTAAATAAAAAAATAGTGCCCCTTGATGTAAATCCATTGTCAATCACGCTGCCCGGTGACCCAGAAAAAAAATAAAAATGCTCCACCTTCTGGGATGGCCCTCAACGAATGCCACCTTTGCGCTTTGACATTTCTTATATTGGTAAGGGGGGGACCTGGCTATGTCACCCAGCCATGGTTGTGGGGATGAGGCCCTTGTTCCCCTCAACGTGGGCATGTGGCCTGGTAATGTTTAGGAGGGGGGGCGCTCACTTGTCCCTCCCCTTTCTTGACCTGCCAGGCTGCATGCCCAGGTAAGGGTCTGGTATAGATTTTGAGGGGGATCCCAGGCCATTTTTTTTATTTTGGCTTGGGGTTCCCCTCCAAATCCAAGCCTAGGTTCTTCGTGTCTGGTATGGACTGGGGGGGACCCCACACAGTTTTTTTCTTCCTTTTTTAGCCAACCCTTTTTTTTAGTATTCAGCTGTCAGCAGGGAAACCCATTTACAGCTTATGAAAATAAAAATTGGAAGATAGGGAATGGCGCTGTTATGAGAAGTTTATCAATACAATGATATGTGTAAAAGTGGCAGGTGCTATATTTGTGTAAACAGGTATTGAAAGTGTATCAGTACAATAAAAAAATATATAAAGTGACCAATACTGTTTCTGTGCAAAAAAATCTGTAACCAATGTACGTATGATGGGAATTTGATCACTATACCCAAACACATAGGTGACAGGTGCTCAACCTGTGCAAAAGAAATGATAAAGGTATCTCAGTACAATAAATTCTCTTGTAATAAATATAAAGTGACAAGTGCTAATGTTGTACAAAAAAATCATAAACCAATATACGTATGGTGGGAACACAGTCACTGTACCCAAATATGTGAGTGGGAGAACCCATAGAGCATACACAGAAAGACTAAAGTGACGTGTACTGATGATACTCGTATAAATTAATCTTAAACAATAAAGATCTAAAGTGACAAGTGCAAGGTTATATGGATATGTGTAAAAAATTTATTAATTAATTAATGTGCAATGCAAAATAAATGTGCAATAAAAATTAGTGTGCACTTAAAAATAGCAATAGTATAATTTCATAAGCCTGCTGTATATTAATGTAAACACGTATACGATGCTGTATATTAATTTAACACGTATATGGTGTGTTGATCTAGTAAAAAAGTCCATAAAAGTGACGTGATGTTCCATCCAATATGTTTGGAATCCTCGTTATGCAATGGGATACAGGTGAAAAAAATGCAGGGATGTAGCAATATTCCCCCTATGTGATTACACTCACCGGATTGCCCTACCCCTGCAGGGGTGTGAGCATAAATGTTGATCCCAAGGTGCCTGTGTCTTTCCAGCTCCCAGCGGTATGATTCATGGTCATCCACCCACAGGGATGGAGGAAAAAACTCCACTTGTTCCCGTTTTAATGGAATTCCCGGCCAGGCATCCTCATTGTGTATTTCATGGAACAGAAATAAGGGTAGTCCACATAGCGTAACTCCGTTTGATTATTTTATTATCCAAGGAATATAATTTACGAATAGATGAAAAGTATAAAAAGTTTAAAAACGGGAGAGGGAGCTCACATGCTCTCGTACTCTCCAAACAACAAGCAAGCAGCGCTTGTTTCCCTGTGTTGTTTGGAGAGTACGAGAGCATGTGAGCTCCCTCTCCTGTTTTTAAACTTTTTATGTTTATGTTTTTTAACTTTTTGTAACTTTGGTATGTTTTAGTAAAAATGTACATATTGATGCAACTACTTAGGGCATCCAGGTGAATATACCTTGCTTTTTTTTCAGGATAAATTGCCTTTCTTTGGTGGTAAATGTTAATTAATTTCTCCTCATTTATTTTATTATCAAAGGAAAACTGTAAAATAATTGCATTTTTAAAAATTTAGCTACATATTTCTTGCCACTGGCATGACCTATCACCAAAATAAATGAATAAAAAAAAATTCTCCTGACATTCATAGTAATACCACATATTTGTATATAAATTGTTTTTGTACCTGTACTGGGGCAATGTGTTCCTTTTTTTTATCCTACTTAACCACTTCAATACCAGGCACTTATACACCTTCCTGCCCAAGCCAATTTTCAGCTTTCAGCGCTGTCACAAATTGAATGACAATTGCGCAGTCATGCCACACTGTACCCAAACAGATTTTTTATAATTTTGTTCCCAAAAATAGAGCTTTATTTTGGTGGTATTTGATCACCTCTGCGCAACAAATAAAAAAAAAACTTTGAAAAAAAAAAAAGTTTCTTTGTTTCTGTTAAATTTTTTTGTAAATAAGTACGCTTTCTTCTTCAATAACGGGCACTGATATGGCTGCACTGATGGGCACTGAAAAGGTGGCACTGATGGGCACAGATGAGGTGGCACCAATGAGGTGGCACTGATGAGGTGGCCCTGATGGGCACTGATGATGGGCAGATAGGTGGCACTGGTATGCGGCACTGATGGGCACTTATAGGCGGCACTGATGGGCACTCATAGGCGACACTGATGGGTACTTCTGGGTGGCACTGATGGGTACTTATGGGTGGCACTGATAGGTGGCATGGGTGTGCACTGATGGGCACTGATAGGTGGGCACTGATGGGCATGGATGGGCACTGATAGGTGGCACTGATGGACACTGATAGGTGGCACTAATGACACTGATGGGTGGCATTGCTGTGCATCACTAATTTTTATTGTGCCATAGATGTGCCAGTCAGTGCCCATTTGTGGGCACTGATTGGCATATGTGGATCATTCATTTTCATATGTGGATGGCCATGGGGGATGTACCTGGCCATCCACATGTTAGGAGCTTCCCTGGTGGTCCTAGCGGCTTCCCTGGTGGTCTAGTGTGGGAATCCTAAGGGGGCTGTGCTGATAAACAATCAGCACAGACCCCCCTGTCAGGAGAGCCGCTGATCGGCTCTCCTCTACTCGCGTCTGTCAGAGGCAAGTGAGGTAAAGCGGATCACCGGCTCTTCCTGTTTACATCGTGATCAGCCGTGATTGGACACGGCTGATCACGTGGTAAAGAGCCACTGCTGGAGGCTCTTTACCAAGATCGGTGTAGCGGTGTGTCAGACTGACACGGGCGTGTAGCGGCTATTATCCTGCAGGGCATCATATGACGCCCAGTCAGGATAAGTCAGGATAACTGAACCACTCCCCGGCCATCATTCTGCTATAGGCCGGGCAGGAAGTGGTTAAACTCTAACCTAGATCAATCCCTGATCTAGCTAATTTCTATGTATTTATTTTTAATATTATTATTATCATTATTAAACATTTTTTTGCAGTATTTTCCTCTGACTAGGAAGAGATGCAATGTATTTTTTTCTCCATTCAGACATGAAAAGAGTACAGAGGTGGGTGCTAAAGAGGGATCACTATGATAGCCATTCACAGGCTATCACAGCTATTATATGATCAAAAGCCAGTCCTCCCAGCTCCTGTTCATTAGTATGAGACCGAGAGCTGGCGGTAACAGCTTGGTCTCCATGCTGGGAACATGTTATTGGAATGCTTCCAGCACAAACACTGGTGTTCAGCAACTCAGAAAAAGACCTACCTCCGTGAAACTGCTTAGGTGTGTGACACAAGCTGGACTGTGTAAAATTAAAAGCAAGGTTCATACTAAACGTTAAAAGGATGTGTTGTAGATGCAACTAATTATCATTTACTAATCAATGGTAAAAGTGATCTTAATATGTAAAAAAAATCTATCAGCAAGAAAAGTCTTACAGAACTATGTGATCTTAAAATTAGGGAGAATTTTTTTTTCGCCAAAATCTGTTTTAGGCTGGATTCACACCTATGCATTTTTTGTGCTTTTTGCATTTTGCAGATTTGCACTTCAGATCGTGTTCCTTAGGAAACCATGTTAAATGGACTCTAGTGCAAATCTGCAAAATGCAAAAAGCACAAAAAACGCATAGGTGTGAATCCAGCCTTATTGGCAGTTTACCCAGTTCAGTCCAATGATGTTTCTGTATTTGGCTCCCCTGACTCACTGTTTTTATTTTATTCTAATTAAATTGGAAAGGGTTCAGCATATCTGCCTCAATTTGCAGAGCCCAGCAAATCCTGTTTGAAATTCGGCAAACTTGAATTTAGTGGTGGATCCTATCAAATCTGAGAGAAAAGAATCTTGTTAGTAAATCTTGGCCATTTGAGGGCATAAATACAAGCTAATGTTAAAATGCTGTACAGTGGCGAAAGAGTCTTTTGCATGTGGCATAGTGATTAGCACTTCTGCCTGGGAGCACTTTGATCATCAGTTTGAATACCAACCATGACACTACCTGCCTGGAATTTGTATTCTCCCTCACTGCAAAAATTTGCTGGTAGGTCAATTGTATGTGTATGCATTAATGAGAGTTAGAGACTTTAGACTGTAAGCTACTTGAGGGCAGCAACTGTTGTGAATGTACAATAATATGTAAAGCAAAGCGTGAATTGTAGGTGCTATATAAAAAGCTATAATAAGAATAAATACATAATGTAGCTTTTAGAAAAAAAGTTCCTTTTGAAATACAAGTTTGGAAGATGCCTTAAAGCTGAACATTGCGTTACAAAACAGTACAATTTTCATGGGCATCATCAATGACAGGGTACTCTAGCAGTGCATAGTTGTCTGTAGAGTTTTTGCTTTTACAATTAGCTTGGCTTACAATATATACACCACTTAAATTTTAATTATTTCAGTTGAAAAAAAGCCTTTTTTTTACAGGTAGCGTTAGCAGTGTAACATGCCAATGGTTAGTTAAGGCTATCCCTGTGCTTGTTAATGCAAAAAGGTCTTCCCACTAACTGGACTTTCATTAGGAGTTAAGATACCACAGATGATATGGCCTTATAAAATTAGCAAGCAGCAGTGCAATTTTAACAAGCAAGACCAGGCAAAAATGTACTGGAGACACAAAGCATATGCAGGTACAGCATTTTACAACAAGAATTGGCAGGGCTGTTTATTCATGAAGAATAGGACTAACCAGTTGAAATACTATTTTTACCAAGAGGACAGGGGGTTGTGGTGAATGTGATATATATTGGTGATATGATATAATTTGAAGAGGTTTAGGTGCAAACTGTTCTTAAAATTTTCTTCTTTCAAACATTGCATCAACATGCTGTGAAAACCCAAAATACCACCACTGAAAAGAGGCCCTAACATTAACCATATATAAAATAAAGATAAAAAAATCAACCCCAATAATAGCAACCAAAGGGGTAGCAAAGTGGTGATTTGCAAAAGAGCTAGCAATCACAAGTAAAGTACAGTTTTTTTAACTGACTCTAATCTCTTCCCAAGCAGTCTGTGAGCTTCTTCTGTCTGGAGCAGCTTTATACATTGACGCTATAGCTGCTCAAAAACCTACCTTTTAGAGTTTTTGAGTTGGCTTATCCAAAAGTTCAGAGGCTGTGCAGCGCATTCTCATTAAAACATTTGGGCCAGCAAATTTGCACATAAATTTACTAGGATCACTGTTTTTTAACCAACACTTTTTATAGTGAATACATGTTGTGGCAAATCAGAACATCATCCCTACATCAGAAAATAACCACTTGGTGCATCAAGCATAATGGCATACCCATAATAAGATCACTGCAAGCATATAAACCTTCTCTAATTCAACAGCCTAATAAAAATTCTGGTGCCTAGGAGGAGGTGTGAGAATACCAGATGTGGAAGGTTCATGTGCAATTTATCTATTTTTGCATTATTGTATATATCTTAATATAGGGATGTGATCCTGCATTCTTGGCATGTCAGGCTGTTTAGGTTTAAGGGGGTCAGGAACCATGAATCAGACTGAGACAGAAGTGCACTAAAAATCACGCTATTTAATAAAATGGTAAAATGGTATAAACTGAGCAAATGTAGTCAAAACATAGCCAGAGTTCGGTAACCAGGATGGGTAGTCAAAACAAGCCAGAGAAACAGGAGTCCAGAGTCTCAGAGGAGCATGTACATCTGAGGATGAGACCAAGAGCATTTCTCCGGACCGTACCCCTCCCAAGAAACAGGTACTGTTTGCGCCCATGGAAGCTACGAGAATCAATGATAGATTGTATCTCATATTCCTCATGGTTCTCAACCTGAACTGGGTGAGGACGTGATACCGAAGAGGTGAAACGGTTGCATACCAAGGGTTTTAATAAGGAGACATGAAATACATTTGAAATACACATATTAGAAGGAAGGTCTAAAGCGTAAGCCACTGTGTTGATCCTACAGAGAATACGGAAAGGCCCAATAAACCAAGGTGCCAGTTTTAAAGAGGGAACACGGAGGCAGAGATTGTGAGATAACAGCCAGACCCTGTCCCCAACTTGGTAGGAAGGCACAGGTAGGTGTCTGCGGTCAGAATAGAGTCTGTACCTAGCATTGGCACATTGCAAGGACTCTTGAACCTGTACCCAAGTGTAACGAAGACCAGAGAGATGCTCCTCTGATGCAGCAATGCTCTGAGGAACAAATGAGTCAGGCAACATGGATGGTTTAAAAGAGATATGGAAGAAACGGGGGGTGGGGATTTTTTAAGGTGCCAAATAATGTCACAAGTATTCAGTAAAAACACATATATTTTATTTTTGTTTTAGATGGTAAAACAAAACAAAAAATACACATAAAAACAATGGATACAGGCATGTACAGATATTGATGGTAAAGTATTTAAACAAGACAACCAGACTACGCCCGACATGTTTCGCCCATGGTTCGGGCTTCTTCGGGGGGGGGGCTGTCTTTACGGAGGTACAAGCCTTCTGAAAAGAACAACATACAAGCACAAAACGAGAAGGAGAGAGAAAAAAAAAAAGAGGGTATAATAAATATGGAGAAATCACAACAAATGGGTGTATACATCTGAAAAATTTTTTTTGGTAAATATGCATTGGATGATCAGATCCAAATAAATACAAAGTACATATGTAAAAATATATATCTATGCAACTGTGTCTCCGATCCCAAGGCAACGCAGCAGTCCCGATCTATCCCAAGTGGTGGGGGCAGCAGTCCCGTCACAGTCTAACCCTCAACCAACTAGGTAGGTCAAAACCGCAGGCTAGCGGGGGTCACAGAGGGAATATAGAGACCAGCTAAAAACAGTATATAAGAAGTAAATTAGGTCATAGCAGGTGTTGCATAATTGAGGGTCCAAAAAGTTTTTGTATGTATAGGATAAAGTATCAGATTGCTATTAAAATAAATCAAAGTAGGTCAGAGGACTTACACTAATGACTCTAAAAGAGCTCAGACCCAAGGGACTTGTTAGAACCACCTCACTGAGTAAAGGGTAATCTAGTACATGAGGGAATAAAGTAAGGGATTAGGTAAATATTGATAAGGGGGAAAAAAGAGCAGCATTTCAAATAAACAAAATGTAGCAGGGAACATCTTAGGAAGCCTGAGTAGTCAGGATAAGACGACCCGGCATTAAGATGAACAGATAGGAAGTCATGAGTAGACAGAGGTACTAAAAGATGAGATACCTTAAACCAAACAGAGGCACTTCTTGCCCCTGGGGGGCTCCAGCAGTGTGTGAACGCTGGAGCTGCGGCGTTATATACCCTCCATCCGGTCCCGAGGGGCTGGAAGCGGACGTGGAGCTGTGTCGCACATGCTCAGTGCATCAGCACACAGCTCCGACTGTCACCACTGGGTCCTAGGACTCAGAGGACGGGCGGAGTGGAACAGCTCCCTCTTGTGATGGTAGGAGAGAGAAGGAGAGTCATCCCTGTATAACAGGGACATATGATGCAGAGCGCGCAGGGTGGCACAGAGTAGCGAGCATCCCGCTGTGAGGCAGGGACACCCCGGGCATCCATGTGACCTCCAGAAAGGTGCCCAAAGAGTCAGACCGTAATATGGTCTGGGTGCATAGGCAGGAATACTCACCCACCCCAGGGAGGGTACAAGGGACGTTAGTACTGCCATAGGCATTTAGGAAGACACAGGTGCATTTACAGAGGAATATATGTATATATAATATAATATAACAGTCAAACAAAAACAACTTTACAAGTGTATTTAATAAATAACAATACGTCATGTAGGTGAAATATACCAGGTGCATATAACATATAAGTGAATCCATAAGTGTTAAGGGGTGCATTTTGAATAGCTAAACGGAATATACAGATTCAGTTAAGAAAGCAAACAAAATAGTGGGGAAATTAGTTACTATCTGGGTATAGTAAATATCCTATTAATAGTGAGTAGAGGAAGCCTCAGCTCAAGTCAAACAACAATTAAAAAGGGGGATGATGGCCAAAAGGTGAGGGAAAAAGAAGGGAGGGGGAAAAAAAGGTGGGAAAGAAGAAGAGAGGGGGGAGGGAAAGGGGAAAGAAAAGAAGAGGATGGGAGGGGACTAAAGAAGGGGGAAGGAAAAAAGAGGGGAAGGGCAAGGGAGGGAAAAAGAAAAAGAAAAGGAAGCCGGGAAGGAATAGGGAGAGGGGGAAGGGGGAGGAAGGGGAAAAAAGGGAAAAAGGGAGGTAAAGGAGGATATCAGAGGGACCTTATAAGAAGGGCTTGAAACTTAGCATTTCATTTAGAACGGGATAGACCGTGGCTTTCAAAAGATGAATCCAACGGGATTCTAATTGTAACAGTTTCTGATCATTGCTACCCCCTCTAATGTCCGGCGGGATATGTTCTAATGCCATAAATTTGATAGTGTCCAGGCGGAAGCCGTGGTACAGTCCTACATGGCGACTAATTGGAGTTTCCATTCTCCTTTTTTTAATGAGTGAGATATGATCATTAATTCACTTGGAGAAGATACGTTTTGTCTTTCCTACGTAAAAACATTTACAAGTAAATTGCATTAAATAAACCACCCCAGGAGTTTGACAAGTGACTCTATAGTTGGTCCTGTGGATTTGGCCATTCGGTAACTGTATTTCATGATGATTTAGCATAAAGCAACATTTGTCACATTTTTTGCAAGGGAAAGAGCCCGGGGTAAGTGTAGAAGGGAAGGACATTTGAAAATGACTATGGGTAAGGCGGTCTCGTAAGGACCTAGCACGTTTGTATGTGATCTGAGGTTGATTTCCAACATAATTACGTACTATAGGGTCTGCCAACAATAGAGGCCAGTATTTATTTATAATTTTCTTTACCTGTCTATGTTGTTTGGTATACGGGGTTATAATCCTCACTATTTGAGATGATGGTTTTTCTTTTTTCTTATAAATTAACGTCTTCCTATCAGGAGCCTTGGCTCGATTAAATGCTTTCTTTAAGGTATTATGGGAATAAACCCTTTCACATAGCCGAGAGTATAGAAGTTTGGCTTCCCTTTGGAAGTCATCGTCCCTACTGCAATTTCGCCTCAATCTGAGGTATTGGCTGTAGGGAATACTGGTGATTAGGGGTTTCGGATGAGAGCTGGATGCATGAAGGATGGCGTTGCTAGCCAACGGTTTTCTAAACAGAGATGTTCCTAAGGAACCATCAATTTCCACAAACATTTTAATGTCCAGGAAGCTGACTGACTTTTGGTCACATGACATGGTAAATTTAAGGTTATAGGTGTTGTGACTCATGATTTCCACAAATTCTAGTAGCTTTTCTTGGGTGCCTGACCAAATAATCAAAATATCATTAATGTAACGATGGAGCATTACTACTTTATCCAGGTATTTGATGATGTGTTCTCTGGAAAAAAGTTCTCTCTCCCACCCCCCCAGGTACAGGTTGGCATACGATGGGGCACAACGTGTCCCCATCGCAACCTCCTGCACCTGGAGGTAGTTGGAGGAGCCAAAGACAAATACGTTTCTGGTAAGTATAAACTTCAATAGCTCAAGTATTCATTTATTGTAAAGGTCAGCACTCTGACCACGTTCTCGTATTGTTCAGCCACTACTAATAATCCTTTCTCATGCGGAATCGCATTATACAGACTCTCAACATCTATGGTAACTAACCTGGCATCTTTTGGAACAAAGATGCCTTCTAGGATTTTGATGAGGTCAATGGTATCCTGTACATAGGAAAATAATGCCTTGACATGAGGGTTAAGGTAGGTGTCAATCAAGCTACTGGCATTTTCGGTTAGACAGCCGCAGCCCGAAATAATGGGGCGACCAGGGGGGTGAGTTAGTGATTTGTGAACTTTCGGCAAGGCGTAGAATGTTGCAATTTTGGGTTCTTCTACTAAAAATGTCCAGGTGGATTTATCAATCAGGTTTTCAGAGAGAGCTTTACTAATGTGTCTATATTCTCTGCGGTATGATTCAATGATGGTATGAGAAATCGGTCTGTACCACTCACGATTTTGTAGAATATGTAGGCACATTTGTTCATAATCATAGCAGTTCATTATCACTAAATTTCCACCTTTATCGGCCGGCTTAATTATAATCTCAGTATTATTTTGTAAGTTCGTTAATTTTTGTAGATATTGACGGTTCCTTAAGAACATCTCTGTTTAGAAAACCGTCGGCTAGCAACGCCATCCTTCATGCATCCAGCTCTCATCCGAAACCCCTAATCACCAGTATTCCCTACAGCCAATATCTCAGATTGAGGCGAAATTGCAGTAGGGACGATGACTTCCAAAGGGAAGCCAAACTTCTATACTCTCGGCTACGTGAAAGGGGTTATTCCCATAATACCTTGAAGAAAGCATTTAATCGAGCCAAGGCTCCTGATAGGAAGACGTTGATTTATAAGAAAAAAGAAAAAACATCATCTCAAATAGTGAGGATTATAACCTTGTATACCAAACAACATAGATAGGTAAAGAAAATGATAAATAAATACTGGCCCCTATTGTTGGCAGACCCTATAGTACGTACCATATTTATCGGCATATAACACACACTTTTTTCCCTTGAAAATCAGGGGGAAATCGTGGGTGCGTGTTATAGGCCGATCCCTGCCAATTTTGTGTGATCGGAGTGATCGCGGCGATTGCCGCGATCGCCGCCGACATGCACAGCTGTGTGTAAATTCAAATATTGCGCCGAAACTGCAGGGACTCGGCAGAGCCGAGATACACATACTCGAGAGTCCTCGGCTTTTCTCGGCGCGGCTTACAGTCCCGCCCAGTCCCGCCATTGGACCAGTGTGATGTCCATCATAGGGCGGGACTGGGCGGGACTGTAAGCAGCGCCGAGAAAAGCAGAGGACTCTCAGGTATGTATATCTCGGCTCCGCCGAGTCCCTGCAGTCTCGGCGCCATATTTGAATTTACACACGGCTGTGTATGTCGGTGGCGATCACACAAGGCTGCACTGGGGCAAAGCTGCACTGGGGCAAAGCTGCACTGGGGCAAGGCTGCACTGGGGCAAAGCTGCACTGACATGGCTGCACTGGGGCAAAGCTGCACTGACAAGACTGCAATGGACACTGGGGCAAGGCTGCACTGACAATTCTGCACTTGGGCAAAGCTGCACTGACAAGGCTGCACTGACAATTTTGCACTGGGGCAAAGCTGCACTGACAAGGCTGCAATAGACACTGGAGCAAGGCTGCACTGACACTGACAAGGCTGCAGATGGACACCGATAACGCTGCATTGATGGGCATTTTAATGTAAGTTTTTCTTCCTTAAACTTTACTCCTAAAAGTTTTTTTCCTTAAAATTCCCTCCTAAACTTGGGGTGCGTGTTATACGCCGTAATTATGTTGGAAATCAACCTCAGATCACATACAAACGTGCTAGGTCCTTACGAGACCGCCTTACCCATAGTCATTTTCAAATGTCCTTCCCTTCTACACTTATCCCGGACTCTTTCCCTTGCAAAAAATGTGACAAATGTCGCTTTATGCTAAATCATCATGAAATACAGTTACCGAATGGCCAAATCCACAGGACCAACTATAGAGTCACTTGTCAAACTCCTGGGGTGGTTTATTTAATGCAATGTACTTGTAAATGTTTTTACGTAGGAAAGACAAAACGTATCTTCTCCAAGTGAATTAATGATCATATCTCACGCATTAAAAAACGGAGAATGCAAACTCCAATTAGTCACCATGTAGGACTGTACCACGGCTTCCGCCTGGACACTATCAAATTTATGGCGTTAGAACATATTCCGCCGGACATTAGAGGGGGTAGCAATGATCAGAAACTGTTACAATTAGAATCCCGTTGGATTCATCTTTTGAAAGCCACTGTCTATCTCGTTCTAAATGAAATGCTAAGTTTCAAGCCCTTCTTATAAGGTCCCTCTGATATCCTCCTTTACCTCCCTTTTTCCCTTTTTTCCCCTTCCTCCCTCTTCCCCCTCTCCCTATTCCTTCCCAGCCTCCTTTTCTTTTTCTTTTTCCCTCCCTTGCCCTTCCCCTCTTTTTTCCTTCCCCCCTCCCCCTTCTTTAGTCCCTTCCCACCCTCTTCTTTTCTCCCCCCCCCCCCTCTCTTCTTCTTTCCCACCTTTTTTTCCCCCTCCCTTCTTTTTCCCTCACCTTTTGGCCATCATCCCCCTCTTTAATTGTTGTTTGACTTGAGTTGAGGCTTCCTCTACTCACTATTAATAAGATATTTACTATACCCAGATAGTAACTAATTTCCCCACTATTTTGTTTACTTTCTTAACTAAATCTGTATATTCGTTTAGCTATTCAAAATGCACCCCTTATACACATACATATTCCTCTGTAAATGCACCTGTGTCTTCCTAAATGCCTATGGCAGTGCTAACGCCCCTTGTACCCTCCCTGGGGTGGGTGAGTATTCCTGCCTATGCACCCAGACCATACTACGGTCTGACTCTTTGGGCACCTTTCTGGAGGTCACATGGATGCCCGGGGCGTCCCTGCCTCACAGCGGGATGCCCGCTACCCTGTGCCGCCCTGCGCGCTCTGCATCATATGTCCCTGTTATACAGGGATGACTCTCCTTCTCTCTCCTACAATCACAAGAGGGAGCTGTCCCACTCCGCCCGTCCCCTGAGTCCTAGGACCCAGTGGTGATGGTCGGAGCTGTGTGCTGATGCACTGCGCATGTGTGACACAGCTCCACGTCCGCTTCCGGCCCCTCTGGACCAGATGGAGGGTATATAACGCTGCAGCTCTGGCATTCACACGCTGCTGGAGCCCCCCAGGGACAAGAAGTGCCTCTGTTTGGTTTAAGATATCTCATCTTTTAGTACCTCTGTCTACTCATGACTTCTTATCTGTTCATCTTAATGCCGGGTTGTCTTATCCTGACTACTCAGGCTTCCAAGATGTTCCCTGCTACATTTTGTTTATTTGAAATGCTGTTCTTTTTTCCCCCTTATCAATATTTACCTAATCCCTTACTTTATTCCCTCATGTACTAGATTACCCTTTACTCAGTGAGGTGGTTCTAACAAGTCCCTTGGGTCTGAGCTCTTTTAGAGTCATGAGTGTAAGTCCTCTGACCTACTTTGATTTATTTTAATAGCAATCTGATACTTTATCCTATACATACAAAAACTTTTTGGACCCTCAATTATACAACACCTACTATGACCTAATTTGCTTCTTATATACTGTTTTTAGCTGGTCTCTATATTCCCTCTGTGACCCCCGCTAGCCTGCAGTTTTGACCTACCTAGTTGGTTGAGGGTTAGACTGTGACGGGACTGCTGCCCCCACCACTTGGGATAGATCGGGACTGCTGCGTTGCCTTGGGATCGGAGACACAGGTGCATAGATATATATTTTTACACATGTACTTTGTATTTATTTGGATCTGATCATCCAATGCATATTTACCAAAAAAATTTTTCAGATGTATACACCCATTTGTTGTGATTTCTCCATATTTATTATACCCTCTTTTTTTTCTCTCTCCCTCTTGTTTTGTGCTTGTATGTTGTTCTTTTCAGAAGGCCTGTACCTCCGTAAAGACAGCCCCCCTTGAAGAAGCCCGAACCATGGGCGAAACATGTCGGGCGTAGTCTGGTTGTCTTGTTTAAATACTTTACCATCAATATCTGTACATGCCTGTATCCATTGTTTTTATGTGTATTTTTTGTTTTGTTTTACCATCTAAAACAAAAATAAAATATATGTGTTTTTACTGAATACATGTGACATTATTTGGCACCTTAAAAAATCCCCACCCCTGTTTATTCCATATCTCTATATTGAATAGGGGATTGGTGCCTATTGCCAGCTGTGCTATCCACGACTAACTATCCATGGATGGTTTAAAACCGTAATTCGCCAAGAATGGAGACAAACGGGAACTGGTATTGATGGCACTATTTTGAGCAAACTCTGCCCAAGGTAAAAGGTCTGACCAGTTGTTAGGGTGGTCGGAAATGTAGCAATGTAAAAACTGTTCCAAGGACTGCGGGTGATGCGCAGAGGAGAAAGAAAGCTGAATTCCCAACTGTGCACAAAAGGCTCACCAGAACCTGGACACAAACTGTCTACCCCTGTCTGAGATGATCACCTTGGGTAGCCCATGTAAGTGAAAGATCTCCAGAGCAAAAATGGAAGCCAGTTCTTTAGATGTGGGCAACTTTTTAAGTGGAATACAATGGGACATCTTCGAGAACTGGTCAACCACCATAAGGATAACTGTGTTGCCCTGTGAGTTGGGTAACTCCACAATGAAATGACAGGTGGGTCCAAGGCCTCTCTTCATTGGTTATGGGTTATAGGAGGCCCACTGGAAGGTGTTGTGGTGTTTCACTCTGAGCACACATGGAACAAGCAGCTATGAAGGCGGCTACATCAGCACATAGACTAGGCCACCAGAATTGTTGGGAAATGGCCCAAAAGAGTTGATTCTTCCCTGGGTGGCAAGTAGCCTTGGCAGAATAGTAAGTCTGGAGCACAGCAGTACGGAGACTCTTAGGGACAAAGCGGCGGTCACAAGGTTTCTCAGGAAGAGAATTAATCTGAGCAGCAAGAATTTTCTCACCCAAAGGAGAAGTGAGACTGGTGCGAACCGTAGCCAGAATACAATTGGGAGGGATCACAGGAAAAGGAACCAACTCCATCTTGGAAGTGGAGGAAAACTGGCGTGACAAAGCATCAGTCCTTACATTCTTAGTTCCGAGTAAGAATGAGTCTATGTAATTGAAACTTGACAAGAAAAGAGCCCATCACACCTTTCTGGAAGAGAGGTGTTTAGCATCAGACAAGATTGTGAGATTCTTATGGTCTGTCAGAATAAGAGCCAGCACAGTGATACCTTCGAGGAGATACCTCCATTCTTTAAGGGCTTAAATGATCGCTAACAACTCTCTGTCCCCAATCTCATAATTGCATTCAACAGGGGATAATTTCTTGGAAAAGTAGCCACAAGGATGCCTAGCACTCTTAGAGGTAGGATGTTGAGACAGCAGGGCACCAACTCCAGTCTCAGGTGTATCAACCTCAAGGATGAAATGTACCATAGGATCAGGATGTACCAAAACAGGAGCAGAAGCAAAGGCAGTCTTGAGACTCTTAATGGCATTAACGGAATCTGGAGACCAATTCTGTGAGTTACCGTCTTTTCTGGTCATATCAGTCAGGGGTTTGACCAGAGACGAGAAGTTACGAATAAACTTCCGATAATAACTGGCAAAGCCAAGAAAATGCTGCAATGGCCGTAAACCCACGGGTCGGGGCCACTGGAGTACTGCCAAAAGTTTCTCTGGGTCCATTAAAAAAAGAAATTAAGGTCTGGTGTGACCCCTCTGACACCTCCATCCCTATTAATGCACAAAAAAACAAGAGAAGTAGCCCTGGGACTTTAGATGAGGTGAAAGGTTTAGCCGATGTTCACAGCGAACAATGAGACAAAATCAGTTTGTTTGTTCCAAAATGTAAAACGGAGCGACAACAACAATGATTGTGAGTTACCCGGCATAATAGCCAATATACACAACACAGATGAAAGTAAATATATAGTGATTTATTACAAATGTTATACATCAATAAGCAACAATAAAAGTTGACAGTTGCTGGGCCAGTAAATACACATACACAATAAGAAAATAAAATATACATACATATGGACAGGAAAGTATGTAAACATAATGCAGACATCTATAATACCCAGCATGTACCGGCATAAAACAAGCATCAATAAAGCCCTATGCATTTTGCGAGTCCCTGCTCGCTTCTTCAGGGGTAGATGCATAAATGTTGTATCTGCAATTTAAGTGATAAAATTAATAGATGTATGTTGTTGATAAATGGGGACAGGCGGCATGATTGGAAAGAGAGGTCTGAAGTGGAGACCGCATACTTACCTACAGGATGAGATAAATTGCCAAACTCTGGATATCAAGATGGCGGCCGTGTAGTGCATCCAGCTCTGAGGCTGAGGAGGCGGAGCAAACAAAAGCCACAACAGGTGAACATCCGGAGGATCAGCATGGTCTGGATAGGGGTATTTGCAACTATGGTCTCCACTTGGCCCCTTAAAATTATGTCTGGGAAATATCTGCAAGGATGCACATATATCAGAGGGCATCATAATTGCAAAGTGAGCATAATGTGTAAGGTTCCATTGAAAAAACAGCAGTGGAAATGACATAACCTATGAATTTAACCTGTTCACAATGAAACTTGCACTTCTCCAATTTGCAATACAGGTTATTATCTCTCAACCTCTGCAGCACATGGGTGACATCTGTGTGATGGCTCTCTAGGGACTTGGAAAATAAGAGAATATCATCAAGATAAATCAGCACATATAGCTGCAACAAATCTTGGAGGACATCGCTGATAAATTCCTGAAAAACTGTCGGAGCATTGCAAAGACCAAAGGACATAACTAGGTATTCATAATGGCCTGTTCTGGTATTAAACGCAGCTTTCCATCCATCGTCCTTCTTGATCCTCATGAGATTGTATGCCCCTCGCAAATCAAGCTTTGTAAAAACCATTGGTCCCTTGAGGCGGTCAAATAACTCCGTAATCAAAGGAATCGGATACGCATTCTTAATCATGAAGCGTTTGAGATCCCTATAATCAATACAAGGTCTCAGTTCACCATTCTTCCTTTTCACAAAAAAGAAACTATCACCATCAGGAGGCGAGGATCTATGGATGAATCTTCGACGCGTCGGCCACATTCTCCTCCATGGCTTTACCCTCCGAGACAGACAAAGGGTAGACCCGCCTACAAGGGGGTGTGGCACCAGGTTGTAGGTCGATTGCGCAATCATATGACTGGTGTGGAGGCAAACTACCGGTTTGACCTTTGTCAAAGACAATGCAAAATGTGCGGTATTCCTCCAGCAAGGCGGAGAGTGAAGGGGTGCACAAGACCTCAGAAAACATGTCTCCCTGGATTGTGGCGATCAAGAAAGAACCTCAGCACAAAGCCAATCAAAAGAAGGGTTGTACCTTTGTAACCAAGGATAACCATAAACCACCAGAAAATGAGGTGAGGAAATGACTTGGATTATCTCATGGTGAAGAGCCCCTACAGCCATGGTTAACGGAGAAGTCTCATGAGTCGCCTGGGCAGGCTGTAGTGGTCTCTCATCAATAGCTTCAATGGCAAGTGGAGTGGCACAAAGTTGCAGTGGAATCGAGTGCTTGGACACAAAGGCACTATCTATGAACAGGCCTGCAGCCCCAGAGTTGATTAGAGCCAGTATCTCGATGGACGACTCAGACCAAAAAAAGGGTAACCGGTGCCAGGGGCTTATCCTTCTAGATAACTGGGGACCTAACAACGCCATCTAAGGTTTGCCCCCTACAGGACCTCAGGCGCCAGCATTTTCCCGGGCGGGTAGGACAAGACTTTAGGAAGTGACCTGCCTGGCCACAATAAAGGCACAATCTCTCCCTCCTCCTAAAGGACCTCTCATCCGCAGAGATACGTGTGAAGCCCAACTGCATGGGTTCTACCTCACTGGCAGGCTCGGTACAAGGGTGGGACTGCAAAGCTCGGAGCCAAACGTACAGGAGGCTTCCGCAAGCGCTCCTTAAAAGAGGTTCTCTTTTGGAGCCTGGAGTCAATGAGGATGGCAAACGAGATCAACCTCACCAACTCAGTGAGTATGTCTCGGGCTGCTATCTCTTCTTTGATGTGATCCAAGAGACCATCAGGAAAAGCAGCCACGAGGGCCTCATTATTTCAAGCAACATCTGCTGCCAGAGTACGGAACTGAATGGCATAATCTGCAACAGTTCTCGTACCCTGTTTGATGGACATCAGGCCTTTGGCAGCAGACATGGAGCATGCAGGAACGTCAAATACTCTCCTAAAGGAAGCCACAAACTCTGGGTAACTCTGGACAACAGGTTTTTGCGTCTTCCATAGAGGGTTTGCCAAGGCCAAGACTCTCTCAGAAAGCAAAGATATCATTAAGCCTACTTTGCTTCTGTTTGTGGCAAATGCCTGGGGCAGCATCCCAAAGTAAATCTCAACCTGGTTGAGAAACCCTCTGCATTGAACTGGGTCTCCCCTGAATCGCTGGGGAAGCGGAGCGGAACCAGACATACCTTTTATAGAGGAAATATTCATATTATTGGTGGACATTGCTTTTCACAAGAAACAAACTTGGCAGATATCACTCCAACATGTGAGCAGGATGACAAAGCTATTGTGTCTTTATTGATTCTACGTATAGATATTTGTGCCTTTCAGCTTCCTTGATGGAGGTTCTCTTTTGGATATCCTGAATATCACAACCAGCACCCATATTTAGGTGATCCCTGAAAACTTTCCTCTTCAGAAAAGCCTATCCTGCCTCCATCTAACAACTGCACTATTTTCTCCATTAGCTCATCCCCCACAGCTATTACCCTTTTTTATAACTTGACCCTCCCTCCTAGATTGTAAGCTCTAATGAGAAGGGCTCTGATTCCACCCTGTATTGAATTGTATTGTAATTGCACTGTCTGCCCTAATGTTGTAAAGTGCTGTGCAAACTGTCGGCGATATATAAATCCTGTATAATAATAAAATAATAAAAATATTCCCAGTACAGTAGCATGCAGCTATCAAACAATTCTAGATGGTACATGCAAGATTGATAATTGTATTCACACTATGGATTGTCAGAGCATAGAATATATTTTACAATTGCAACATTATAAACATGGTGGACACCAGATCCTAGAATCTTAGTCCTTATTTCCATATACAAAATTGGATGATAGATTAAATCCAACATGAAGCATGTTTGCACTGGACTGACCCATATATTTTCTGAAAAAAAAATATGTTTGTAATATATTCACTAATATATATGGGCATTAGGGAATAGGATAAAGGATACATGAGAGAAGGAAGGATTTTTGTTTTGTTTTAAATTTTTACTTGGCCAAGAACTTTAATTATGATACAGGATAACGAGAAAATGGGTTTTGTGGGATGGAGTTACAGTCTTACTACTAAAAGTGACATAGGAGTATCATCCCAGTAGAGTAATTGAAAAGCACAGAAAGATAGGGCTTGAAACTTTTAATATACCTCTATAGTCATTATATAAGGTTAAATACAAGGGTTTGTCTAAAAATTGTTGACATTTTTTTGTTAGCAATATATAATTTTTTTCTAAAGTTGTATTAAATAAAATGTCAATTTTTTTTTAGACAGACCCTTGAATTTACCCTTATATAGTGACTGACTATAGAGGTGTATTTAAAGTCCCAAACCCTATCTTTCTGTGCTTTTTAATTATGATACAGTTCTTGTGATTTACATATATTAAAAAAACAAAACTTTACACTGCATTATTTACAGTTGGCATGTACACATGTTATAAGGTCTAGGAACAGGGTGGTTCTTTTAGTCTCAAACGAGTTTTCACTCTTTTTTGGTTGATTTATTGATAGGTTTATTAGTGAATTTATGAGTATATTTTAACCACTTGCCTATTGGGCACTTATACCCACTTCCTGCCCAGGCCAATTTTCAGCTTTCAGCGCCGTCACTCTTTGAATGACAATTGCGCGGTCATGCTACACTGTACCCATATGATATTTTTATCATTTTTTTCACAAAAATAGAGATTTCTTTTGGTGGTATTTAATCACTACTTTTTTTTTATTTTTTGTTAAAAAAACAAAAAATACCAAAAAATTTTGAAAAAAAACCCCCCAAAAAAATTTTCATAGCTTGTTATAAAATTTTGCAAAAATGTAATTCTTCTCCTTAATTGATGTGCGTTGATGAGGCTGCACTGATAGGCACTGGTGGGCACTGATAAGGTGGCACTGATGGACACTGATGAGGCGGCACTGGTGAGCACTGCTTAGCAGTACTGATGGGCACAGTTAGGTGGCATGGTGGGCACTGGTAGGTGACACTGATGAGCACTGCTTAGCAGCAGTGGCTCTGAGTGTTTGGGCCTGATGTCTCGTTTGCATGATGATGCTTTAAATAGTATCTCAGTGGTGACAAAAGTGTTACGCCTCAGATGAGGAGGAATCCTCCAAGCAGACATCTAGTTTTCTGTAGTTAAGAATGCACTTCAAGATTGCTGCCACCTCTGCTGTCACATTCCACAATGCTAGAACCACATCCCTTGCTTCATTAAAATGTCCATTTTCAATGTCGGGATAGTTATTAGTGAACAGAAAGGCTTAGTCAGTGCCATCAATTTCTCTAATTTTACAGACTCTCCAAATCCATAACATTCACTATGACAGCCATTTGCTATCAATAGAGGCATACACTATGCTCACCTGTAATGGCATGTATTAGCAGAGAACTGGAAGTCTACAAGGTCATAATGCATTATATTTATGACAGGGTAAGATAGATAAGTGATTAATGGAGCTGACTGACATTCTATGGGGCTACATAATGCATTACTAGCATGACTGGCAATATAAAATATAGTTATGTAGGGACTTAAGGGATTTAGGGCTCAATTTGCTAAATTATGAAGTGTAGTGAACTAAATTATGAAATACAATAAACTCTCTTTATATTTTAGTAAATCTGGACAAGGATCACTTCAGTTCATTGAACACTGCCTGTCTTTCACTGCACATAACACTTAGTAAATCAACCCCTAATCGATTCGTAGTTTATATTGTCAATCCTGGGTTGTAATAGTGAAAGAGGTTATTTTTCAGGCAGTTAGGCAAGGCACAGATACAGTAGATGCTTATAATGAAGAGATGTAACAAGCACCCAACAGTCATCTATGAACTTATAACTGTTTTGTGAGTAAAAATAATAACATTACATCTAAACAACCAAGGCATCTACTCATATTGTCATTGACCACATTTGTTTTAAAATGTGATACTTAACTGGGTTCACTATGCTTTCAATATCAAAACACATACTTCTTCAAACATTTTGCTTAAACTAATTATATCTGTGCATTTCATATAAAATAGAATTAAATAATAAGGATAAAATATATGGCTTGGTAAAAAAAAAAATGTAATGCTTTTAAGTGATTCTTGTGTCATGAAAAAGCTTTTCTTAAAAGACAGATACACCACCTATTGATCTTCAGATTGTTTTGTAATAGGCTTTTGTGGGTGTCAGAAAATAAACACGTATAAAAATATAGCTTATGCTTTTTAGCATGCTTCCTTTGACTTTCCATTTACTGCATTACAAATATCTGAGAATAAATATAGCTAAAATGTACACACTTGATACTGGAGAATTTACAGATTCTGATAATTGATTATTGTTGCATATATTTATAGGAAATCATGGAATAATCCTCAGAAAGAATCAGCTGCTAAAACTTGCAATAAAAAAAGGAATACACTCCATATTATTTGAAGTTGCAATGTCAGGGATCTCTCTGTGGAGATTTCAAAATTCCTCTGCTCAGTTCCTACTGCACTTTGGCTGCCTTGCAAACCAAATCACATCTATCCTTGTTACTAGACATGTGCATTAGTTTTCATCCGAATGCATTTTCATCCGAATTTCAGGTATTTTCGTTATCATTTTAACAAACGATAATGAAAGTGCAGAATCCGAAAAACGAAAGATCCGTCAAAAACAAATGCTTTATTTTCGTTTTTGTTACTACAACAGTTTGATATAGATAATGATGATGACAATAACAATCTGTGTCCATCAAACCTGTGGTCGAATGTGCCTAACCTTAACTCTATTAGTCCAAGATTATTCTACATAGAGAGAAAAGATTCGACATAGAGAGAAAAGATTCGACGTAGGGGAGAAAAGATTTGATGTAGGAGAGAAAAGATTCGACGTATGGGAGAAAAGATAAATAAAAATAATGATGATGATAAATGTTATTGGCTGATTGTAACCAAAGAGGAGGAGCAGTAAAATAGCTAGAACTAAGTACACATGTACTTTGGCTTATGGTGTCTGTTGAAAGTTCTAAGAAGATTCGACAGAACAGGTAAACTATACGGCGTCGTACAGTGTAGCTGCTCCGTCGAATCTTCTTTGAACATTCGACAGACACCATAAGCCTTCAATGACAGATTCAACCTTAATTTGGATTTTCGGACGAATGCAATTTTTAACGAAAAACCAAATATATAAAAACGAATTTCGGGAGTAACTAAATAAATGTATTTTTCGGACGAAAACGGAATTCCGAAACGAAATATTTCAGTATGCACATGTCTACTTGTTATAGTGCATTCTACATTTTTAAGGACAAGCTATGATACTGTGATACTGAGCTGTTGTACAATTTTTTAAATCACAATTATGTTTACAATTTATCTTAAGGTGGCTAGAGATGGATTGAAATATAGCTGGTTCTTCAGGAACCAGACACATTTCAATCCACATGTGGCCATTGCAGTTGTACAGAAGTCAATCTACCGATCAATTTTTGTTCAACCACCCTGTCATATAAAAGTCACTCAATCAGCAGCTGCATACACTTCAATCATTGTAGAAATGTTTACAACTACGCAGCTAGATTTGAGCGTTCTTACACAAAAGAGGTAGTTCCATCCGCAATACACATTTATTGATAGGGTTACATAATATATACAAATTACACACTGAACAGTATTTACAACACAATGTGCATAATAACTCCCCTGGTTTATGATATTTACAAATTACACACAAAAACACATTTACAATACAATGTACAAGTGTGCAGTTAGTTTACCTCTCAAGTCTGGTCACTCTGACTGCTCTGGGTGTCCCAACACAAAAAGAGTGTACAGCTTGGTGAAAAAGAATTATATTCTCCTCTCCTTTCTGTTCTGTGGCTAATATAAGGCTTCCTAATTGGTCACTGTACCTAGAAAATGTATATTCTCCATAGCCCGATTGGAGGATTCAAAGAAGGCTGCTGTTTACAGCACATGTGAGATGTGATAAGAAAAAAAAAAAAAAAAAAAACAATGGCCAGACCCTTAAAGTAGAAACATGTTTACAGTACCAACACCTGAGAAGCAAAGACTGGTATAATGTTCAAATGTACTCAGTGATTTAAAGATATTCACATTTAACTACAATATCTTTTTAATCACAATATTATTTACAGTTGTTAATGGAGATTTCACATAAACTCATTATCCAACAACATGTAACATATTACTATGTGACACTAATCACTCCCATGACAGCAGGGTGGGTTTCTCTCCCCTGCAGCCACTATCCTATTTCAGAATTGGTGTGGTTGCGCAGGGCTTCCCCACACAGCCATGTTATTAATTTGCTGGAAACCGCAAATTATTAAACTAAAAGTTAATTTGTCCATTGTGGAAGACATGTGAGGGTGCCGATGATCCACTTTCTTGACAATTCCTTCAGCTTGCATTTATAATATACAAATTCTATGGAATTTATCAAACTCAACAGTTTTTTTTTTTTTAATATTCCTACTTTTTTAAAATGTGTGTGTACAAAATTAAACTACACAACCTAATCAATCAATAAAGCTGCTGCTGGCACATGGTATTTGTTCATACATCCACAGTAAATACCAATAAATTTTAATGATTTGCTGCTACAAACATAACAATGCATACGTGCTAAAACCACTTCAATACCAGGCACTTTCCCCCCTTCCTGCCCAGTTCAATTTTCAGCTTTCAGCTCTGTCACATTTTGAATGACAATTGCGTGGTCATGCAATGCTGTACCCAAACAAAATTTTCTTTTGGTGGAATTTAATCACTAGTTGGGTTTTTATTTTTTGTGCTACAAATAAAAAAAGACCGAAAATTTGGGAAAAAAAAAGTTTTTCTTTTTTGTTACAAAACTTTGTAAATAAGTATGTTTTCTCCTCCACTGATGAGCACTGATGAGGCTGCACTGATGGGCACTGATGAGGCAGTACTGATTGGCACTGATGATGAGGCACTTATATGCAGCACTGATGGGCACTGATAGGCGGTACTAATAAGCAGCACTGATGGGCACTGATTGGTGGCACTGATATGCAGCACTGATGGGCACTTATATATGGCAATGATGGGCACTCATAGGCAGCACTGATGGGCACTGATAGGTGGCACTGATGGGCACTTATAGGTGGCACTGATGGGCAATCATATGTGGCACTGATAGGTGACACTAGTGGGCACTTATAGGCGGTACTGATGGGCACTGATGGGTGGCACTCATGGGCAGCACTGATAGCTGATACTGATAGGCAGCACTGATCAGGAGGCACTGGCTGGAATAATTGATGGGCACAGAGTGTCATCCTAATGGGCACTGGTTGGCACCCCTGTTGGTCTGAAGAGGGCATCCCTGATGGTCTGAAGTGGGCATCCTTGATGGGTCTGCACTAATAATCAATGCACTGATTATCAGCCCAGACCTCATAAGCTCTTTACCTAGATCAGAGATGCTGTGTTTTGGACTGACACACCACACCACCGATCGTGGCACGGGCACGTGCTAGAGGCTTACAATGCTGGACGTCATATGAAGCACAGTCAGGATAATGAAACCACTTTCTGGCCATCATTTTTCTATATGGCAGGTGGGAAGTGGTTAAACTTTTTACAGTATATGAAGAAAATAAAACCGCTCAATGTGAAAGTCCTTCTAGTCCATCCACAGTGCTATTATAAATAATATCCTACCAACATTCTTTAATATATTTGTGAGTCTCTTTCACCATAAACTCCTGTGCTCCACAACACACTCTGTGACACCACATGCTCCACCTCAGGGGCATACATGCCCTCACCTTGTTACATGGACCTATATAAGAACATAGGTCTGCTGCACTTAACCCCAATTATAGGGGAAAAAGTTGGGCCCCAGCTCAGTTCCACAATACAACCCTTAGGATCCACAAATTCGGCAAATATGTATAATCCCCTTACAATATACACTGGAGATAAAAATTAGAGAACAATTTATGGACACTTAATTTTTTCAGAAATAAGGTAATCTTCATTGGTCAACATTTGATGGAATTTTTGTTGTGGCTATACCATGCTAATAGAACAGTGTTTTTCAAAATAACCAAGGCACTTCAACCAAAAAACCTTTATTTTGTACAAAACACAATGATCAAAATTAGAGAACAGTAATGACTGTATCACGGAGAAAGATTACAACTAAAATTTCTGAAGGTTACAACAATCAACAATTAGCAAAAAGTGTACAGGCCCTTGCTTTGAATGACATCAGCACATTTGTGGCCACAGGACATAACTAGTCTCTCACACTGCTCTGGTATGATTTTGTTCCACTCTTCTTCCAGTCCCTCCCACAGTTCAGTGACTGTAGTGGGTTTCTTGGCCATAATTTTTTTACCAAGGATTTTCCAGAGGTTTTCTATTGGGTTTAGATCAGAACTTTGGGTGGGCTGGCCATTTCATTATTTCAATGTTTTCATCTTCAAAGAACTGTGCTGTGTGACGGGGTGCATTGTTGTGCATACAAATTGCTGGCTGATTGGTTGATGAACGCAGGGAAGGAACCGCATGTTGTCAAAGAAAGTTCTGATAAACATTTGCATTCACTCTGCCATGTAGCTGTTTAGGAGGCCCAATTCCTGCTGCAGAAAACATCCCCGAAACCATGTCGCTTCTCCCTTCACCTTTCACTGACTTCTTTACACAGTTTGGGTTTAGTCTTTCCCAAGTTTGACGACAAATATAATGTTTCCTATTGGACCCAAATAAATTGAACTTTCATCACTAAAGTAAACTTTGGACCAGTTCTCCTCTGTCCACACAACATGCTCCTCAGCAAAGGTTAGCCTAGCCTTTTGATTCTTTCTACTAATGAGCGGTTTGGTCACTGCAGAGAGGGCTTTCAGTCCAAATTCTCTTAAACGGCAAGACACTTTATGATTAGACAGATCCTTACTCTGTTGAGTGCTGAATTGGTCAGTAATTACAGCTGCAGTGTTGAACCGATTGCCCATTGAGATTCTCCTCATTACCCTGTCCTTTCTTGCATTTGTCTCTGGTGGATGACAAGCCTTCTTGGGGGACTTGAATGAGTTTTTGACGTTGTAAAGATGCAATATTCTAGAAATCACAGATTTAGAATGAGAAACTTTTCTTGCTATGGCTGAAAGGGTCATCCCTTTGGCCTTCATCTGGAAAACCTGCTGCCCAACAGTTTCAATCATTTTGGAATGGCTCACCATATTGCAAGGTCAGTGAAAACTGGAAAGTAAGGCTGCCAGTTAAATAAGGTTTGTCATATAATCAAAGAATTTAGCATAAGGTGCCAGAATAACACCAATAACTGGGAAGTATTCGAAAGCGTTCTCTAATTTTGATCAATGTTCTTTTTCAAATCTCATTGAAGATTTTTATTCTGTTCTTCAAAATATATGTGACTCACAAAATATGCGTAACAAAACTGCTCTTTTACTCCTCCTGTTTAGATAATTCTAAATAGGACTAAGCAGTGACCTTGAAATATAGGAAATTGTAGGTTGTTCTTAAATGTTTATCTCCAGTGTAGGTCCAATAAACAAGGTCCTGTGGAGCACAGTTGTTTATGGTGAAAGAGGCTCCTGAATATATTGGAGGATATTGATTGTATTATAGTTACAATAGCACTGTGGATGAACTAGAAGGACTTTCCCATTGAGCTGTTTAATTTTTTTCCACAAAAAAGTTGAAAATATTGATGTTCATATTAGCATTATACAGTATGTAATGTTATCTTTGTAGCACCATGACATCAATATTTTTTTACACATTCTTTAGCTTCTAACAGAATGCCCATTTTCAGGTATGGGTAATAAAGCTGGAGGAAATGTGTGCGGGAAACTGACATTGCACCTGAGATCCACTGATCCTGGCTGCAATACTCTGTACTCTCCTGTGAAAGAAATATCAAATGCACTTTTTTTCCCACAAAAATGTGCATTTATTTATTTATTTATTAAAAGGTAAACTTGGCCTTTAAATGTATGTGAAACAGTTAAACAAATGTATGAATAAAGCTATTTCATTATAGTCATCTGAACACTTTCATCCATGTGATTTTTTTAAACATAGGCAAGCAGTATTATTGAAATTCTTCACCCAAGTTATCTCCCTCCTGCAAGCCATCTAAATACCTACCACTACCACCATCAGACTATACATCAAATGCTCCCACTGCATATTTGATTTTAGGTAATTACTTTGTATTAAAAAATGCTATCACTTTTATAGGGGGAAGGTGAAGGAATTAACCAATTAAACAGTGTTTTTAAACAGAGTATTTCTTTGGGAGTTTTTTTTTAGTCTTTTGTATAGCTTCTTAATGGAAGTCCCTCTATGATTTAGATGATGCAGGACTTCAATTTCCTTCCATTTTTTAATACCACTCTGAGCTTTGATTGGTTGGTCATTGCAATTAGCTAATCATTTGAGATAAAATCTCAATGTTTGAATCTAAATGTTTTAGTTTTCATACACATTAGTCAAAATGGTCCAGTAGATAATTTTACACACATGCTGTCTAATCAAAAGCAGCTATTTGAGCAGAATTATTCATATTTTTAGGAAATTAGAGCAATAAATCCTAATTTGCATTTCTTTAACCTCCCTGGTGGTAATTCTTAAGGATACGCCGCAACTGCTCTCTGGAATCTGAATATCAGGATGAGGTTGCTCAGCTCTATAAAAGATTTTGTGAATTAAAACTACTCCGATTGCACACTGAAATGCTCTAGAAAAGAGCATCCCAGAAGAAATGTGAGGAACTGCTGGCTCTGGATAGGTGCCAGGTTTCTCGATCTTCTATTCCGAATCCAGTTAGGATCATAACTCCATTTAGTACCCAATGGAACCAAATTCAGACCATTCTACCCAGCAATGAGGAAACAGCAAAAGAAGTACAGTACTACAAGAAGATCTTCAGGCATCTTCTTGAGCAATGCTTGTGGAATGCCTACATTCTGCTAAAAAAAAAAGAGTGACAAGCCTGTGATTCATTTTGACTTAATTTTGAAAGTTGCCAAACGTATTTTTGTGAACCACCAAACACCATCAATATCTTTGTATAGAGCTGGACATCGTGCTGTTTGCGTTGTCAACCCAGAACGTCTGACTGGCCATCACTTCATGGACTACATCACACCAATAGAGAAAAAGTCAGCACCTACCAGGATGTGCGTGGTTTGTTGCTCAAAGCCAGATGACAGTGGAAAGAAAATCAGAAATGAAACCAGATTCCATTGTCCTGATTGAGACATCGGACTTTGTACAGTCCCATGTTTCAAAAGTTTTCATACCCGGGATGTTTACTAAACCAATATGCAGTGTCTAGTATTACAGTGACTAGTAATATTGCACCCTTGTTTGGACAAATGTCAGTGTTTTTGGTTTGATTACATTATTGAATAAAATGTATTATTATTATATTATTATTTTTTCAATTTTGAAAAAAACACAATATTTTGTACTTTTTGCTATAATAAATATCCCCATTTTTTTTTAAAAAGCTATTTTTTTTCTCAGTTTAGACAGATATTGTGCATGCCCTTAGTGGGCACAAAAAGAAGCGACGTAACAGGACGGCGAATCGCGCAGCCGAGCCATGTTGCCGTAGTACAACTGTGGCGGCTGGTCGACAAACGGTTAAAGTGAGTTATTCCTAAGAATTACAGGCCTACAATATAAAACAACAAATTTCCATGCAAAATAATGTACCACTTTGACATTCAAAAATACTGACATAATCAGACCACCAGGGAGGTTAAAGCTGATCTTTAGGAAACAGCTAAATACAGAAAAGAAATATGTACAGTATATGGAAGCTGTTTTACCTGCCAACGAAATTGTATTTTTATCCATCCAGTGCTGAGATTTACAGTGGGGATGGAAAGTATTCAGACCCCCTTAAATTTTTCACTCTTTGTTATATTGCAGCCATTTGCTACAATAATTTAAGTTCATTTTTTTCCTCATTAATGTACACACAACACCCCCATATTGACAGAAAAACACAGAATTGTTGACATTTTTGCAGATTTATTAAAAAAGAAAAACTGAAATATCACATGGTCCTGAGTATTCAGACCCTTTGCTCAGTATTTAGTAGAAGCACCCTTTGATCTAATACAGCCATGAGTCTTTTTGGGAAAGATGCAACAAGTTTTTCACACCTGGATTTGGGGATCTTCTCCAGTTCTGTCAGGCTGGATGGTAAACATTGGTGGAAAGCCATTTTTAGGTCTCTCCAGAGATGCTTAAGTCAGGGCTCTGGCTGGGCCATTCAAGAACAGTCACGGAGTTGTTGTGAAACCACTCCTTCATTATTTTAGCTGTGTGCTTAGGGTCATTGCCTTGTTGGAAGGTAAACCTTTGGCCAAGTCTGAGGTCCTGAGCACTCTGGAGAAGGTTTTCGTCCAGGATATCCCTGTACTTGGCCGCATTCATCTTTCCCTCAATTGCAACCAGTCGTCCTGTCCCTGCAGCTGAAAAACACCCCCGTAGCATGATTCTGCCACCACCATGCTTCACTGTTGGGACTGTATTGGACAGGTGACGAGCAGTGCTTGGTTTTATCCACACATACCACTTAGAATTAAGGCCAAATGTTCTATCTTGGTCTCATCAGAGGAGAGAATCGTATTTCTCACCATCTTGGAGTCCTTCAGGTGTTTTTTAGCAAACTCCGTGCAGGCTTTCATGTGTCTTGCACTGAGGAGAGGCTTCCGCCAGGCCACTCTGCCATAAAGCCCTGACTGGTGGAGGGCTGCAGTGATGGTTGACTTTCTACAACTTTCTCCCATCTCCCGACTGCATCTCTGGAGCTCAGCCACAGTGATCTTTGGGTTTTTCTTTACCTCTCTCACCAAGGCTCTTCTCCCCCGATAGCTCAGTTTGGCCGGACGGCCAGCTCTAGGAAGGGTTCTGGTCATCCCAAACGTCTTCCATTTAAGGATTATGGAGGCCACTGTGCTCTTAGGAACCTTAAGTGCAGCAGCAATTTTTTGTAACCTTGGCCCGATCTGTGCCCTGCCACAATTCTGTCTCTGAGCTCAAATGAAGGTGTAGAACCATCTCAAGGACTATCAGAAGAAATGGACAGCACCTGAGTTAAATATATGAGTGTCACAGCAAAGGGTCTGAATACTTAGGACCATGTGATATTTCAGTTTTTCTTTTTTAATAAATCTGCAAAAATGTCAACAATTCTGTGTTTTTCTGTCAATATGGGGTGCTGTGTGTACATTAATGAGGAAAAAAAATGAACTTAAATGTTTTTTAGCAAATGACTGCAATATAACAAAGGGTGAAAAATTGAAGGGGGTCTCAATACTTTCTGTCCCCACTGTAAGTACAGATTTCTGCCACCTAGGGAATCCCTGTATGGCACAGGAGGGGACCTTTTTTGCTGCAGTTTCACTTTCACATACTTGTATCCTCCCCACTTAACTGAATGGTAAAATGAGAAGCAGAAGCCTGATTAGCTGATATTTCTTTGCTTTCTCTTTTTATCAACATGCTCCTTGCACTACAGCACACCAGACACCTTGTCCTTCTTGACCCTCTGTTGCTATGATTTCTGCTGTACAGGGACTATACATGTCTGATACCATGCCAATATTAGGTACACACTGCTCACATTAAAAATATATATTTACTAATGTATTATTGATTGCAAAGCTGCAATTTGTGTATTTTATATATTCCTGGAGTTTAGCTTTAAATTAATTGATTTATAATTATAAAAAAATGGTTCAAATATAGATTTATTAAAATGCATAAAATGCAATTTATAAAGTCTACATTATGGACTTAAACAGTATGTTGCATTGTGTTATGAACTTTTGAGCAGTTGTTTTTTCACTTTCACCTGGTTTCATTACTAAAATAAAGTGGTATAACATGAAGATTCTGAATGAGGCTGAAAGATTGATGGGATTCTGACTAACAGTGGCACTAATGAATGTAAAGGCTGCTGATTACTGACCTTCTTTTTTATCTATACTTGATATTTCTCTGTAATTGGGAAAGGGGGTACTGCATATTCTTCCATACACTGTACTCGTAATATTTAGACTTTGTATAATGTAAGGGCACATGTGGAACTATATTGTAGATTGTTCTGTGATGTTTAATAGAGGAGAAGATAGTAAGTAGACTGAAATACGAATAAATCAATTTGTCACAGCTGACCTACAGAAAGAAATGGCACTAGAGAAAGACTGAGAATATTTTAAAATACATTTCCTACCTCATTACACCAGAACTGCTGAACTTTTCCAATGTTTCTTAACAATGCTTTGAAAATAGAATTGTTATAAGTAAAACAGATCAAAGAGATAAAAAGTGAAACAGATTTTAGGATTAATATATGATATATATAGATATATATATATATATATCTATATATATATATATAGATATATATATATATATATATCTATATATATATATATATACACAGTATCTCACCAAAGTAAGCACACCCCTCACATTTTTGTAAATATTTTATTATATCTTTTCATGTGACAACACTGAAAAAATTAAACTTCGCTACAATGTAAAGTAGTGAGTGTATAACAGTGTAAATTAGCTGTTTCCTCCAAATGACTCAACATGCAGCCATTAATGTCTAAACCGCTGGAAACAAAAGTGAGTACACCCTTAAGTGAAAATGTCCAAACTGGGCCCAAAGTGTCAATATTTGTGTAGCTACCATTATTTTCCAGCACTGCCTCTTGGGCATGGAGTTCACCAGACCTCGATGGGTTGCTACTGGAGTCCTCTTCCACTCCTCTATGAAGACATCATGAAGCTGGTGGATGTTAGAGACCTTGCGCTCCTCCGCCTTCCATTTGGTATGAGAAAAAGGAAGGTGGAACTTTACATGAGGCTATTGATTTGTGGGGGTGAGATAATTAGAAAATATATTTAATTGGCATATTGAGTCTGACAATACATAACAATGATGCACATAGTAGAAAAGCTTTAATATGTATACACACACGTACATAATGTTGACCTCATGAATACATTACATATACATATCAAAGGGATGGCATATAAAATTGACAAGAGATTTAATATGGATAAAATGAATTATTGCAAATTCATATATGTACACGTCATCTAAATGGTACTATGCAGTGTAATCAATGGTAAGAAACACAGTATAACAATATCCCTTTGATATGTACCAGGATCCCTCATATATCAAGAAGGGTATTTCATCTCTGGAGAACAAAAAAGAGGTGGTGATCCGCCCTGTGGATATGGGAGGGGGTTTGGTTATCATGAGCAAAACCTTCTATAAGAAAGAGATGGGCCGGTTGTTTGGAGATAGTGAGACCTACCAGTTGTTATGAGGAGAGCCAGTTTTTAAATATATAGAAGAGTTACACCATCTGATTGAGAGAGGGAAGGAAAAAAGGATCCTCACCAAAAAGGAGGCATTGTATTTAGATCCCATAGCATGTCGAACAACGATCATCTTTTTTTTACCAAAGAATTATAAGAATGCATAAGCTCTGCCGGGTAGGCCAATAGTGAATGGTAATTAATCAGTGTCCACATGCTTGGGGCAGTATATTGATTTCTTCCTTAAACCCATCATGTCTGAGGCATATTTGCAGGATATCAAGCACATGATTCAGATATTAGAAACTTTACCTTGTAGCCCTGGTAGTGTACTAATTACAGCTGATGTTAGCTCACTTTACACTATCATAAGACATCAGGATGCCATGTCTTCGGTAGAGTGGGCTTTGGAGAAATTATGTCTGTCACGTGCTCACAAAAAACTCCTTATCCGGTGTTTTGATTTTTTGGTATGACAGGCAATTTTACCTTCAAGTTAAAGGCCATGGTCACTCGGTTTGCTCCCAGTGTTGCCAACTTGTTTATGGCACACTGGGAGGAGGAGATGTATTCTGGAACTGTCCCAACCAATTAATATGTTACAGGAGGTATATAAATGACCTCTTCATGGTCTGGGAAGGTGATGTAGCCAGTCTTCAGCTGTTTCAGGACAGTCCTAATCTTAACAATAAAAACATTGTTCTTACTTGGAACATAGATAAGTAACATATGGTGTTCCTGGACCTGGAAGTCTTCAAAGAAGGAGACCATTTCAGGATTTGGAGCTATTTTAAGCCCACTGATAGCAGCGGATACATCCCCTTGGATAGTTGCCACCATAAGACCTGACTGTGAAACAATCCAAGAGGACAGTTTGTTCATTTAAAAAGGAACTGTACCTCAGTAACTGATTATGTGTCCCAAGCCCAGCTTTTGGCCAAAAAGTTTATACAGAAAGGCTATCAAAAGAATGTTTTAGTGGGAGAGATAGATAAGGTCCATGATTTGGACAGGAATCTTTTAATCTCAAGTCCCAAAAAATAAGGGATAAATAACATGACTTTAAATTAGTAATGGACTACAATTTACAGTATAGGAAATTTGAAAAGATTATCACCAAGCATTGGGGGATCCTATAGAAGGATCAGACTTTGAACCCTATTCTTCCTGCATGTCCTCAATTTATTTACCTATGGGCCCCCACCCTTAGGGATATGGTTGCTCCCAGGGTGGTGGATTCCCCTATAATAAAAGAAAACAGGTTGTTTTCTTTTTTGTCCAGCTTCTATGCTTGTGGGTGGTGTTCAGCATGTAGACACAAAATAATATCAAAAGGCATAAAGAATTTTCATCCTCTGCCACTAATAAGAATTATAAGATTAAGGACCTTATTATGTGCCTGTGTCCTCCAACACATCGGCAGGACCTCTAGGGCACTTAGGCCGTAGATCTCATAGTGTTTCCAAACACTATGACACTTCCGAATGTGTCATGATGTCTTAAATTCTGGGGAGTGGAAAAAGTTAGTAAGCATTGGAGAGGGGGGAGTTTTATTAGGCGCCTTAGTCAAAGAGAATCGTTTTGAAACTTTGAAACCAAAGTTCTCATGCTTTTAGGATTGAACATTGAGTTTGATTTTAACTGTTTTATCTCAGACAGGTAGGCATTATTAGTCTATTGGTCATCCCCCTAATCTTTACATACAGTGGGGACGGAAAGTATTCAGACCCCCTTAAATTTTTCACTCTTTGTTATATTGCAGCCATTTGCTAAAATCATTTAAGTTCATTTTTTTTCCTCATTAATGTACACACAGCACCCCATATTGACAGGAAAACACAGAATTGTTGACATTTTTGCAGATTTGTTAAAAAAGAAAAACTGAAATATTTCATGGCCCTAAGTATTCAGACACTTTGCTCAGTATTTAGTAGAAGCACTCTTTTGATCTAATACAGCCATGAGTCTTTTTGGGAAAGATGCAACAAGTTTTTCACACCTGGATTTGGGGATCCTCTGCCATTCCTCCTTGCAAATCCTCTCCAGTTCTGTCAGGTTGGATGGTAAACGTTGGTGGACAGCCATTTTTAGGTCTCTCCAGAGATGCTCAATTAGGTTTAAGTCAGGGCTCTGGCTGGGCCATTCAAGAACAGTCATGGAGTTGTTGTGAAGCCACTCCTTCGTTATTTTAGCTGTGTGCTTAGGGTCATTGTCTTGTTGGAAGGTAAACCTTCAGCCCAGTCTGAGGCCCTGAGCACTCTGGAGAAGGTTTTCGTCTAGGATATCCCTGTACTTGGCCACATTCATCTTTCCCTCAATTGCAACCAGTCATCCTGTCCCTGCAGCTGAAAAACACCCCCACAGCATGATGCTGCCACCACCATGCTTCACTGTTGGGACTGTATTGGACAGGTGATGAGCAGTGCCTGGTTTTCTTCACACATACCACTTAGAATTAAGGCCAAAAAGTTCTATCATGGTCTCATCAGAGGAGAGAATCGTATTTCTCACCATCTTGGAGTCCTTCAGGTGTTTTTTTAGCAAACTCCATGCGTTCTTTCATGTGTCTTGCACTGAGGAGAGGCTTCCGTCGGGCCACTCTGCCATAAAGCCCTGACTGGTGGAGGGCTGCAGTGATGGTTGACTTTCTACAACTTTCTCCCATCTCCCGACTGCATCTCTGGAGCTCAGCCACAGTGATCTTTGGGTTCTTCTTTACCTCTCTCACCAAGGCTCTTCTCCTCCGATAGCTCAGTTTGGCCGGACAGCCAGATCTAGGAAGGGTTCTGGTCATCCCAAACATCTTCCATTTAAGGAATATGGAGGTCACTGTGCAGCAGAAATCTTTCGTAACCTTGGCCAGATCTGTGCCTTGCCACAATTCTGTCTCTGAGCTCTTCAGGCAGTTCCTTTGACCTCATGATTCTCATTTGCTCTGACATGCACTGTGAGCTCTAAGGTCTTATTAAGACAGGGGTGTGGCTTTCCTAATCAAGTCCAATCAGTATAATCAAACACAGATGGACTCAAATGAAAGTGTAGAACCATCTCAAGGATGATCAGAAGAAATGGACAGCACCTGAGTTGAATATATGAGTGTCACAGCAAAGAATCTGAATACTTACGACCATGTGATATTTCCGTTTTTCTTTTTTAATAAATCTGCAAAAATGTCAACAATTCTGTGTTTTTCTGTCAATATGGGGTGCTGTGTGTACATTAATGAGGAAAAAAATGAACTTAAATGATTTTAGCAATTGGCTGCAATAGAACAAAGAGTGAAAAATTTAAGGGGGTCTGAATACTTTCCGTCCCCACTGTATGTTGTTATATTTTTATATTTATCCTTTTTGTTTTATGTTTTCCTTCCCCCTTTTAACATAGTTATATGATATTTGATAGTAAGTCATTGTGCTATCCATAAATAGGGGTTGCATGCATATATTTTTATATTTGGTTATATTTTATATTTTGTCTTGTAACGGATAGCCACGAGTGCCACAAATGCAGATATTCAGCATTTTTTAAATGTATTCTTTTTACTTTCCACGACCGAGATTAATAGGGTATGTTAAGGGTTTTTATAGCTTTGCTGACAGCCCTTTCTTATCCCTCATTTTTGATAGAAGGCGTTATTTTACATGTTAGTTTTAAATATGCCTGAGGAGGTTGGAACTCCTACTAGTACGGCTCTGCAGCAGCTCTGGCATTTACATTTCCATGCCTGCTGACTCTGTCAGGTACGATTGTGTGGCAGGTCTAGCATAGATGTCTCTATGGTTACTAGTGTCCTATATTATCAGTCAGGTGACGCTGTGGTTTCATCCACTAATGAAGTCCCATAGGACATAACACGTACGGGAAGAGGAGCCGCACTTTGTGATGTCACCCGCTGCTATCCGACAGATCTGTTTGTGCTATCTAGCTGCTCAGCGGTATATATGACTTTTATGCTGGGAACAAGAGGAGGATCTTGTAAGTTTTAGTCAATAAAGCATCATTGTTATTAGCATACAGAGAGCACTTTGATTCTTTTATCTTTCTTATTCCGACTTGGCTGATTGTGAGCATTGGAGCTGCCACGACCCTTTGTATCTGCTTTCACTCATTCCCTGGATAGTGGGAACAAGTGTGTATTGACCTTCCCGTGGCTACAGGGGTCAATTACCTGAGGTGAGCAAGCAATCTGTGTATCGGTGGTGGGCTCATTCACACATGGGATCTGTACATCTGAAATTCCGACACGGGGATCCTACTACTTTCCCTGGATAATTTCCTGGTGGGATTTGGACTTTTTATTAATATAAGAGCTTTGATGGTGCTTTATTGTTATATGTACATTTGTGCTGCACTGTTTGTATTATAGTGATGGTTTATGGGGCTTTGTGAAATTCCCCTTGGTGTTCAGCTTGCAAAATATTGATATTGTTTATTTTTTCATTGATCAAAAATATTTATTTAGGGTTGCGCTGACTGAACAATTTTTAATATATTTTAAAAGCATTTTTTTAAAGCACTGATATTTAAAAGGGAAACATTGTTTAAATTGTAGGCAAACAACATTTCCCTTCAGGCTTTGCCTCTGTTTTAAATAGCAAAATATTTGTGGGACTTTTGGGACTGGGTCTGTGTGCCTTTTTTGGTTTAAAAAGAAGGCAGCAGTATAATGTAGTTTCATGACAATTTAAACATTATAATTTTTTTATTTATAAATGTTAATCATGCTAGAGCAAGAATGAAAAAAAAAACTGTGTAAAGTCCCCCAAAAATGCATACCAGACCCTTTGAGTCTGGTATGGATTTTAAGCCAAACCTGACAGGTCCGGTACACATGACAAATCCTGACAGTCCTCCCAAGCTGTCATCAGCTATATAATGGAATGGGGCAGGGAAAGTAATTACGATACTTCATTGACAAAATAGGGCCAGTGACCATATTCGGGCAGTGATGTACTGATAACCCCTGCTCCTTTTACCAGTGATGGAGGAAGTTGCTTAGAATGCAGTTGGAGCCAGGACTCACTGCTTCTTTAGGAATCATTGACAGTGGGAAGCTGTCATATATAGAAGCAGTAGAAATACCTCTTCTATACATGATGCTTGGCACCCACCGAAGATGGGATCTAATGGGCAAAGTTAAATCTGAAACTAGGTTTCACCACTTGTTCTCATTTGTATTGTGAGCAGAGCCTAATTAACAAAGAGGCTTGTGGTCCCTCTAATTCGACTCAGGATCTTTTCAATTTTCTCAGTTTAGAGGAGTGGGATAGGCTTAATGCCTGCACCACATTTTGGTACTTCCCTCCAAAGTGTTTATGATTTCTATGATACTGAGATTTAATAAAATAGATCCTATAAAATTTAAATTACTAAATTTAGTACTGTGGGCAGTAGAATGTGCAAAAAGGCAGAAAAAAAAGCTTTCAGTTAAAGTATATCTGTGACTCACTGTATTGTATTGCTTCATAAAAAATAACTTTGGTTTATATAACAATAGCGTTAATGGTTATTATTAAATATATTAGGTTAGCTGCAGTACCATGCAAGCCTATGGGTTTATTATGTGTAAGCAGCAAGGATAATATTTGACATACCCTCTGTGAATATGTTATACAGGTTTATATTTTTACCATGCAGAAGATTAGAGGAGCTGTGAAAAAAGGGCATGCACTTCAGATTTTTATTGCCATCCAATTTTCTCTGTGCAAACTATCCATCATACCAATGTAACCTTGGTTCAGAGATATAAACATAGGCAGATGAATTAGATGTTTTCTTTCTGTTGATATAAGAAATAGTTACAGTGCCTTGCAAAGTATTCACCCCCTTGGCTTTTTACCTATTTTGTTACATTACAGCCTTTAGTTTAATGTTTTTTTTTTAATCTGAATTATATGTGATGGATCAGAACACAATAGTCTAATGCCTCGTACACACAGTCGGACTTTGTTCGGACATTCCGACAACAAAATCCTAGGATTTTTTCCGACAGATGTTGGCTCAAACTTGTCTTGCATACACACGGTCACACAAAGTTGTTGGAAAATCCGATCGTTCTAAACGCGGTGACGTAAAACACGTACGTCGGGACTATAAACGGGGCAGTAGCCAATAGCTTTCATCTCTTTATTTATTCTGAGCATGCGTGGTACTTTGTCCGTCGGATTTGTGTACAAACGATCGGAATTTCCGACAACGGATTTTGTTGTCGGAAAGTTTTATATCCTGCTCTCAAACTTTGTGTGTCGGAAAATCCAATGGAAAATGTGTGATGGAGCCTACACACGGTCAGAATTTCCGACAACAAGGTCCTATCACACATTTTCCATCGGAAAATCCGACCGTGTGTACAGGGCATTAGTTGGTGAAGTAAAATTAGAAAAACATGTACATAAAACTATTTTTCAGAAATAAAAAACTTATAATTGTTATGTGCATATGTATTCACCCCCTTTGTTATGAAGCCCATAAAAAGCTCTGGTGCAACCAGTTACCTTCAGAAGTCACATAATTAGTGAATGTCCACCTGTGTGCAATCTAAGTGTCACATGATCTGTCATTACATATACACACCTTTTTGAAAGGCCCCAGAGGCTGCAACACCTAAGCAAGAGGCACCACTAACACTGCCATGAAGACCAAGGAACTTGTTGAGAAGAACAAGTCTGGTTTAAGTTATAAAAATATATGCAAATCTTTGATGATCCCTAGGAGAACCATCAAATCTATCATAACTAAATGGAAAGAACATGACACAGCAGAAAACCTGCCAAGAGACGGCCACACACCAAAACTCACGGACTGGGCAAGGAGGACATTAATCAGAGAGGCAGCACAGAGACCTAAGGTAACCCTGGAGGAGCTGCAGAGTTCCACAGCAGGGACTGGAGTATCTGTACATAGGACGACAATAAGCCGTATGCTCCATAGAGTTGGGCTTTATGGCAGAGTGGCCAGAAGAAAGCCATTACTTTCAGCAAAAAACAAACTGGCACGTTTTGAGTTTGCGAAAAGGCATGTGGGAGACTATCAAAATGTATGGAGGAAGGTGCTCTGGTCTGATGAGACTAAAATTGAACTTTTGGCCATCAAAGAAAATGCTATGTGTGACGCAAACCCAACACATCACTCAAAGAACACCATCCCCACAGTGAAACATGGTGGTGGTAGCATCCTGCAGTGGGGATGTTTTTCAGCAGTCGAGACTGAGAAACTAGTCAGAATTGAAGGGAAGATGGATGGTACTAAATACAGGGATATTCTTGGGAAAAACCTGTACCACTCTGTGTGTGATTTGAGGCTAGGACAAAGGTTCACCTTCCAGCAGGACAATGACCCCAAACACACTGCTAAAGCAACACTTGAGTGGTTTAAGGGGAAACATGTAAATGTGTTGGAATGGCCTAGTCAAAGCCCAGACCTCAATACAATAGAAAATCTGTGGTAAGACTTAAAGATTGCTGTTCACAAGCGCAAACCATCCAACTTGAAGAAGCTGGAGCAGTTTTGCAAGGAGGAATGGGCAAAAATCCCAGTGGTAAGATGTGGCAAGCTCATAGAGACTTATCCAAAGCGACTTGGAGCTGTGATAGCTGCAAAAGGTGGCTCTACAAAGTATTGACTTTAGGGGTGAATAGTTATGCACATTGACTTTTTCTGTTATTTTGTCCTATTTGTTGTTTGCTTCACGATGAAAAAAAAAAAAAAACATCTTCAAAGTTGTGGGCATGTTCTGTAAATTAAATGAAAACAATCCATGTTAATTCCAGGTTGTGAGGCAACAAAACACGAAAAAATGCCAAGGGGGTGAATACTTTTGCAAGGCACTGTATATGGTTTAAGCCATATGTCAGGAAATTATGTAATTTAAATCAATGCTGTATTCATTAAAAAAATCCTTAACTGTATTTTTAAACATGGCAATTAAAGGTACATATTCCTTTAATAATTTTCTGGAATCTATCAGTCTGCAGGAGATTGTCAGAGTGTCAGCACAGTGAACCAGTCACCCTCTACTGTAGCGAAAAGTGCTTTCCCTTAAATTAAGAGCTTGCTGATAGGAGAAAAGAGCAAAATTAGCAGAGCGATGACTTTATCAGTGTGGTGAACCTTCTTCAAAGTACAATTAGCAGGGTGGGTTATTGACTAAACTGTATTTTTTAACTGCAGTGGAGCAAAGTAAGGTACCAACCTTGCTGACTTGACTGAGATATGTGAATTGTTTACCTCCCAAATTATTTGTTAGGTTTCATGTAGGTGGGTGTTGTTTTCCTGCATTTAAAATGCACATCAAATGCAGATCAGCAAATTCAAATTCACTTCAACAGATAGATAACAACTCAATCAAGGTGGATAGAGGAATCCTCTCTGCTACGCTGAGACATTGTATTGTGACAGCGGGAACTCTTTGCTTAGCTGCAGCCGCTGACTGAGAGCAATTTTCCAACAAGCCTGTTTGACAGAAGTTGATTGTTTGATCAACTTCTGTAGAACAGCAGCGGTAAGGCTGGATTCATTCTGGTACGACATACACTCTGACTTTGGGAGCACATCACATGGCGTGTGTAAATCAATGATTCCCTATGAGAGCCATCTTAACTGGTTTGACACATATTGGTCCGACATTTGAAAAAGGTTCCTGCACTACTTTGGTCTAACTTTGGTCCTACTTCAGGTCATTGAATATCATTGAAGTCGGATCAAAGTAGGATTCTTGTCCCTAACCTAACAATATGACTTGTGACATCCGACATGGTGATTACAGCAGCAGTAAAAGGAATTTATGTCACACTGGGATTGTATTGATTGGTCAAAGGACAATTTGTACTATCTCAAAGTTGGAGCAAAATCTTATCTTGTTCATTCAAGTCGGATGGAAGTAGGACTGAACTAGGACCGATGTAGGACCGATGTTGCAAGGCAAAGTAGGATGACAGTCCTACAACAGTCGTGTCGTACCAATGTAAACCCAGCCTAACATATGGCTCGCATTTCGGCCGAGCCCTGCTGAACCTGCCTAATTTCAATCCATCTATGGCTAACTTAAAGCTGTGCTTGACATTCCTTGCACTGTGTTTCTTTTGAGATAGAATGTCCTATTTAGGAACATTTTAATTTCAGGTAAAGCAAGTGAAACATGGCCTTTTATCTTAAAATGCTGTATTTTGCATTTAAATGTTTGCACTTGGACAACACTGTGTTATAAAGAAAAAGGCTGTGTTTAGTAAAAATGCCCCTCTACACAAGCCCAAAGTCTATGTAGCCACTCTTGGGTTTACCATATGGCTGTCTTGCCTCATATTGGGACAACACCAATAGGTACAGTAATACTGTATATTCCCACCTTTTTGTATTTTAACACTGCTGAGTTCTCCTTCCTCCCCTAAGCTGAATAAAGACCTCCACATTACACAGCCCTTGAAAATATTTTTGATTTTACAAGGTAGAAAATCTTTTGGCCATGCAGGGAAGTTTGAAGCAATAATGTAAAGAATAGACTTTACATAAATTATATCAGCAGCATGCTAAAATATACTTATTTCTATTTTTAATAATACATAAATAGACTAAAAATGCTTTTTTTCTTTACATTTATTTTGTTTAAATTTTTGAGTTCCACATATTAAAAGTATAAGCTATAATATATTTTATGTTGCTGATTTCCTGGTTTGTGCTGTTGAGATTTTAGAATGCATTTATTTTGTACTTTTGATTAATTGATCATTAAAATAAAATGCTAAAGTAACATCTTTGGATTTATTTTGTTCAATTGGTAAAAGGAGTTAAAGTGTAACTAAATGCAAAACTTTTTCTTTTAGTTTTGGAATAGAATGGAGAGAGATTCGGACACGTCAGTTTTTATTGTTGTCTGTGCCCCCCATTAGGGAGTTTAACTCTCTCTATTTGTCCTGTTTACCATTATTGTTGAAAACATAAGAACACTAATGCCCTGTACACACGGTCGGATTTTCGGACGGAAAATGTGTGATAGGACCTTGTTGTCAGAAATTCTGACTGTGTATGGGCTCCACCACACATTTTCCATCGGAATTTTCAACACACAAAGCTTGAGAGCTTGCTATAAATTTTTCCGACAACAAAATCCATTGTTGGAAATTCCGATCGTGTGTACACAAATCCGATGGCACAAAGTGCCACGCATGCTCAGAATAAATTAAGAGACAAAAGCTATTGGCTACTGCCCCGTTTATAGTCCCGACGTACGTGTTTTACGTCACCGCGTTCAGACCGATCGGATTTTCCGACAACTTTGTGCAACCATGTGTATGCAAGACAAGTTTGAGCCAACATCCGTCGGAAAAAATCCATGGATTTTGTTGTCAGAATGTCCGATCAATGTCCGACCGTGTGTACAGGGCATAATAGAGGAGAAATCTTCCAATTGGGACACTAGTTCTGGGGTCCTAGTGGCACACTCTTTGGGAGGATTTCCTCTTATGTCCTGTTTTGGCTAAGGTACAGGAAGTGACGGTAAATCTTCCCAAAGGGACACAGATGGTAAAAAAAAAAACTTCAGCCTACAGGGGAAAGCAGAAGTGTAGTCTGATTTTGGAAAGGCAGTAGGTAGTTGTATGAAGTGGAAGGGGAGTTCTACACCTAATATACAATATCGGGGGGAGGGGGTAATGTTGACTTATAAATTCTATTGATGAAAACATTGCTGGTTCAACATCTTCTGCATTACTGCTGAGTACTCTGTCAGCTTAGTTGTGGGCAGAACAATTGGTAATGACTGTTAAAGTGTTTGCAAACTGCTGAAGAAAAAAAAACCTGCATGACAACAGCATAATGTGCTAGTATCGCATACTTCCAGTGAAGCCCGCTCACCCCCAAGATGACTGACATCTTCCCTCTGTGTTTCTTCTGGGTTTGCGGGCTCTGGCACTGTGAGTGGTCAGAGCACATGCGTGGGGGCACTGTTTCCAGCATGGGCTCTGAAAATCTGGCACTGTAAGCCAGACCTTTATAGTGCATGCGCCAGCTGCATGAACTCTATATATGTCCTAAACTGTGCAAGTTTAGGAGATATTCATACTACCTACAGGTAAGCCTTGTTTTAGGCTTACCTGTAGGTTCAAGTGGTGTAACAGAGTTTACAACCTCTTTAAGTGGCCTGCCCTTTTCTTCTCATTCAGTGCTTCTAAAGCCACGTACACACGAGCGGAATGTCCGACAGAAAAAGTCCAACGGAAGCTTTTCATCGTCTATTCCGATCGCGTGTGTGCCTCATCGGACTTTTTTTTTTTGAAAATTCCGACGGACCTAGAAATAGAACATGTTCTAAACATTTCCGACGGAACCAATTCCTGTCGGGAAAACCGTTCGTCTGTATTCTGTTCCGATGGACCAAAAATTACACTTGCTCTGAAGCAAGTACGAGACGGAAGCTATTGGCTATTGGCTATTGAACCTTCTTTTTCTAGTCCCATCGTACGTGCTGTACGTTACCATGTTCTGGATGGTCGGACTTTGGTTTGACTGTGTGTAGGCAAGACCGCTTGAACGGAATTCCATCGGAGTTCCGTCGGAGAAACCTTCGGAGTTTATTCCAATGGCAAATCCGGTCGTGTGTATGCGGCATAAAGCTCCATTCGAAGGTGTGCTATTTAGTGTTATGACTCTCTCACACAATTTTTCACTCTTTTCTTCCACCAAGAAAAACTCAGCTCCTCACACAAAGAATGACCTTTGCTGTTCTCTGCTCTATTGCCCATACATCACCGCCTGCACAGGCAAGTATCTTACTGTAACCTGGGGAAGTAGGAGAGGACATATTGCATAGAAAGGGTGTTAAATAATTGGGGGAAGGATTGTTGTGGCTTATGGCAAGGGGTTTGTTTTGTGAGACTAATTGGGCTTCAGGTGATGGTAAGAGGATGCTTATGGAGGGGAATGTAGTTAAGGGGTAAATGAAATTGTGCTTCAAGTGATGGAGATGGAATTCAGTTGTATTGGAGAGAAGTGTTGTGGTTGGGGAACATGAGAGGTGGTATTGACGGTGATATTGTGCTCAAGTTGTAGGTGAGAAGTGGCACCATTATACATTGAGTTAATCATGCTGGACAGTTTGTCTTTAATACACAGGGGCTCTCTTATTGGACGGTACTTGAGCTCTACAGGATTTTCTTTGGACTGTCTGACACACAGGTTTCTCTCACCTTCTCTCTCTCCCACCCACTACAGTACTTTCACTAAAATGTCTGCCCTTTTTGTCAGAAAATGACAGTGAAGGAGAATTCAAGTGTACAAGCTGCACCACAAATCAGGAGGAACCAAGCATGAAGAAATGAATTTTCTAAATAGTAAATGAGCTTGAAGGTACATCAAGTGCCCCCTATTAGATTAATGCCCTGTACACGGATTTTCCGATGGAAAAAGTGTGATCGGATTGTGTTGTCGGAAATTCCGATCGTGTGTGGACAGGATATAAAATTTTCCGACAACAAAATCCGATCGTTTAAATTCCAATCGTGTGTACACAAATCCGATGCACAAGGTGCCATTCATGCTCAGAATAAATTAAGATATAAAAGCTATTGGCTACAGCCCTGTTTATAGTCCCAACGTACTTGTTTTACGTCACCGTGTTCAGAACGATCAGATTTTCCGACAACTTTTGTGCGAGACAAGTTTGGCCCAAAATCCGTCGGCAAAAATCTGATGGATTTTGTTGTCGGAATGTCCGATCAATGTCCGATCGTGTGTACAGGGCATTATAATCAGCTATTGATGGTGGAGGGGGGATGAATACTATGCTTAGAGTTCTACATAGCATTAATCCAGCTCTGGACAGGAGTTGTTTGCTCCCTGCCTTCTTATACCAACTTCTTTTTGATGGAGAAGATGTGGTTAGTGGATGAATTTTATGAATGCTTAAATATTGTTAGTGCACAAGCCTAAGATGTAAACAGGCGAAAAAACAAAACAAAAAAATACAGGAGAGGCGTCCACATACAGCACCAACAGTGCTCCAGTTAGCAACTCAAGCAACAACCAAGCCAAGACTTAATTGTGAATCTCTTATCATGTGTGTTCGCCCACACAAAAAATCAGGTACATATAAGGGTTTTGACCCTTTTTGACATTATAAATGTCCTTATTTATTCAGGTAAAAAGCATCAATTGTATATTGATCTGTGTCAGTCTTTTTATACCTTTAGAATAATTTGAAATCCAGACCTTCAGGACTCATCCCAGAGATTAATCTAGGAAGCCACTTCTAATGGTGGCGCACCTGCGAACTCTTTCCCAAGCCTGGCTGTGTGCATCCATAAACACACGCAGCATGCGTGTGAGAATGCATTAGGGTAAAAAATGTATTGCCTTTACAACCACTGTAAAAATTATGTATGGACGGGAGCAGAAATTTTGGTAATGCTTACAGTTAAACATTAAAAGATGCAAGCGTCCATTAAATGGGATGTCTGGGGGTGTCCTCACCCTGCATGCAAAGTGGTGCACCTGTGCCATGTATACAACCTACTACAGTAATGGCCCGTACACAGGGTCGGACTTTGTTCGGACATTCCGACAACAAAATCCTAGGATTTTTTCCGACGGATGTTGGCTCAAACTCACACGATCACACAAAATTGTCTGAAAATCTGATCGTTCTAAATGCGGTGACGTAAAACACGTACATCGGGACTTTAAACGGGGCAGTGGCCAATAGCTTTCATCTCTTTATTTATTCTGAGCATGCGTGGCACTTTGTCCGTCGGATTTGTGTACACACGATCGGAATTTCCGACAACGGATTTTGTTGTCGGAAAATTTTATATCCTGCTCTCAAACTTTGTGTGTCGGAAAATCCAATGGAAAATGTGTGATGGAGCCTACACATGGTCGGAATTTCCGACAACAAGGTCCTATCACACATTTTCAGTCGGAAAATCTGACCGTGTGTACGGGGCATAACAATGACTTGTACAAAAACAGTAAAAATCTAAATAATAAATGTGCAGCACTTAATATAGTGACAAAATAAATATATACAACAAGAAATTCAATACAATTATGTATTAGTAAAAAAGTCCATAAATGTGAAAAGTCCATCCAGTATATAATCTATAGATATACTATGAGCTCACCAAAGGTCAAGAAGTATCAAGAAGAGAATTATATCCACCATATAACACGAAAGAATATAATGAATGTCTGCATGAGTGAACCCTCCACCAAGCTATGCACTCACCAGAGACGAGATATATACAGGCCCCAATGAATGATCATTAGTCATCTTCAGTTTATCACTTGAGCAGCATGGATATTTGCTTCCAAAAAGCAGTGAACTCTCCTTTCCTGCTATAACAGTTGCTCAGTGTTATTATATATGACAGTGCAATCCAAAATGCCCTAGGATTTAACCATGCTGCCCAGTGCAGTCCTTTTCACATTTATAGACTTTTTTTACATTTGCATATGATCCTATTTCACCATCACTTGGATTGCTATATTGAATTCATTGTTGCGTAATTGATTTTGTCACTGTATTAATCACTGGACATTTATTATTTAGATTTTTATCACAAGGTTTTGTACAGTCACCTTGCGTGGCAGCTGCTATATTGATTGGGGCGCTCACTATACTTACTGTTATTTTAAAGAAAAAAGTGTGTTTAAATTAACAGCAATCTGATGGCCTTCAGCTGTCTCGCTCTGTTTGTGAATGAAGCAACCAGGGATTCCATTACTCTGCACCAGACTCTTATCCTGGATAAGCGTTTGTTAAAGATGTTATGGGGGACACCCACAAAAAACATGCCCTCCCTCTTCAATTCATGCTAGGCCTTTTGGGTCTGCAAAAAAAAAAGGTCTTGCATGATTTTTAAGGTGGAACATCACGCAAAAAATTCAAGGAAAAGAAGCGTGATGTCTCCACAAAGATCCTTATGTGAGCATGCAGCCTGCAAGGCCAGAAAATGTGGGATCAGCATGTGCCCTTATACTGAACCATACCAGGTTACATGCCCTCAACATAGGGGGTACCTTGCCACAATTTACATCATGGAGCTTTTTTGACCTGGTATTTCTACTTTACATTTATTTGCTGTTGAGTTGGGGAACATAGTACCACATTCCAGATAAGCCCCCTCACCTGCAGACCCCCACAACCACTTGTCCAGGGTTGTGGGGAAGAGGCCCTGGCCCTTTGCCCCCATGGTAGGGTAACCTTCATGTAGACAACATGTGGCCTGATATGGTTCCAGGAGGGTCGTTTGCTCATTACCCCCCTTCTTTGGCATGCCAGGCTGCATACTCAGATAAGGGTCTGGTATGGATTTCTGGGGGGACCACATGCTTTTTTTTCTTGATTTTTGCATGGGATAACCCCATAAAATCCATGACAGACATGAAGGGTCTTATTAGAATTGGGGGACCTCACACTTTTTTTTTTGCTTGGGTTCCCCCTTTAAATGTATGCCAGATCTTAAGCATCTGGTAAGGATTGTGGGGAATCCAATGTTTGTTTGTTTTTTTTTTTCATTTTAAAACAATCCATGCTCCCTTTGCTTACATGGAAGGGGATTCCTGGCCATGTAAGTGAATGGGCCGGTGGCATCACTAGCCTTTTTAACACCCCCTGACAATAGGAATCTGTCGTGTGTAATAGCAGACGTAACATCACTAATATGCATGATGTTTGGCTCCTGCAGAACACGCAACTGTTTGGATGCTTGCAAAAGCCAAGACTAGAAAAGAGACGGTAAGGGACCAGTCTGTGCAATACAATAGCACAGAGCAGGTAAAGTATACCCTCTTTTTTATTTTAGGAAAAAAAATTGGTTTTACAACCACTTTAATTGCTAAATTGGGTCCATTGCAATTTGTTCAAAAAGAAACTTAGTCACAGGCAATGGAACCAGCATGCTACAATGATGGGACATAGGGGTTGACATTTGACACTCTAGACAAGACTCACAATAGTCTTGTGAGTCACAATAGTCATAATAGGATCAAAGAAAAGGAGGACGGATTATACGCCTATCTAGCTGAATAGGGTAAGTTTCCTGGGAACCTACCACAGATTAAGACTACATTGAAAAAGCGCTATATGACTCACTTATCTGGTAAGCCTCCTTTACCCATTCAAGGGATACTAGACACAGTGATGGAAACACAAATTAATTTGATTGATTATGTAAACTTTAAAAAAAATCTACTCTTTTGGACACAACTTATAATTTTATGGATTTTTGATTTTTTTTACATTTTGCACTACACTATAGCAGAAATATTTAACTTTTTTTTGCAAATTTCTGGTAGCACTTTTTGGTAATGATAACAGGGGTTACGTGGTGATTTGTTCACTCAAGCACTGGCTACTTTAGAGCTTTAAGAGCTTGCAGAGGTAGTCCAGGCTCCAAAGTGCATTTAAGGAAGCTCCCTCACATTTGTCAGCACAATTCAAACAACAATTAAGACCAGGTGTCTTTAAACTATCTAGGCAAAGGGCCAGTTTAATGTCCTTCAGATTCCAGGGGGTCAAACTGTGCCCAATGGAATAAAAAAATGCCCGATCTTTGGTATTAAGGGGAGAAATAGTTGGTGTCATTGGAGAAATAGTGCCTCATTAATGGTGTTAGTGGAAGGAATTATGCCCCATTGTTGGTGTCAGTGAGAAGAATAGAGCCCCATTGTTGGTGTCAGTGGCAGGTAGGGATGAGCTTCGAGTTCGAGTCGAACTCATGTTCGACTCGAACATTGGCTGTTCGCAATTTCGCCGAACAGTGAACAATTTGGGGTGTTCGCAGCAAATTTGAATGCCGCGGAACACCCTTTAAAAGTCTATGGGAGAAATCAAAAGTGCTAATTTTAAAGGCTTATATGCAAGTTATTGTCATAAAAAGTGTTTGGGGACCTGGGTCCTGCCCCAGGGGACATGGATCAATGCAAAAAAAAGTTTTAAAAACGGCCGTTTTTTCAGGAGCAGTGATTTTAATAATGCTTAAAGTCAAACAATAAAAGTGTAATATCCCTTTAAATTTCGTAGCTGGGGGGTGTCTATAGTATGCCTGTAAAGGGGCGCATGTTTCCCGTGTTTAGAACAGTCTGACAGCAAAATGACATTTCAAAGGAAAAAAGTCATTTAAAACTACCTGCGGCTATTGCATTGCCGGTCCGACAATACACATAAAAGTTCATTGATAAAAACGGCATGGGAATTCCCCACAGGGGAACCCCGAACCAAAATTTAAAAAAAAATGACATGGGGGTCCCCCTAAATTCCATACCAGGCCCTTCAGGTCTGGTATGGATATTAAGGGGAACCCCGGCCAAAATTTAAAAAAAAATGATGTGGGGGTCCCCCTAAATTCCATACCAGACCCTTCAGGTCTGGTATGGATTTTAAGGGGAACCCCGTGCCAAAAAAAAAAAACGGTGTGGGGTCCCCCCAAAGATCCATACCAGACCCTTATCCGAGCACGCAACCTGGCAGGCCGCAGGAAAAGAGGGGGGATGAGAGAGCACCCCCCCTCCTGAACCGTACAAGGCCACATGCCCTCAACATTGGGAGGGTGTTTTGGGGTAGCCCCCCAAAACACCTTGTCCCCATGTTGATGAGGGCAAGGGCCTCATCCCCACAACCCTGGTCGGTGGTTGTGGGGGTCTGCGGGCAGGGGGCTTATCGGAATCTGGAAGCCCCCTTTAACAAGGGGACCCCCAGATCCCAGCCCCCCGTGTGAAATGGTAAGGGGGTACAAAAGTACCCCTACCATTTCACTAAAAACTGTCAAAAATGTTAAAAATGACAAGAGACAGTTTTTGACAATTCCTTTATTTAAATGCTTCTTCTTTCTTCTATCTTCCTTCATCTTCTTCTTCTGGTTCTTCTGGCTCTTCTGGTTCCTCCTCCGGCGTTCTCGTTCAGCATCTCCTCCGCGCGTCTTCTATCTTCTTCTCCTCCGGCTGCTCCGCACCCATGGCATGGGGGAGGCACCCGCTCTTCTCTTCATCTTCTTCTCTTCTTCATCTTCTTCTTCATCTTCTTCTCTTCTTCATTTTCTTCTCCGGGCCGCTCCGCATCCATGCTGGCATGGAGGGAGGCTCCCACTGTGTGACAGCGTCTCCTCTTCTGACAGTTCTTATATAATGGGGGAGGGGCCACCCGGTGACCCCGCCCCCTCTGATGCACGGGACATGACGGGACTTCCCTGTGGCATTCCCTGTGACGTCACAGGGAAGTCCCGTCAAGTCACTGTGTCAGAGGGGGGCGGGGTTACCGGGTGGCCTCGCCCCCCGTTATTTAAGAACTGTCAGAAGAGGAGACACCGTCACACATCGGGAGTCTCCCTCCATGCCAGCATGGATGCGGAGCGGCCCGGAGAAGAAAATGAAGAAGAGAAGAAGATGAAGAAGAAGAAGAAGATGAAGAAGAGAAGAAGATGAAGAGAAGAGTGGGAGCCTCCCCCCATGCCATGGGTGCAGAGCAGCCCGAGGAGAAGAAGATAGAAGATGCCGCAGAGGAGATGCTGGACGAGAACGCCGGAGGAAGAACCAGAAGAGCCAGAAGAACCAGAAGAAGAAGAAGAAGATGAAGGAAGATAGAAGAAAGAAGAAGCATTTAAATAAAGGAAGTGTCAAAAACTGTCTCTTGTCATTTTTAACATTTTTGACAGTTTTTTAGTGAAATGGTAGGGGTACTTTTGTACCCCCTTACCATTTCACACGGGGGGCGCGATCTGGGGGTACCCTTGTTAAAGGGGGCTTCCAGATTCCGATAAGCCCCCCGCCCGCAGACCCCCACAACCACCGGCCAGGGTTGTGGGGGTGAGGCCCTTGTCCTCATCAACATGGGGACAAGGTGTTTTGGGGGGCTACCCCAAAGCACCCTCCCAATGTTGAGGGCATGTGGCCTTGTACGGTTCAGGAGGGGGGGTGCTCTCTCATCCCCCCTCTTTTCCTGCAGCCTGCCAGGTTGCGTTCTCGGATAAGGGTCTGGTATGGATTTTTGGGGGGACCCCACACCATTTTTTTTTTTTTAATTTTGACACGGGGTTCCCCTTAAAATCCATACCAGACCTGAAGGGTCTGGTATGGAATTTAGGAGGACCCCCATGTCATTTTTATTTTTTTAATTTTGGCCAGGGTTCCCCTTAATATCCATACCAGACCTGAAGGGCCTGGTATGGAATTTAGGGGGACCCCCACGTCATTTTTTTTTAAATTTTGGTTCGGGGTTCTCCTGTGGGGAATTCCCATGCCATTTTTATCAATGAACTTCTATGTGTATTGTCGGACCGGCAATACAATAGCCGCGAGTAGTTTTAAATGACTTTTTTCCTTTGAAATGTCATTTTGCTGTCAGACTGTTCTTAACACGGGAAACATGCGCCCCTTTACAGGCATACTATAGACACCCCCCAGCTACAAAATTTAAAGGGATATTACACTTTTATTGTTTGACTTTAAGCATTATTAAAATCACTGCTCCTGAAAAAACGGCCGTTTTTAAAACTTTTTTTTGCATCGATCCATGTCCCCTGGGGCAGGACCCAGGTCCCCAAATACTTTTTATGACAATAACTTGCATATAAGCCTTTAAAATTAGCACTTTTGATTATTCATGTTCGTGTCCCATAGACTTTAACGGTGTTCATACAAACTTTTTTCCTGTTCGCATGTTCTAGTGCGAACTGAACAGGGGGGTGTTCGGCTCATCCCTAGTGGCATGAATTATGCCCCATTGTTCATGTCAGTGGCAGAAATAATGCCTCAAAGGCCAGTTAAAGGCAAGCAGGGCTGTGGTTTGTAGACCACTGATCTAGACAACAAAACATTTAGCAAGTCTATCCATGAGACATTTGAGTCACCTTAGATCTTCAAGCTATTCCAACCTAGCCTGCACGCGGTCTCTCTTTTTAACACACCCTGCTCATCCCAGAGAAAATTTTAATTATGCCCAAGGGCATGGGCAGTGCTTAACCTTCAGCATATTGTTAGACAGACTTACTGTCACCACCCCTTTATTAGTCGGTAGGGTTCAATATTGAGTTGGCCCTCCCTTTACAGCTATAACAGCTTCAGCTCTTCTGTGCAGGATCTTCACAAGGTTTAGAAGTGTGTCTATTGGAATGTTTGACCATTCTTTCAGAAGCACACTTGTGATGTCAGGCACTGATGTGGTTGAGAAGGCCTGGCTCACAGTCTCTGCTCTAATTTATCCCAAAGGTGTTCTAGTGGGTTGAGGTCAGGACTCTGTGAAGGCCAGTTAAGTTCCTCCACCTCAGACTTGCTCATCCATGTCTTTATGGACCTTGCTTTGTGTACTGGTGTGCAGTTATGTTGGAACAGAAAGGGGTCACCCCCAAACTGTTTTCACAAAGTTGAGAGCATGAAATTGTCCAAAATGTCTTGGTATGCTGACACCTTAAGAGTTCCCTTCACTGGGACTAGGGGGCCAAGCTCAACCTTTGAAAAAAAACGCATACCATAATCCCCCCTCCTCCAAATGAATTGGACCAGTGCACAAGGCAAGGTTCATAAAGGGTGGAAAAACTTGACTGGCTTGCACATGTGGGAAAAAAAAGGACATCAATTTTGTTTGGGTACATCATCACACGACCGCGCAATTGTCAGTTAAAGTGACACAGAGTCCTGACCTCAACCCGATAGAACACCTTTGGGATGAATAATGCCCCGTACACACGGTTCTCGAAAATCCCGACCGTGTGTAGGCTCCATCAGACATTTTCCATCGGAATTTCCGTCACACAAAATTTGTGATCTGGATCTCAAATTTTCCAACAACAAAATCCGTTGTCGTAAATTCTGAGTGTGTGTACACAATTCTGACTTACAAAGTTTCACACATGCTCGGAATCAAGCAGAAGAGCCGCACTGGCTATTGAACTTCCTTTTTCTCAGCTCGTTGTACATGTTGTACGTCACCGCGTTCTTGACGTTTGGAATTTCCGACAAGATTTGTGTGACCGTGTGTGTGCAAGACAAGTTTGAGCCAACATCCATCGGAAAAAATCCATGGATTTTGTTGTCGGAATGTCCGATCGTGTGTACGGGACATTAGAGTGGAAACTGCAAGCCAGGTCTTCTCGTCTAACGTCAGTGCCTGACCACACAAATGCGTTTCTGGAAGAATGGTCAAACGCTACCATAGACACACCCCTAAACCTTGTGGACAGCCTTCCCAGAAGAGTTGAAGCTGTAATAGACTGGGATGCCATTAAAGTTCATGTGAGTGTAAAGGCAGGTGTCCCAATACTTTTGACAATTATATATACATATAAATATATATAATATTTTTCATCCGTATGCCCGATTGCTGAAAATCCCAGAAAACAACAAAAGAAAAGAAATCTTTGATATATTTTCTCTTTTTAAGCTTTTCTAGCTGTTAACAGTTAGAATTTGTAAACTGTTCAATTTGATAGCTTCCTTTTATGTTAATTGTAATACATTTATCATCAAAATCTAATCGTATACCATTTTATGCAATTGCCCACCTGTTTCTTTAATTTTAGCTTTTCCATTTTTCTCCAACAGTTCTGCACGACTTAAGCTGATTTTCAAAATTAACATTCAGAGGAGATATGATCAAGATTGCCATTATTACATGCATTGGAATAATCATAATTGTATTTTATTGCACACTTTTGAATGTTTTACTGTGTAGGTGAAAGTGTGTTTGCAATATGCCTAACACATATGGAGAAAAAGCATCTTACTGGCAGCACAATTTATTAATCGTTTAGAATGTCTTTTCACCTCCAGTTAATATTCCAAGCTTCAGTTTAGTTTAACCTCATAATGAAATCGGTGTGAGTTTTAGACTGTAACCTGTTTTTCAATAAGGTCATAACCCAATGCTAATTAGTCTTTCTAATGAAAAGGGTTTGGTTCTACTACTTACTGTACATAGCTACTACGGCTTAGGTCTAGTACTGTTTGACATGCAAGCTGCATGATGAGGATGTTTATAGATTATATTGATATTTTCTGAAATCATATATTTGACATTCCATTATACATGCATGGTGGGTAGCTTTACCTAGTTGCGTAGCAACTAAAGACCTAAAAAAAAGGTAGGTGCATACACAAAAGTAGTACTAATCACAAATGATTTCTGCGTTGTCAAGCAACTGATGTATTTTTTTTAAACAAAACAAGTTTACTAATCTATATGTAATAGCACTAATCCCTAAATCAAATCCAGAACAATATTGTGATTAAATTCATCTCCTAGAAATGTAACAAAATAGGTCTTTTCATTAAAGCCACAAGGCTCTGACTCTTGAAAATGCATATTGCTTTAGCTTGTAGAAATGGAATGGAACCCCCCTGTGTTTTGTTTTTTAGCACTTTTTCTACACCACTGAACATTTCAAAGATTTCCAGTACCATGAAAAGTCTTACTGAAGTGCCAAATCAAATGAAATACTCAGGTTTCACACCACTTTTGCCCTTCTAACATTCAGTTTTTAGGTCTGTGATGAACTTGTTTTCTCTGTAAAAATGAATATGTATTTGCATGACATCTAAGCTATTAAAAAATGTAAAAGGTGCACTCTTACGGCTTACTCACCCTTATGCCGCTTACACACGAGCGGAATTTCCGTCAGAAAAAACTTGGTTTTTCCGATGGAATTCCGCTCAAGCTTGGCTTGCATACACGTGGTCACACAAAAGTTCTCTGAACTTTGGACCGTCAAGAACGCTGTGACGTATGACACTACAACAAGCCAAGAAAATTAAGTTCAATGCTTCCAAGCATGCGTCAAATTGTTTCCGAGCATGTGTGATTTTTTCGCATTTTTTGAATCCGAATTGTATACAGACGAACGCATTTTCGGATAGGAACTTTTTCCCACCGAAAAATAGAGAACCTGCTCTCAATCTTTTGCTGGCTGGAATCCGATGCAGGTCAGCGACCCCAGGCACTGGATGATGCAGGATCAGCAGCAGGCTGGAGCAGGGTGAGACAAGCTGGGTCAAACATGAGTAATTAGATGTAGCAAGGCGGCAGGCAGAGAATGGCCAGTAGACAGGCAGAAGATAGCAGCAGAGTATTAGTCAATTAGTTGTTTAGCGGAGTCAAGGAAAGCCAAGGACAGGGTTGGAGATAGCAGGCTGGAATTCCGCCAGCAAAAGTCCAATGGAGCATACACACGGTCACATTTTCCGACCAAAACCTCTCATCGGCGTTTTGCTGGCGGCATTTCCGATAGTGTGTACGGGGCATTAGAGGCGGCTCCATAAGTTCTCCACCACAAGTTCTAAGCTTTCAAAAACTGAAAAAAGAAAGAAAAAGGTGCTTCTGGGGACTTTAAAAGCAACAGAGCCGACAGAGACTGGGACTTTACAGCATGTGTGACAGCCGAGTATTTTTGGACAGTCCAGCATGTATCTATCTGAAAGGTACCCCTGGTAGATTTCAGGCAGGAGACAGCTGTGCTTGATACAGTGTAGCTTGCACTGGTCCAGATCCACTGCAAGTGACAAAGGTTTGGTTAATATTATAGTGCAATCCCCTAAGGTAAATGTGGAGACATTGAGACTGCTCGGGTACCAATGAGACTTTTAAAGAACTGTTTCTTACACAGATTCCTTTAAGTGGAAAGTAATTGTTATCATCAAGGTAACCATACAGTATATATGGATGTTTGGTGAGTATGTACTGTATGTCACTTTTGGGGTCCAGAAGGACTCTCTTTCTTATTACATTATAGCAACCCCTTTTTAAAGCATAACTTTTCACTATTCTACAAAAAAAGGCACAATTTAACATTTGCAAATATTTGTTATTTAATAACTTACTACCATTTAACTTTTAGATTTAGTAAGAATTTAGTAGGGATTTTGTAAGTTATGCTGTAGTTTTAAGCCCTAATAATGATTTTAGTGCACGTTTAGCAAATATATAATTTCTGATTAACATTTTCACAAATTTCACAGGAACTACAAATTTAGTGTTGCCCTCTTTGGCCGGCCGGCTTATGTCGAAAAAGGACTGCCGATCGGGAGAGTGCTGAGGGAGCTGACTTTAGTGTCCTGGCGGGGGGCCATGTCCCTGTCAGAACACAATAGCCCAGCAGGGGAGATCACTGTTCTGACATCACATAGTACAGCAGCTCCTCCTCAGATGTCATTTTTTTTTTTCGTTCAGCCCTGATGGGTTGAATGAAAAACTAGTCGAGTGTACTAGGCTTTATAGTAAAAACAATATATTCAGGCGCAAAGCATGCATGGAGGCTGTGATAGCCCAATAAGTCCCTGCTGTCAGGGCATTAAGCAATTTGGGGCTGCTATCCTTAGATTTGAGCCGGATGTATAGAATGTGTAGAAATGACAGAAAAAAGGGGGGGGGGGGCGCCACCTAAGTGCAGTATCACAATGGAGTTTATTGGGCAAATGGTTAAAACACTTATATTATGTAAGAAATAGTAATCTTTTTTCTAGGCTTTATAGTAACTGCAATAACAAAAGAACAGTTAATGCTTGAAATGATTTGTTTTGCCTACTAAGGCTGTCTAGCTTAAATTTATTTTTAAAGTATTTTAAACCAATTTTAAATATACTCAAAAAATGAATACACACTCTGTTTTCTGCAATATTTTCAATTTTCTGCTAGGTACCAATTAGAAAATGCCTAAAGTTGTCCTTTCAGTAACTTTACAGTCTCAATTAGGTTTTCCCCTACTGTGATCTTGAGGAGAATCCTGCGGGTTCAAGATTTGTGGTTTTGGCAAATTTGTGTGCAACTTCACTCAAACCTTAATGCATTGCATGGGATTTGAATTGACATCAGATTTATAAATGCCAATAAGGGAGCTTATAAATATGCTTCAAAGAAAATATAAATAACACTGCGCTAACCCAATGTGAAAAGCAGCTACATAAAATATGACCAATATTGTAAACAGAAGTAAAAGTGAAATGCAGCGCTAAAAATGATAACCAATGGTAAAAGGCACATCAGACATGGTGACCATTACCAATATATACATAGCTGAAACACATGAAGCATAATACCAAAAAATTGAATATTAGACGGGTTATAGTAAAGTCCCAATGTATGGCTATGAATCTGATACAAGAGAGTCCCAAACATAGGCTAAATATGAATGTTGGACTGATGTAGAAATCTTCTCTTGTATATCATGAGTTGTACGATCATGGGAAGTGAATAGATGGAATACGCTTACCAGCAGGAGTGGATTCGGATGCAGGTGACACCGAATCAAACAGGCTCTGAGATCCTTAATGGACGATGGTTGGACGATGGTTGGTCCTGGAAATCACGGATCTCGAGGGGGATCTATCCTCTATGGTCCACGTCACGACTGTCCATTCAGAAGCCCAAGGGGGAATTCTCCGCCACAAACAAGTCTCCAGAGCATGGATGGTTCCCAAAAAGATAGATAGGACACCAATAGTGCAGATCAAATGACGTATTTTATTGGATATAAACAATAATCAACAAACGGTATAAAAACGTGATCACGTGTAAAACAATATAATCAAATGTAGGAAAGAGTAAGGCTCAACCGACGCGTTTCATCCACATGGACTTCAACAGGGGCATCAAACTCCTCTCCTACACTGTACAAATTTATATAAAAACTATGCCAATCATATGGCCAATCAAACGGCAGCAATGGAGTCATGTGACAAATCGACTCCTGATAGGCCAAAGAGGAATCAGCTGACTGCCTGGGACTGTCGAATGAGGCCACCCACTAATGGGGACGGAACGTATCCCTTGACCAATGGGGAATTAATAAGAATACAGATAATAACAATCAAGATGATAGGGAGAGAACCCAAATGATCATGATTTCTGCAGTGCTGTAATCATCTGTGCCCACTCAGAGAGTTCTAAAATGCATCAGTACATTTGTCATGAAAGCATATACATAATGCCTAAATCCAGATTGTAAATGTGGGTATCCCGGGAAACATTATATAGGTTTTTGATGAAAGCCCCCTGTGGGTCATATGACCGCATCATTCCTAGCATGGCCAATCATATTACATGCTGCACGATCCTTCTTATTGGATCTTTGTAGTAAACAGGAAGAACCACAGGGAAATGATCACGTGACATGTCTGCTGACATGACATAGTCACATGATCTCGAGAGGCGAATCACGTCTCAATCACTAGAAGCCTGAGAGTCATGTGGCAACAAAGGAAGTCACATGCTCTCCTGTGGCCAATAGAACAGTCTTATATCTCCCACTCGTCCGGACTGTAAGCAGGGAAGGTAATTCCATCCACTACAGCCCTGATTGTTTTGTACACTGTAAGGGGTTAATATTTATCTTATTGGTCTTTAATACTATTCTCACGGCAGTCCAGTTCCCTTTATTTATCCATAATGTTCTGTCAAGTTTTATTTGTATTCACTTACATTCACCTATTCACACTGCACCTTTTCATCATCATTTTTTCAGATTATAGGTCCATAGATTTAAATATTACTGGATGGACACACGTTTCCATATCATTTTTTATTTTTATATTTTCACTTTCTAACATTATTATTATTAGTTTTTTTAGTCATGTCCCTATGGGATAGTGACCATGTACGAGGGGAAATCTTCTCCTTCTTTCTAGCGCATTTGGGGATTTAAGCCCCCATACTTAATTTCAGAATTTTATTCAATTCCATTCTCACTTATTTATGCAGTGGGGAGGATGCTATTTTCCCTGTCTGCTGCTTTTGAGCTTTGTTTATTGCACATTTACATTTGCTGACTAAATAGTCTTACACATTATGCACTCACATTTTTATATTGCTACATATCCTAAATTTAACATATCATTTATTATTTTATTACGGCACACGAATATATATCTGCACATGTTAGTGGAGGCACATACACTTCTCATCTCCATTGTTCAACATATTGTTCAGCCATTTACATTTAACATGGAGCAACTCTTCGGAGCATGACACCAGGAGATAGAGAGATTTTTCTCTCTTCTGTCTTTCCGGTTGTCCCCGCCGCTATATTGGTCACTTCCGGGCTGTAGTGGATGGAATTACCTTCCCTGCTTACAGTTCGGACGAGTGGGAGATATAAGACTGTTCTATTGGCCACAGGAGAGCATGTGACTTCCTTTGTTGCCACATGACTCTCAGGCTTCTAGTGATTGAGACGTGATTCGTCTCTCGATCATGTGACTATGTCAGCAGACATGTCACGTGATCATTTCCCTGTGGTTCTTCCTGTTTACTGCACAGATCCAATAAGTAGGATCGTGCAGTATGCAATACGTTTGGCCATGCTAGGAATGATGCAGTCATGTGACCCACACTTCCGGGCTGTAGTGGATGGAATTACCTTCCCTGCTTACAGTCCCGGACGAGTGGGAGATATAAGACTGTTCTATTGGCCACAGGAGAGAATGTGACTTCCTTTGTTGCCACATGACTCTCAGGCTTCTAGTGATTGAGACGTGATTCGCCTCTCGGGATCATGTGACTATGTCAGCAGACATGTCACGTGATCATTTCCCTGTGGTTCTTCCTGTTTATTACAAAGATCCAATAAGAAGGATTGTGCAGCATGCAATATGATTGGCCATGCTAGGAATGATGCGGTCATGTGACCCACAGGGGGCTTTCATTAAAAACCTGTATAATGTTTCCCGGGATACCCACATTTACAATCTGGATTTAGACATTATGTATATGCTTTTATGACAAATGTACTGATGCATTGTAGAACTCTCTGAGTGGGCACAGATGATTACAGCACTGCGGAAATCATGATCATTTGGGTTCTCTCCCTATCATCTTGATTGTTATTATCTTTATTCTTATTAATTCCTCATTGGTCAAGGGATACGTTCCTTCCCCATTAGTGGGTGGCCTCATTGGACAGTCCCAGGCAGTCAGCTGATTTCTCTTCGGCCTATCAGGAGTCGATTTGTCACATGACTCTATTGCTGGTGTTTGATTGGCCATATGATTGGCATAGTTTTTATATAAATTTGTACAATGTAGGAGAGGAGTTTGATGCCCCTGTTGAAGTCCATGTGGACAAAACACGTTGGGTGAGCCTTACTCTTTCCTACATTTGATTTTATTGTTTTACACGTGATCACGTTTTTATACCGTTTGTTGATTATTGGTTATATCCGATAAAATACGTCATTTGATTTGCACTATTGGTGTCCTATCTATATTTTTGGGAACCATCTATGCTCTGGAGCCATACATTGGGACTTTACTATATCCCGTCTAATATTCAATTTTTTGGTATTATGCTTCATGTGTTTCAGCTATGTATATATTGGTAATGGTCACCATGTCTGATGTGCCTTTTACCATTGGTTATCATTTTTAGCACTGCATTTCACTTTTACTTATAAATATGCTTGCCCTCTCATTGTAAAACGGAGAGGCACAGTGCAGCTATAGTGTCAGTGTATGGGCATTTTCTGTAGGGAAGGGATAAGACAAACTGCATAGGGATTACATTAGCATAAGTAGGAATGTACTTTAATTCTGATTACTAGTTCTTTCAGCAATCAACCCCTTTGCTGTTTTTTATTTTGGGGGGGGCATTTTCTCGTTAATTTTATATTGTGGTTCATTTAAGGTCAGCAGTTATTTTAGCTTCTGTTCTAGCCATAGGATGCTTTTTTTTCTGTTTCAAAGCTTCCCTCTATGAAAAGGTGAGACTTTATTTTATTTCAGGGGTGATATTTTGTGATTTTCATTTATTTTGTTTTTTGGGGGGGAATTTTGTTATGTTGATTATGTTGTGTTTTTTTTTTATAAATTTTGGGTGCTCAATGTACAGCATTCAGTTGTGACTGACCATATTTTCACCTTTTGTGCACCTACAATTATATCTCTCACATTCACAGCACCCCTATCCCCATAGATAAAGTAAAAGTAAGGCATATAGCAGTTAGGCCTATTATGCCCCGATTAAAACTTTCCCGCCACTGGCCAATTTTACACTGCTGTATCCCCTTCAATGTTTTAGTTCTTCTAGTAAAGTCCAAGCCTGTGCTTTTTGTCTATAAAAATTTGGACCTAGCACTGCTATTCAAAATGATTGTGCTGTTTGCAAATTTGAAAAATGAATAAAGGGGCTTTTTAGGTGCTATAAATATTATCCTCAGGAAAACATTGTACCTAGAGACATGTATAATATCATAAATTTTATTTCAAAATCATATAGTTACAAAATGGGTAGAGAACCCCAAATGGTAAAAATATACTCAATGAATCTTAGTATACATGTATAGTCAGCAACCTTATATGCCTACCCATACATACAACCATGTCAACATCTAGATCATCATCTAGACATCTAGAATGCTTTTCAAGCATTAATACATAGGTCAGAAAGTGGCATAGGTAAGGCATAGTGTCCCAACATGTTTCACAGGTTGAGCTTCTACAGGGTTTCACAGAGTGCAGCTGAGGAAGAAGTACAGCAAATGTAACACACATATTAAGACATTGGGGTTGATTTACTAAAACTGAAGAGTGCAAAATCTGGTGCAGCTCTGCACAAAAAACAATTAGCTTCCAGGTTTTTTTTTAACAAAGTTTAATTGAAGTTGAAGCTGACATTAGAAACTAATTGTCTACCATGCACACCTGCACCAGATTTTGCACTCTTCAGTTTTAGTAAATCAACCCCATCAAGTCAATTAATACAGCATAGCAAACATGTTATGCCTAAAAGTTACACATGGTAATTAACTCACAACAATATCTGTTATCCGAAACAAATGAAAAATGTTGTGCCTGTGGGTGAAGGTCCGCAGGGGATCAATGTGGAGGCAGAGACAGCACTAAACCATAAGGGGTACTCCCAACAATCCCAGCTGTGAAGCGTAAGGGTAACATATGAGGAGGACATGAACCATCATGCCCTATCTCATGCCTATAATGGGAGAAACACATATACTAATGTAGTGTGAACCAACAAGCCATCTCTGGTAGTCATCCACCTCCATCAGAACAGCAAACAATACTACATCAACTTTAATGCAAATCCTAATCAAATATAGCTACAAATGACTATAGCTAATAAATTGAACAAACCTTGTAAAAATAGTAATAGCCAGGGAGTACATCCAACCACAAGAAAAATCTACCAGAACCAAAATTAAAAATAAAGAAGAAAAGGTGTGCTCACACATCTAAGGACACCACCTAAAACAATTACAGCCGCCATTGTCAAGACAGCTGTCTTTCCTATGCCATGTTCTGACCTTTGTATTATTGCTTGAAAAGCTATCCAAATATTGACATGGTTGTGGGTATGGGAAGCTGTATGGGGTTGCTGACTATACATGTATACTAAAATCGTCTAGTATGTTTTTACTATTTGGGACTTTCTACCCGTTTTTAAACTATAAGATTTTGGAATAAAATGTATGATTTCATACATATCTCTATGTATATTTTTTTTCCTGAAGCTAGTATTTATAGTACCTTAAAAGTACCTTTACTTATTTTTCTTTATTTTGGATTATATATACGGGATGTGGTACTGAGGTTACCAATCATATCCATTATTGAATTAATTCTTGATAAGAGTTTATTAGAAATTATCCAGAAGTAGGACTGTTTTGCCTCAGTGAGAACAATAACAGCCTCTTAGAACTACTTTGTCAAAGTTTAACTATCACTATTTATCGCAGCAAAACTACCTTGTTTCAAACTGAAATAAATTAGGTTGGGGTACTGCTGCTGTGTGTAAGCCAAACTAATTGTTAAAGAAAAATATATATTCCACAGTTAAATATGTGCTTTCAGTGTATGCTGTTGCTGAGGTTGTCTGTACTACTGTTCGGTAACACTGTCACATACCTCGTAGTAGAGCCTGATGTGTAGGAGAACTCTCTTACAGCTCTGGCTCAGGGACCACTGGAGTTGTGACGGTGGTTGCGAGAGCACAGTGAGGTGCAAGTGCCTGTGAGATCTGCTGTAGCTGGCATGAATGGGTAGATGATGGACCACCAGGATGGATCTGTGAATAGCAAGAGAATCCGATGCAGGTCAGCGACCCCAGGCACTGGATGATGCAGGATCAGCAGCAGGCTGGAGCAGGGTGAGACAAGCTGGGTCAAACATGAGTAATTAGATGTAGCAAGGCGGCAGGCAGAGAATGGCCAGTAGACAGGCAGAAGATAGCAGCAGAGTATTAGTCAATTAGTTGTTTAGCGGAGTCAAGGAAAGCCAAGGACAGGGTTGGAGATAGCAGGCTGGAATTCCGCCAGCAAAAGTCCAATGGAGCATACACACGGTCACATTTTCCGACCAAAACCTCTCATCGGCGTTTTGCTGGCGGCATTTCCGATAGTGTGTACGGGGCATTAGAGGCGGCTCCATAAGTTCTCCACCACAAGTTCTAAGCTTTCAAAAACTGAAAAAAGAAAGAAAAAGGTGCTTCTGGGGACTTTAAAAGCAACAGAGCCGACAGAGACTGGGACTTTACAGCATGTGTGACAGCCGAGTATTTTTGGACAGTCCAGCATGTATCTATCTGATAGATTTCAGGCAGGAGACAGCTGTGCTTGATACAGTGTAGCTTGCACTGGTCCAGATCCACTGCAAGTGACAAAGGTTTGGTTAATATTATAGTGCAATCCCCTAAGGTAAATGTGGAGACATTGAGACTGCTCGGGTACCAATGAGACTTTTAAAGAACTGTTTCTTACACAGATTCCTTTAAGTGGAAAGTAATTGTTATCATCAAGGTAACCATACAGTATATATGGATGTTTGGTGAGTATGTACTGTATGTCACTTTTGGGGTCCAGAAGGACTCTCTTTCTTATTACATTATAGCAACCCCTTTTTAAAGCATAACTTTTCACTATTCTACAAAAAAAGGCACAATTTAACATTTGCAAATATTTGTTATTTAATAACTTACTACCATTTAACTTTTAGATTTAGTAAGAATTTAGTAGGGATTTTGTAAGTTATGCTGTAGTTTTAAGCCCTAATAATGATTTTAGTGCACGTTTAGCAAATATATAATTTCTGATTAACATTTTCACAAATTTCACAGGAACTACAAATTTAGTGTTGCCCTCTTTGGCCGGCCGGCTTATGTCGAAAAAGGACTGCCGATCGGGAGAGTGCTGAGGGAGCTGACTTTAGTGTCCTGGCGGGGGGCCATGTCCCTGTCAGAACACAATAGCCCAGCAGGGGAGATCACTGTTCTGACATCACATAGTACAGCAGCTCCTCCTCAGATGTCATTTTTTTTTTCGTTCAGCCCTGCTGGGTTAAATGAAAAACTAGTCGAGTGTACTAGGCTTTATAGTAAAAACAATATATTCAGGCGCAAAGCATGCATGGAGGCTGTGATAGCCCAATAAGTCCCTGCTGTCAGGGCATTAGGCAATTTGGGGCTGCTATCCTTAGATTTGAGCCGGATGTATAGAATGTGTAGAAATGACAGAAAAAAGGGGGGGGGGCGCCACCTAAGTGCAGTATCACAATGGAGTTTACTGGGCAAATGGTTAAAACACTTATATTATGTAAGAAATAGTAATCTTTTTTCTAGGCTTTATAGTAACTGCAATAACAAAAGAACAGTTAATGCTTGAAATGATTTGTTTTGCCTACTAAGGCTGTCTAGCTTAAATTTATTTTTAAAGTATTTTAAACCAATTTTAAATATACTCAAAAAATGAATACACACTCTGTTTTCTGCAATATTTTCAATTTTCTGCTAGGTACCAATTAGAAAATGCTTAAAGTTGTCCTTTCAGTAACTTTACAGTCTCAATGAGGTTTTCCCCTACTGTGATCTTGAGGAGAATCCTGCGGGTTCAAGATTTGTGGTTTTGGCAAATTTGTGTGCAACTTCACTCAAACCTTAATGCATTGCATGGGATTTGAATTGACATCAGATTTATAAATGCCAATAAGGGAGCTTATAAATATGCTTCAAAGAAAATATAAATAACACTGCGCTAACCCAATGTGAAAAGCAGCTACATAAAATATGACCAATATTGTAAACAGAAGTAAAAGTGAAATGCAGCGCTAAAAATGATAACCAATGGTAAAAGGCACATCAGACATGGTGACCATTACCAATATATACATAGCTGAAACACATGAAGCATAATACCAAAAAATTGAATATTAGACGGGTTATAGTAAAGTCCCAATGTATGGCTATGAATCTGATACAAGAGAGTCCCAAACATAGGCTAAATATGAATGTTGGACTGATGTAGAAATCTTCGCTTGTATATCATGAGTTGTACGATCATGGGAAGTGAATAGATGGAATACGCTTACCAGCAGGAGTGGATTCGGATGCAGGTGACACCGAATCAAACAGGCTCTGAGATCCTTAATGGACGATGGTTGGACGATGGTTGGTCCTGGAAATCACGGATCTCGAGGGGGATCTATCCTCTATGGTCCACGTCACGACTGTCCATTCAGAAGCCCAAGGGGGAATTCTCCACCACAAACAAGTCTCCAGAGCATGGATGGTTCCCAAAAAGATAGATAGGACACCAATAGTGCAGATCAAATGACGTATTTTATTGGATATAACCAATAATCAACAAACGGTATAAAAACGTGATCACGTGTAAAACAATATAATCAAATGTAGGAAAGAGTAAGGCTCAACCGACGCGTTTCATCCACATGGACTTCAACAGGGGCATCAAACTCCTCTCCTACACTGTACAAATTTATATAAAAACTATGCCAATCATATGGCCAATCAAACGGCAGCAATGGAGTCATGTGACAAATCGACTCCTGATAGGCCAAAGAGGAATCAGCTGACTGCCTGGGACTGTCGAATGAGGCCACCCACTAATGGGGACGGAACGTATCCCTTGACCAATGGGGAATTAATAAGAATACAGATAATAACAATCAAGATGATAGGGAGAGAACCCAAATGATCATGATTTCCGCAGTGCTGTAATCATCTGTGCCCACTCAGAGAGTTCTAAAATGCATCAGTACATTTGTCATAAAAGCATATACATAATGCCTAAATCCAGATTGTAAATGTGGGTATCCCGGGAAACATTATATAGGTTTTTGATGAAAGCCCCCTGTGGGTCATATGACCGCATCATTCCTAGCATGGCCAATCATATTGCATGCTGCACGATCCTTCTTATTGGATCTTTGTAGTAAACAGGAAGAACCACAGGGAAATGATCACGTGACATGTCTGCTGACATGACATAGTCACATGATCTCGAGAGGCGAATCACGTCTCAATCACTAGAAGCCTGAGAGTCATGTGGCAACAAAGGAAGTCACATGCTCTCCTGTGGCCAATAGAACAGTCTTATATCTCCCACTCGTCCGGACTGTAAGCAGGGAAGGTAATTCCATCCACTACAGCCCTGATTGTTTTGTACACTGTAAGGGGTTAATATTTATCTTATTGGTCTTTAATACTATTCTCACGGCAGTCCAGTTCCCTTTATTTATCCATAATGTTCTGTCAAGTTTTATTTGTATTCACTTACATTCACCTATTCACACTGCACCTTTTCATCATCATTTTTTCAGATCATAGGTCCATAGATTTAAATATTACTGGATGGACACACGTTTCCATATCATTTTTTATTTTTATATTTTCACTTTCTCACATTATTATTATTAGTTTTTTTAGTCATGTCCCTATGGGATAGTGACCATGTACGAGGGGAAATCTTCTCCTTCTTTCTAGCGCATTTGGGGATTTAAGCCCCCATACTTAATTTCAGAATTTTATTCAATTCCATTCTCACTTATTTATGCAGTGGGGAGGATGCTATTTTCCCTGTCTGCTGCTTTTGAGCTTTGTTTATTGCACATTTACTTTTGCTGACTAAATAGTCTTACACATTATGCACTCACATTTTTATATTGCTACATATCCTAAATTTTACATATCATTTATTATTTTATTACGGCACACGTATATATATCTGCACATGTTAGTGGAGGCACATACACTTCTCATCCCCATTGTTCAACATATTGTTCAGCCATTTACATTTAACATGGAGCAACTCTTCGGAGCATGACACCAGGAGATAGAGAGATTTTTCTCTCTTCTGTCTTTCCGGTTGTCCCCGCCGCTATATTGGTCACTTCCGGGCTGTAGTGGATGGAATTACCTTCCCTGCTTACAGTTCGGACGAGTGGGAGATATAAGACTGTTCTATTGGCCACAGGAGAGCATGTGACTTCCTTTGTTGCCACATGACTCTCAGGCTTCTAGTGATTGAGACGTGATTCGTCTCTCGATCATGTGACTATGTCAGCAGACATGTCACGTGATCATTTCCCTGTGGTTCTTCCTGTTTACTGCACAGATCCAATAAGTAGGATCGTGCAGTATGCAATACGTTTGGCCATGCTAGGAATGATGCAGTCATGTGACCCACACGTCCGGGCTGTAGTGGATGGAATTACCTTCCCTGCTTACAGTCCCGGACGAGTGGGAGATATAAGACTGTTCTATTGGCCACAGGAGAGAATGTGACTTCCTTTGTTGCCACATGACTCTCAGGCTTCTAGTGATTGAGACGTGATTCGCCTCTCGGGATCATGTGACTATGTCAGCAGACATGTCACGTGATCATTTCCCTGTGGTTCTTCCTGTTTATTACAAAGATCCAATAAGAAGTATTGTGCAGCATGCAATATGATTGGCCATGCTAGGACTGATGCGGTCATGTGACCCACAGGGGGCTTTCATTAAAAACCTGTATAATGTTTCCCGGGATACCCACATTTACAATCTGGATTTAGACATTATGTATATGCTTTTATGACAAATGTACTGATGCATTGTAGAACTCTCTGAGTGGGCACAGATGATTACAGCACTGCGGAAATCATGATCATTTGGGTTCTCTCCCTATCATCTTGATTGTTATTATCTTTATTCTTATTAATTCCTCATTGGTCAAGGGATACGTTCCTTCCCCATTAGTGGGTGGCCTCATTGGACAGTCCCAGGCAGTCAGCTGATTTCTCTTTGGCCTATCAGGAGTCGATTTGTCACATGACTCTATTGCTGGTGTTTGATTGGCCATATGATTGGCATAGTTTTTATATAAATTTGTACAGTGTAGGAGAGGAGTTTGATGCCCCTGTTGAAGTCCATGTGGACAAAACACGTCGGGTGAGCCTTACTCTTTCCTACATTTGATTTTATTGTTTTACACGTGATCACATTTTTATACCGTTTGTTGATTATTGGTTATATCCAATAAAATACGTCATTTGATCTGCACTATTGGTGTCCTATCTATATTTTTGGGAACCATCTATGCTCTGGAGCCATACATTGGGACTTTACTATATCCCGTCTAATATTCAATTTTTTGGTATTATGCTTCATGTGTTTCAGCTATGTATATATTGGTAATGGTCACCATGTCTGATGTGCCTTTTACCATTGGTTATCATTTTTAGCGCTGCATTTCACTTTTACTTATAAATATGCTTGCCCTCTCATTGTAAAACGGAGAGGCACAGTGCAGCTATAGTGTCAGTGTATGGGCATTTTCTGTAGGGAAGGGATAAGACAAACTGCATAGGGATTACATTAGCATAAGTAGGAATGTACTTTAATTCTGATTACTAGTTCTTTCAGCAATCAACCCCTTTGCTGTTTTTTATTTTTGGGGGGGGGCATTTTCTCGTTAATTTTATATTGTGGTTCATTTAAGGTCAGCAGTTATTTTAGCTTCTGTTCTAGCCATAGGATGCTTTTTTTTCTGTTTCAAAGCTTCCCTCTATGAAAAGGTGAGACTTTATTTTATTTCAGGGGTGATATTTTGTGATTTTCATTTATTTTGTTTTTTGGGGGGGAATTTTGTTATGTTGATTATGTTGTGTTTTTTTTTTATAAATTTTGGGTGCTCAATGTACAGCATTCAGTTGTGACTGACCATATTTTCACCTTTTGTGCACCTACAATTATATCTCTCACATTCACAGCACCCCTATCCCCATAGATAAAGTAAAAGTAAGGCATATAGCAGTTAGGCCTATTATGCCCCGATTAAAACTTTCCCGCCATTGGCCAATTTTACACTGCTGTATCCCCTTCAATGTTTTAGTTCTTCTAGTAAAGTCCAAGCCTGTACTTTTTGTCTATAAAAATTTGGACCTAGCACTGCTATTCAAAATGATTGTACTGTTTGCAAATTTGAAAAATGAATAAAGGGGCTTTTTAGGTGCTATAAATATTATCCTCAGGAAAACATTGTACCTAGAGACATGTATAATATCATAAATTTTATTTCAAAATCATATAGTTAAAAAATGGGTAGAGAACCCCAAATGGTAAAAATATACTCAATGAATCTTAGTATACATGTATAGTCAGCAACCTTATATGCCTACCCATACATACAACCATGTCAACATCTAGATCATCATCTAGACATCTAGAATGCTTTTCCTTGTCAAAAGAAGTTTATTGAGTATACAATGTTATAAAGATACATAAAGTAAGTTTACAAGGATCTATAAAGTAAGCTAATTGTTTTACAGTAGGGTTTATATAGGTAAATATCATGAAATTTCAAATATTAAACATTGCGTTCACGTAGACCTAAATTAAAGATATATATCATTTCCTTAGTTACTTTTGTAGGTATTTAAATGATTTATACCTACTATACATATTTTTTACAAGTAGAGTGTATATAGGTCAAATAAATTCTGATAATGAGCTTTAATCGTAAGGTGGAGAAAAGGAAAGAGAAAGAAGAAAAAGGGTTGAAAGGTAGAGGTATGGTCCACAAGGTTGTCCCGCTCGTCAGTTTATTATTCTTTTTAGTTCTCTTTGAAGCCTTAGAATGGGTGTCACTCTAAGTCATTTAATCTGTTACCATGGCAACAGGACAGAGTCATTGAAGTTTGACAGGAACTGTTGTTTTATCCAAGGATGCCAAAGTTTTTCAAATTTTGGAATTTGATTTTGATCGATGGCTACCATCTTAGCATGGGACATTGTATTATTCATTCTGTGAATTGTTTCTGCTAGTACCAATGTAGGAGATTTCCATGCCTTGGCCACTGTTTGTTTTACAGCCGTTATTAGTTGGATCATAAGTTTGAATTGAGAGAGTGTTAACCATTCCGGTTTTAGATTAAGTAAAGTTAAATATGGATCTGGTTGTATTATTTTTTTAAATATTTTAGATGCAATCACGAAGACTTCCTTCCAGAAGGTTTGGATTACTGGGCACGTCCACCATATGTGTAAATATGTGCCTATTTCTGGGCATCCTCGAAAACAAAGAGCTGAGGTATTAGGTGAATATTTTGCCACTCTAGCGGGTACAAGGTACCAGCGAGTTAGGACTTTATAATTTGTCTCCAGTGCTAAGATGTTGGGTGAAGATGACTTAGATGTGAGCCATATGTTAGACCAGTCCGTGTCTTCTAAAGTTCGTCCCAGGTCCTCTTCCCACTCTAGAATGCTTTTCAAGCATTAATACATAGGTCAGAAAGTGGCATAGGTAAGGCATAGTGTCCCAACATGTTTCACAGGTTGAGCTTCTACAGGGTTTCACAGAGTGCAGCTGAGGAAGAAGTACAGCAAATGTAACACACATATTAAGACATTGGGGTTGATTTACTAAAACTGAAGAGTGCAAAATCTGGTGCAGCTCTGCACAAAAAACAATTAGCTTCCAGGTTTTTTTTAACAAAGTTTAATTGAAGAAGCTGACATTAGAAACTAATTGTCTACCATGCACACCTGCACCAGATTTTGCACTCTTCAGTTTTAGTAAATCAACCCCATCAAGTCAATTAATACAGCATAGCAAACATGTTATGCCTAAAAGTTACACATGGTAATTAACTCACAACAATATCTGTTATCCGAAACAAATGAAAAATGTTGTGCCTGTGGGTGAAGGTCCGCAGGGGATCAATGTGGAGGGAGAGACAGCACTAAACCATAAGGGGTACTCCCAACAATCCCAGCTGTGAAGCGTAAGGGTAACATATGAGGAGGACATGAACCATCATGCCCTATCTCATGCCTATAATGGGAGAAACACATATACTAATGTAGTGTGAACCAACAAGCCATCTCTGGTAGTCATCCACCTCCATCAGAACAGCAAACAATACTACATCAACTTTAATGCAAATCCTAATCAAATATAGCTACAAATGACTATAGCTAATAAATTGAACAAACCTTGTAAAAATAGTAATAGCCAGGGAGTACATCCAACCACAAGAAAAATCTACCAGAACCAAAATTAAAAATAAAGAAGAAAAGGTGTGCTCACACATCTAAGGACACCACCTAAAACAATTACAGCCGCCATTGTCAAGACAGCTGTCTTTCCTATGCCATGTTCTGACCTTTGTATTATTGCTTGAAAAGCTATCCAAATATTGACATGGTTGTGGGTATGGGAAGCTGTATGGGGTTGCTGACTATACATGTATACTAAAATAGTCTAGTATGTTTTTACTATTTGGGACTTTCTACCCGTTTTTAAACTATAAGATTTTGGAATAAAATGTATGATTTCATACATATCTCTATGTATATTTTTTTTCCTGCAGCTAGTATTTATAGTACCTTAAAAGTACCTTTACTTATTTTTCTTTATTTTGGATTATATATACGGGATGTGGTACTGAGGTTACCAATCATATCCATTATTGAATTAATTCTTGATAAGAGTTTATTAGAAATTATCCAGAAGTAGGACTGTTTTGCCTCAGTGAGAACAATAACAGCCTCTTAGAACTACTTTATCAAAGTTTAACTATCACTATTTATCGCAGCAAAACTACCTTGTTTCAAACTGAAATAAATTAGGTTGGGGTACTGCTGCTGTGTGTAAGCCAAACTAATTGTTAAAGAAAAATATATATTCCACAGTTAAATATGTGCTTTCAGTGTATGCTGTTGCTGAAGTTGTCTGTACTACTGTTCGGTAACACTGTCACATACCTCGTAGTAGAGCCTGATGTGTGAGGAGAACTCTCTTACAGCTCTGGCTCAGGGACCACTGGAGTTGTGACGGTGGTTGCGAGAGCACAGTGAGGTGCAAGTGCCTGTGAGATCTGCTGTAGCTGGCATGAATGGGTAGATGATGGACCACCAGGATGGATCTGACTGTGAATAGCAAGAGAATCCGATGCAGGTCAGCGACCCCAGGCACTGGATGATGCAGGATCAGCAGCAGGCTGGAGCAGGGTGAGACAAGCTGGGTCAAACATGAGTAATTAGATGTAGCAAGGCGGCAGGCAGAGAATGGCCAGTAGACAGGCAGAAGATAGCAGCAGAGTATTAGTCAATTAGTGGTTTAGCGGAGTCAAGGAAAGCCAAGGACAGGGTTGGAGATAGCAGGCGTAGTCAGCAGAGCTGGATCAATACAGGTATCAAGACAGGTACAGGTTCATAACTCGAGTAAAGCTGCAGAAAAAACAGCACTGCACAAGTGCAGCTGCTGTTCTTTTAAAGGCCTACTGGCACCAAGCAAAAGCTATCGCGTGTGCATGCATGTCTGATGTGTGTTCCTGTACACATGCGCACATACATGCCGCTGCCCGGCTCAGCAGACACCCATTGGAATCCGCGTGCACATGTGTGCACCTACCTGCACCTCTGCCCTGCTACAGTGTGTTCCTGACATTTCCCCCTCCCAAGGGGCAGCCTCCGGAAGCTTAACTGGCCTTTCTATTCTAGGTGGGCAAGAAAAAAGGCACAAACTAACCTTGTGTGGATATTACATTCATGCTCCCAGGAATTGTCTTCCGGACCGTACCCTTTCCACTTTAAAAGATATTGTACTTGATTCCGCCTTTTCCTGCAATCTAGAATGGCCTCCACTTCATACTCCTCACTACCATCAACCAGAACAGGTTTCAGTGGTTTAGACCCTCTGCCAGGGAAGAGATCAGGTACTGCAGGTTTTAACAGTGAAATTTGGAACATGGGTGAGATTTTAAATGAGACAGGTAAAGATAGTTCATACGATACCTCATTTAACTTTCTTTTCACTGGAAATGGTCCAGTAAACTTGGGTGCCAGCTTCTTTGATGGGCATGCCAACCTGAGGTTTGTTGTAGAAAGCCATACCTGATCGCCCAGTTGCAGATTCAGTTTCCCTCTTCCTATCGAACATTTTCAGCCTGTGCCTTTGTCAACGCCTCCTGTAGGATCTGGGTATTGTGACTGAGAAAATCCACGGTGCTCTGGACTGTTGGAAATGTAGACTGTGGAAAAAAGTCAGGTAGAAATGACAGATGAAAGCCATAATTAGCAAAGAAAGGGACTGTCCTGTTGCTGAGTGACTGGCATTGTTATAAGCAAATTCCGCTAATAGCAGTAATGACACCCAATCATCTTAAACAAAGGACGTGAAACATCTAATGTACTGTTCGAGTGTCTGATTAGTTATCTCTGTTTGCCCATTTGTTTGGGGGTGGTAAGCTAAGCATAAGGCCAATTCAATCGTCAAGAGTACACGTAAGGCCTTCCAGAAATGTGAATTGTGAATTGCACACCTCTATCCGACACAATGTTTGCAGGGATTCTGTGCAATCTAACAATTTCTTTTATAAACACTCAGGCAGTTTCCATAGCAGATGGAATGCCATTTAAAGGCAGGAAATGGGCCATCTTGGACAATTGGTCCACTACTACAAAGATTGCCGTGAATCCCTCAGAAGATGGGAGTTCCGTTATAAAATCGATAGAAATCATTCTCCATGGTCTATCAGGAACAGGCAAAGGTTTCAGTAGTCCACAGGCCCTGCTTCTTGCCATCTTGTTTTGAATACAGACAGAACATGAATTCACATACTTCTTGCAAAATTCCTCCAGACCAGGCCATCAGAATGTACACCGTACCAGCTCAAGAGTCTTATAGATGCCAAAATGACCTACCAGCGGATGATCATGAAGCAGCCTCAAGATCCCCACACGTACATCATCTGGAACAAAAATTTGACTCCCCTGTCAAAGCAAGCCATCCTTAGATGTCAGCGTAGTCCAGAGGGACTAAGAATGTCTGTGGAAAGTTACCTGCAGGCAAGATAGTATCCGGAACAGATAGGGCCTTGGGGCTTGTCATGGTTATGCAATAGAGTTTTGTCTGTCAGCTTACCTGTCTCCATGTGTTCATCTCTAGAGACCAGCTGACTCTCACCTGACTGCTTTTATAATCTCTCCTCTAGCATGGCTTCACCCCAGCTCCTATCAGAGAACTCTATATTAACCCCTGCACTGCAGGCCAGCTCTGTTGATCAACCTTTGTGTGTTTGGCTTCCTGTTTCCTGCCTGCCGTGTGCTCTACATTTGTTTCTGTTACCGACCTTGGCGTGTTCTCAACTATTCCTGTCTGCTCGTGACCCTGACCTTTGGCGTGTCCCCGACTATCCCTGCATGCCTGTGACCCTGAACCTTTGGCGTGTACTCTGTTGTCCTTGTCTGCTTGTGGCCCCGACCTTGGCTTATTCCCTTACTATCCCTAGCCTCCTGTTGCCTACTCTGGGTGTGAGCTGGGGGACCCTGGGGGTTGTGACCTGGAGCCAGTTGCAGCCCAGTCCATCCTAACCCCTCAGCTCTAACCCCAGTGGGATCCGTGTTGGTGTTCCAGCAGCCCTGCCTTCCTTACCACCCTGACTCCCATCCACAGCAGTCAGCCGTAGGGTCCAGTACCTTGCGGTGCACTCCTGATCCCAATGGTGTGCATCTGTCACCTAGCCTCAAGGTGACCTGACAGGGCCATCGTACATATGGGACAGTGCATCTAATTTTACATTCTTTGATCCAGGTCGGTAGGTAATTTGGAAGGAGAATCATGAAAAAAAAAAGGCCCATTGAGCTTGCTGTGGCTTCAGCCGCCTGGCAGATCTTAAATACTCCAGATTTTTATGATCGGTGTATATTAATATAGGATGAACTGCACCCTCCAACAAGTTCCTCCATTCTTCCAATTCTGCTTTGATGGCCAGTAGTTCCTGATCCTCTACATCATAGTTCTTCTGTGCTGGGAAGAGCTTCCGTGAGAAAAAGGCTACAGGGTGCATTAAGTCCTTTATACCCTGACGCTGGTAAATAACTGCTCCTACTGCCATTTCTGATGCATCTACCTCAAGGATGTAGGGCAAGAATGGGTCAGAGTGGCTGAGAATTGGAGCTGAAGTAAAAAGTCATTTTAGGTCTCAAAGGCATCTTGTGCCTCAGGCTTCCAGCAAAATCACAGGTTTTGCTTGGACAGCTGTGTGGTGGGGTGATTATGGCAGAGAACCCCTTAATGAACTTCCTATAAAAGTTTGTAAATCCCACAAAACGTTGTACCCCCTTCTTGTCTGCATGTACAGGCCAATCCAGTATGGTGGACACCTTTTAAGGATCCATTTTAATTCCTGCCGTGGACATTACCAACCTCAGAAACTGAATACTCTGCGCTCAAATTCAAATTTTACAGTGGAGAGTATATAGTGCCGTCAATGTAGTATATATAATACAGTGCAGAGTATATAGTGCAGTCAGTGTGATATATATAATACAGCAGGGAGTATATAGTGCAGCCAGTGTAGTATATATAATACAGTGCAGAGTATATAGTGCAGTCTGTGCAGTATATATAACACAGTGGAAAATTTATAGTGCAGTCAGTGTAGTATATATAATACAGTGCAGGGTATATAGTGCAGTGCAGAGTACAGTGTATTAAAGTGGTTAAGGGAAACCCTATGACAGAATTAAGAAAAAAAATGGCATGGGGCCCCTCAAAATCCATATCAGGCCCTTTGGGTCTGGTATAGATTTTAAGGGGAACTCCACCCCAATTTTTTTTTAAATAACACAATGTGGGGTCCCCCTCCAAAATCCACACCAGGCCCTTTGGGTCTGGCACAGATTTTAAGGGGAACTCCACGCCAAAATTTTAAAAAAAATTGGCGTGGGGTCCCCCAAAACCCATACTAGTCCCTTATCCAAGCATGCAGCCTGGCAGATCAACATGCAGCCTGGTGCTCGCTTGTTCCTCGTCTCCTGAACCATACCAGGCCACATGCCCACAACATGAAGAGGGTGCTTTGGGGTCCCCCCAAAGCACCTTGTCCCTATGTTGATGGGGACAAGGACCCAACAACCCTGGCCTGTCAGGGTCTGTGAGCAGGGGGGTAATCGGAATCTGGAAGCCCCCTTTAGCAAGGGAACTCCCAGATCCTGACCCCCCTATGTGAATGAGTATCGGGTGCATTGTACTCCTACCCATTCACCAAAAAGTGTCACAAAGTAAAAACCACAAGAGATTTTTGACAATTCATTTATTAAAAATAAAAAAAAGTGTCCAGCTATGTACATCCATCTTCAATCATGCCGCCGACAGACCTGAAAAATAGAAAAAATTTCAAAAGCTCTGCCTTGATGGCAAGGGCGGGGCCACCCGGTGACATAACCAAGTGACTTCACCCCTTCTGATGTCATGGGACATCATATCATGTCAGAGGGCGGTGGGCCCTGCCCCCCGCCCTTGCCTATATATAAGAGCTGTCAAAGTGAATAGACAGCAGTCACTGGGAGGCCTCCCATCGAGGCAGAGGTTTTTTTTTCGTTTTTTCTATTTTTTGGGTCCGTCAGGCGGTGTGATTGACGGTGGATGTACATCAAGGAACATTTTTTTTCTTTTTTAATAAAGGAATTGTCAAAAACTGTTTCTTGTGGTTTTTACTTTTTGACACTTTTTATGGTGAATGGGTAGGGGTACAATGTACCAAAACCCATTCCCATAGGGGGGTGGGTGGGACCGACCCACTGCCGCACAACTATATACGTCCTGACTTTGAAGAGGGATATCTCAGTAATGGCAGAAGCTGCTGCCCCAACCCGAGGTATCCATCTCTTCGGGCGGCAGTTCAGCTAACAATAATGGTGGTCTCTGTGGTGGATTCGCCGCAAGATCACCGTTATCGGCGGCGGGAGAGGGCCCCCCTCCCGCCGCTCTCCTGTGCCCTCTGCCGCTTACCGGAGCCATCGGCAGCAGCGGAGGCGATCGGGACATGCCCGTGGCTGGGTATGGAGATGAGTGAGGCTAAGATGGCCCCCCACCTGTCTCCATACCATAGCAGGGCGGAAGCGATGTCAAAAGGTCACTTCCGCCCATACGTCTTAAAGGCACATTTTTCTGTTGTCATTTTTTTCAAATGACAATTTTTTATTTTATTTTATTGCATTTAAGTCCAAATATGAGATGTGAGGACTTTTTGACCCCAGATCTCATATTTAAGAGGACCTGTCATGCTTTTTTCTATTACAAGGAATGTTTACATTCCTTGTAACAGGAATAAAAGTAACCCAATTTTTTTGTAAAAACAGTGTAAAAATAAATAAAATAAAATAAAATAAAATAAGATAAAATAAATAAGAAAAAAAATTTTTTTAAAGCGCCTCGTCCAGACGAGCTCGGGCGCAGAAGTGAACGCATATGTGAGTAGCGCCCGCATATGAAAACGGGGGTCAACCCACACATGTGAGGTATCGCCACGATCGTTAGAGCGAGAGCAATAATTCTAGCCCTAGACCTTCTCTGTAACTCAAAACATGCAACCTGTAGAATTTTTTAAACGTCGCCTACAGAGATTTTTAAGTCTAAAAGTTTGACGCCATTCCACGAGCGGGCGCAATTTTGAAGCGTGACATGTTGGGTATCAATTTACTCAGTGTAACATTACCTTTACAATATAAAAAAAATTGGGTTAACTTTACTGTTGTCTTATTTTTTTATTCAAAAAAGTGTGCTTGTAAGTCCGCTGCGCAAATACAGTGTGACAAAAAGTATTGCAATGACCGCCATTTTATTCTCTAGGGTGTTAGAAAAAAATGTATAATGTTTGGGGGTTCTAAGTAATTTTCTAAGTAATTTTCTAGCAAAAAAAATGTGTTTTTAACTTCTTTAACCGGTCTTAAAGTTGTTAAAGGGGGTTTATTCCAGATTCCAATAAGCCCCTCACCCGCAGACCCTGACAACCACTGGCCTGGGTTGTTGGGAAGAGACCCTTGTCCCATCAGCATGGGGAAAAGGTGAATTGGGGGGCACCCCAAAGCCCCCCCAATGTTGAGGGCATGTGGTCTGGTATGGTTCATGGAGGGGACTCAGTCATCCTCCACCTATCCTGACCTGCCAGGCTGCATACTCGGATAAGGGTCTGGTATGAATTTTGGGGGGAACCCGTGCTAATTTTTTTTTTTAATTTGGCATGGAGTTCCCATTAAAACCCATACCAGACCCGAAGAGTCTGATATGGACTGGAGGAGACTCCACACCATTTTTTTCCTGGAGTCGGCAATACGTTACAGCCACGAGCAAGTTTAAATGTCATTTTTTCCTTTAGAAATGTCATTATTACTGCAGCATATTCTACACATCGCACATATGCACCACTTTACAGGCAGACTAAGGGGACCCCCAGGCACGATATTTAAAGAATATTTCATTTTTATTGTTTCACTTTAAGCATCATTAAACTCACTGCTCCCGAAATAACGATCGTTTCTAAAAACTTATTGCATTGATACAGGTCCCCAAGGGTAGTACCCGGGTCCCCATACACTTTTTATGGCAATAACTTGCATATAAGCCTTTAAAATTAGGACTTTTGATTTTTCATGTTTGTGTACCATAGACTTTAATAGGGTTTGCATGTTTGCTAGAACTTTTTGCTTGTTCGAGGTGTTGTGGTGCGAACCAAACCGGGGAGTGTTCGGCCCATCCCTACTGATGAGGCAAGTCCCAGTGGGTGGAGGGCAGGGAGAAGACTGAACAAACGTCCGCTCTGCTCTCCTTCTTGCTGTGACACAGAAAGTGATGTGCATGATGTCTTTTCCCGGTCACCCTGTCACTTTCCCCTGCTAGCATATCTAGAAAGGGATGTATTGCAATGCAAATAGTGGAGCCCAGAGGAGACATGCAGGGTCTTTTAGACAAACGTGTCACCTAAAAATCATCACATAAGGGACTTTTTGTGCCCTACCTGATGAAAAAAAACAATTTAAGCAAAAAATACCCCCAAAAAATGTTGAGGTCTCTCACCCCCCACCTATATGTATGTAAATGCATACATTGGGGGAGCCTATGTGTGAAAAAGTTAATTGCAATACACATGTTACAAAGAGTTTAGAAAAATTGATAACCTCATCAAAATAGTCACAAAATGGTCAGACATGGGCATTCATAACTAAAAATGTGTTCTAATTGGAGATTTTTTTTATCTGCACAGTGAAACCATCTGGTTAAACAAGAAAGCCCAAAAAGCAGTAAAACATGACAAAAGTTTTAATCCAAAAATAAAGGTTTGGGTTTTATTACTTTATCTAAAGGGGTCAACTGAATTCCATACTCGCTGACTCTACAAAGGACTAATTCTGAAAAAAATATTCATTTTCTGTGAACAACACCCCCTCATCCTCCTTCCCTTGCAGCTGTTTATTAAAGTTCTGCTTTGTGATTTGCCTGGAAATAGGTTTTGGGCTTGCAATACATGTCCTGAAAAAAATCAACAGGGGTATATACTGTATAGCATGCCCTGTTCTTCTTCCTCAAACAAAATGACAGTTGGGACTTGTGACTGCAGCCACTGCTATGGAAACCAGAGCTTCTACAGAATGTTTGAAAAACAAACAAAATTATTGTTACATTGCATTTTGTGCTTGAAGTAGGATTACATGATTTGAATGCAAAGTTATATATATATATATATATATATATATATATATATGAGATGAGCCAAACACCCCCCCCGGTTTGGTTCGCAGCAGAACATGCAAACATGCAAAAAGTTTGTTCAAACACGCAAACACCACTAAAGTCTATGGGACACGAACGTGAAAAACCAAAAGTGCTAATTTTAAAGGCTTGTATGCAAGTTATTGCCATAAAAAGTGTTCCGGGACCCAGGTCCTGCCCCAGGGGACATGTATCAATGCAAAACAAAGTTTTAAAAACGGCCGTTTTTTTTGGGAGCAGTGATTTTTAGAATGCTTAAAGTCAAACACTAAAAATGAAATATTACTTTAAATATCGTGCCTGGGGGGTGTCTATAGTATGCCTGTAAAGTGACACAGTTTTCCTGTGTTTAGAACAATACCACAGAAAAATGACATTTCTAAAGGAAAAAAGTCATCTAATACTGCTTGTGGCTGTAATGTATTGTCGGGTCCTGGCAATATAGATGAAAATCTTTGAGAAAAATGTCATGGGTTCCCCCCCCCAGCCCATTACCAGGCTCTTTGGGTCTGGTATGGATATTAAGGGAAACCCCGCACCCAAATTGAAAAAAAAAAATGGTGTGGGGGGAGCCCAGGCACTATATACTCTGAACAGAAGTATATATACTATACGGCCTGCCCTATATACTTTGCAGAAAATTGGGCCTTAGGTGTTGGTGGTACCAGAACACTGTAAGCCCTCACAGTTACTCTTGTTAAGCGCAGGGACGGGCCCTGCTGTGAAATATTTGTTCAAAAATTGAAATTACATGCCCCTGTTAAACAGGGGCAGAAAAATTGGGCCTTTGGTGGTGGCGGTGGTGTTGCCATAACACTGTAAGCCCTCACAGTTACTCTTGGTGGGTGCATGAACATGCCCAGGAATGGGCCCTGCTGTGAAATATTAGATCAAAAATTGTAATTACATGCCCCTGTTAGGGGGCAGAAAAAATAGGTCTTAGGAAGTGGTGGTGGAGCCCTAAACCAAAAATATTGTTGGAAGCTAGTATTATCAAGATTGAGGAGGAATAGGATAGTAACTCAGCATAGGCAGTCTTCAAGGGATCCCACATCCATAGAAAAATCAATCAGTTACATCAGCATCAGGTGCTTGATAGCTGCTGATCCAAGACTAATTCATTTTTATGAATGTGAGCCTCCAGCAGCATGTACCCGATACTGTGGTCGAATAGTTCTGGGGACGCCTCCGTGCACGAGGGCTACGGAAGGAGTGACTGTGGACAAGGAAATGGTGGAATAGGCCTCTTTGGCAACTGCATAGGAAGGCAAGCTACTCTGAGCCTGGGTGACAGAGGATGAGGAGGATGAGGGCGGCTTTGTTATCCACTCCACCAACTCTTCTGCATGTTCTGGCTCAATACCACGGCCAGCAGCAGAAAAAAAGGACAATCGTGCCCCACAGCCACTTGAAGAGGATGCACCATGTCCATGACCAGCACTGTTTACTGTAGACACAGAGGCTGCTTGCCCTCTTTTAGTGACCTGTGAGAGTCTGCTTCTCCTTGGTGGCCTTTCAGACATGATGTATATTTTGTTTTGCAACACTACACTACACTGGATTGTGTACTGTGTACACCACCAGAAAAGTAGTAACAAGTGTACTATGCCTGCACTGTATTGTGTACTGTGTACACCACCAGAAAAGTAGTAACAACTGCACTATGGTTGCACTGTATTGTGTACTGTGTGCACCACCAGAAAGGTAGTAACAACTGCACTATGGCTGCACTGTACTGTGTACACCACCAGAAGTGTTGTAGAAACAGTACACCATGGGATGAACTGTATATATAGGCTACACTGGACGCAGAGTATATATATATATATATATATATATATATATATATATATATATATATACACAGCATCTCACAAAAGTAAGTACACCCCTCACATTTTTGTAAATATTTAATTCTATCTTTTCATGTGACAACACTGAAGAAATGACACTTTGCTACAATGTAAAGTAGTGAGTGTACAGCTTGTATAACAGTGTACATTTGCTGTGCCCTCAAAATAACTCAACACACAGCCATTAATGTCTACCGCTAGCAACAAAAGTGAGTACACCCCTAAGTGAAAATGTCCAAATTGGGCCCAATTAGCCATTTTCCCTCCACGGTGTCATGTGAATCTTTAGTGTTACAAGGTCTCAGGTGTGAATGGAAAGCAGGTATGGTAAATTTGGTGTTATCGCTCTCATTCTCTCATACTGGTCACTGGAAGTTAAACATGGCACCACATGGCAAAGAACTCTCTGAGGATCTGAAAAAAAGAATTGCTGCTCTACATAAAGATGGCATAGACTATAAGAAGATTGCCAAGACCCTGAAACTGAGCTGTAGCACTGTGGCCAAGACCACACAGCGGTTTAACAGGACAAGTTCCATTTAGAACAGGCTTCACCAGGGTCGACCAAAGAAGTTAAGTGCACATGCTCAGTGTCATATCCAGAGGTTGTCTTTGGATAATAAACGTATGCCTGCTGTCAGCAATTCTGCAGAGGTTGAAGTGGTGGGGGGTCAGTCTGTCAGTGCTCAGACCATATGCCGCACACTGCATCAAATTGGTCTGCATGGCTGTCATCCCAGAAGACTAAGGACATGGATTACTGGAACCATGTCCTGTGGTCTGATGAGACCAAGATAAACTTATTTGGTTCAGATGGTGTCAAGCGTGTGTGACGGCAACCAAGTGAGAAGTACAAAGACAAGTGTGTCTTGCCTACAGTCAAGCATGGTGGTGGGAGTGTCATGGTCTGGGGCTGCATGAGTGCTGCCAGCACTGGGGAGCTATAGTTCATTGAGGGAACCATGAATGCCAACATGTACTGTGACATACTGAAGCAAAGCATGATCCCCTCACTTCGGAGGCTGGGCCGCAGGACATTATTCCAACATGATAACGACCCCAAACATACCTCCAAGACGACCACTGCCTTGCTAAAGAAGCTGAGGGTAAAGGTGATGGACTGGCCAAGCATGTCTTCAGACATAAACCCTATTGAGCATCTGTGGGGCATGCTCAAACGGAAAGTGGAGGAGTGCAAGGCCTCTAACATCCACCAGCTCCGTGATGTCATCATGGAGGAGTGGAAGAGGACTCCAGTGGCAACCTGTGAAGCTCTGGTGAACTCCATGCTCAAGAGGGTTAAGGTAGTGCTGGGAAATAATGGTGGCCACACAAAATATTGACACTTTGGGCCCAATTTGGACATTTTCACTTATGGGTGTACTCATTTTTGTTAAAACAAAGAAAAAATCTTGTGAGCCACAACAATCCAATGCCAATAAAGTGACAAATGATAATACCCAGCTGCAGGCGCAGATCACATTTCACAACCGTGCAAATTACGTAGAGAGATATTTTACACTGCGCTAGGGTGAACCAAATTAATATGTAAACTCCTAAAGTGTAAATATATATAGTGTATCAATCAAAAAATAAAAAACTCGTATAAACAACTTAACATATAAACAACATTTAAAGTGCACAGTGCATATAGTATATCAACAAATGTTAAATTGCATGCATAAATATAAAGTGCCCAGTGCTCACATTGATATCAAACAGATTCTGTTAACCAATCCTGTGTGATAAGTGAAAAAAAGTCCTGAAAATCAAATATCAAAATATATGTATAAAGTAGTGTCCATATTTGGTGTCATCCAACATGCTCATCAGATCATAGGTGCCGCAAACCATGCTTCGGTGCACTTCAGTGACCCCCCTAAGATGTTGCGCTCACCTCAGAGCGTGTGACACAGCTGCTAACTGTGTCAAATCACGCCTTGGAGTCACCCCCGGGCTCTAAACTGATTACAGGTGCCAATCTCCAGCCTGGTTCAATTTTTTTTCTTTTTAAAAACATAGGGTATATTTATTGAATAAAAAACACACTCCCCACAATGGGGTACTCACATTCTATCGGTGTGTAAGTGCACCGTTCTGTAACAAGACTCCAAAGTATAAAAACTGTAGGTAAAGCATGTGGTATGGTATGTATCTCTAACAAACAGACTCCGTGCTGCTCACTCCGTCCTGGCCCCTTCCCTACGCATGTTTGACACAGGGATCACGTGTCTTCATCAGGGGGATATGATTGGATGGATGCTCTATGGTCTAAATATACTAACGGCGGCCATTTTCCCATGGACTGCAGACATTCTAGCATTGGACTACACGCTCCAATTGCCACGCTAGATGTTTAATAATAGCCTACGATTGATAGCTAGTGACAGAAAGACCAATGTTAAAGGAGATCTGTCATATAATGATCAGTGAATGATTTGTAGGGCGAATTCATGTATAAATATATCCCAGGACGGAGCTATAGTATCCAGTATACCAGTGATATGCAAGTAGTGGACCTCCAGCTGTGGCAGAACTACAAGTCCCATGAGGCATAGCAAGACTCTGACAGCCACAAGCATGACACCCAGAGGCAGAGGCTTGATGGGACTTGTAGTTTTGCAATAGCTGGAGGTCCGCTAATTGCATATCCCTGCAGTATACCATAACACATACCTCAGTAAGGTTCATGACATAAAAATACCTGATTTAACCTAACATACTATAGGGGTCTAAAAATGAAAAATAATGCTATCGGTGCATATGGAGGACAACTACTACACAATATATAAATAAAATCTAATAATCCAATTATAACCATAAGTGACCATATAGGCAATGAATGTACTGCCATCTGCGTTATAATAAAAATACCCAGGCTGGAGATCGGCATCTGTAATCAGTTTAGAGCCCGGGGGTGGCTCCAAGGCGTGATTTGACACTCTGAGGTGAGCGCAACATCTTAGGGGGGTCACTGAAGTTCACCGAAACATGGTTTGCGGCACCTATGATCTGATGAGCATGTTGGATGACACCAAATATGGACACTGCTTTATACATTTATTTTGATATTTGATTTTCAGGACTTTTTTTCACTTATCACACAGGATTGGTTAACAGAATCAGTGTGAGCACTGGGCACTTTATATTTATGCATGCAATTTAACATTTGTTGATATACTATATGCACTTTAAATGTTGTTTATATGTTAAGTTGTTTATACGAGTTTTTTATTTTTTGATTGATACACTATATATATATTTACACTTTAGGAGTTTACATATTAATTTGGTTCACCCTAGCGCAGCGTATAATATCTCTCTACTCACTTTTGTTGCCAGCGGTTTAGACGTTAATGGCTGTGTGTTGAGTTATTTTGAGGGAACAGAAAATTTACACTGTTAGACAAGCTGTACACTCACTACTTTACATTGTAGCAAAGTTGAATTTCTTCAGTGTTGTCACATGAAAAGATATAATAAAATTTTTACAAAAATGTGAGGGGTGCCTTTGGCCAATCATGCAGGTCAGGTGCATGCTTTGGCCAATCATCATACAGCAATGCACAGCGATCTCGCAGTGCATTATGGGGCTCATTATGGGGCGTTCCGTGGCGCTCAAATTTGCCACAAACGCCCCATAAAATTCACTGTTCGGCGAACGGGTGAACACCCGATGTTCGAGACAAACTTACATTCGTCTCGAACTCAAAGCTCATGCCATATATGTGTGTATATATATATACATATATATATATATATATATATATATATATATATATATATATATATATATACACACACACACACACACATTGGAAAAAGTAGATTTGACCTAAAGAAGCCTGAACATTTAAATCTCGTAATTCATGAACATGTTAAATAGAATTGGCTCCAAACTGAATGTCTTCCTTAAATTCTAAGCATAGAAATATATTTAGATTTTTAACACATTTGTTTGAGCAGCAATCACAACATTTTGTAGATTTTTTTAACAGATGGTAATCCTTAAGTGGCTGTTATTTTCTACTTTAAAAGTATAAAGAATCTGATTGCGAACAACATAAAAAGCAGTGTTTCAAATTCTGAGGAAGTAGAAATATCTTTTGGAAACGTACACCTCCATGCTTTACCAGTTATGCCTGGAGCACACTGCTCTGTTTTAATTTCTTTTATTTAGGGCAGTATGACATAGAAAAACTTAAACAGCTTACTTAAAAACAAACTTTTAAGCACTGAAAAACTCACCCTCATTATAACTTAAAGTGACCCTTTACATCCAGGACATAAATCTGCAATCTGCAGTGCTCTAATATGCAAACAGTAAGGCTGGGTTCACACCAGTGCAAATTGGATGCAGGTTTCTCCGCATCCAATTTGCATGTCAGGAGATTGTGACCGGCTCTCTATGGAGCCGGTATACACATCTCCAGAGCAGCTCCGGTGCAAATTGCACAGGAGTCCTGTGCATTTTCTAGTCTGTTTCAGCTCCGAATTAAGCCAAAAATTCAGGCTAAAATTGGACCTGAAGTGGTGAATAGAGACGCACTAGAACCCCTGATGTGAGCCACTCCGTTCCTCAGTGTAAACCCAGCCTTACTCATTTTAATGGCTTGGACTACCCCCTCCAACATTCTGCTCCTTACGATTAATCTTTTAATGTGATAGGCCACCTTAGTGAGGAATAGGAAGTTTGCATGCACGTACAGAGGTCATATTACAGCTACAAAAGCTTCAGTTGTGTTTTCCACAGAATCTATCACACGTTATCTTTAAATATGTAACCTCTTAACAGATAGCATTTAAGTGCCCACACAATAGACATTCAGTGTTTATATATGTTTGACAACCAGTACAAGTCTGCTTTAGCTGCTTGTACTGTGAACTAATGCATTAAGTCTTTAAAAATTACAACAATAATTCTAAAATCAGGTTTCAGTCTATTTCCAACAGACCTGCTGTGTGTTTACATTAGAAGACTGTCAGACTGCCAAATTTCGGTTGTAAAAGAAAGTAATAGGAAAATAGCTAAAATTTGTAATGCTTCTGTTGTGAAATTTCAACATTAAAGGAGAAGTATAGCCAAAGCTTGTTTGGCTGTACTTCTCCTATGGATCACAGGACCCGTTTTCAGCAGACAGCAGACCGAAGTCCACTGAAGTCCGTTCTCTGCTGACGTCACTATTGTCAGTCCAGGCACCGCATCATCCCGACAATGGAAGTCTGGATCTGCCAGGTGCATGGACTGACACCCGTCTCAGCCTCTCAGCAAGCCGCTGAGAGACTGAGACAGCCGTTCTGCCCCCTCCACAGCTCAGCTCTCCAATGATCAAGGAGAGAGATGAGCAGAGAGCTGTGACTGACGGTCTGCAGCCCTGTGCTCATGGAGCTCTGAAAAACAAGCGATGTTCGATCGCTCGGTTTTCAGTGCAGAGGTGGCAGGGGACAGATGCAGCATCAGGACGATACTGAAGCGACCTAGGTAAGTATAAATCTAAAAAAAAAAAAAGATTTCTTTACTTCTCTTTTAATTTCCCCACAATGCCTACAACTACAGAAACAATTGAGTGCATTTTTAAAGTGATTTTACTGCTTGTTTGGTTTATATGAATGTTTTGGTGTGCATAACATGGGAATAGGTTCACTTTAGGTTGCATGAGGGAATTTCTGTGTGCTGTGGGATATTCCTTTCTAAGAATAGATAAAATAAGTAAAACACACCTTGAATCCCTTGTGTTGTCAATCAAGAGACAGTTATCAATCCTTTACTGGTCATAATCGGTGTACATTTCAATACAAATTTTCAATTGCAATATCAAGGACCTGTATAGTTTATCAAGTCCACTTCAACAGTTAAACAGATAAAGGATAAAGATGATGATAAGAAAAATCATACAATTGCATCTACTGTAAATAAAATGATGTTATGAATCACAGAATGTTTTAGAGCCAGCAAGTGAAGTTTGGTCATAGCTCATATGTAGCTGGTGATACAAAAAGTAATAACCGTGAAGCTAATGGGAGACAAGCTAATGGACAAATAAAGTACAGTTTTTAGGTAGTGGTGGGTTAGGCTTCCCTGAAGAAATAGCCAGACAGATTGGAGTAGGAAGTTCCCTAGGAAGAGATAGACTCTAAAGAAGTCTTGGAGTTGAGCATGAGAGGAGATGAGTAGGGGAACAGGAGGTCTTGTAAAGGGCAGATAGGGCGATTTTGGTTATATTTTGAGAGAAAACTGGTGATGCACTGTAGTTTGGGGCAGAGTTGTAGATTGACTTGCTTGTTTTTGTTAGTATTTTGAATTGTATTTGTTTGGAACTAGTGGAGGGATTGGCAGAGATGGAACAATGAATGGTTGGTGAGGTGGATGAGTATGGGGGAAGCAATAAGGGGAAGTTTCAATGGTCAAAGTTTGGGATACTAAGGGAATGAGTTAGCAGCTTTGTGGTATCATTTTTAAAGAAGGAGAGAATAATGGAAATATTACAGGGGGTACGGTGGCAAGATTCAAATAATGAGGTAGTGGTTCAGACAGTTCTTTGCTTAGGGATTCTAGAAATTTGGGGGTAAACAAAGGCAAGGGAAAGGTCTTAAATTGTTGAGACTCTTGGGGTCTAGTAAGGCTTTTTAAGTATGGGGGTGACCATTGCATGTTTAATGCCCTGTACACACGGTTGGACATTGATCGGACATTCCGACTACAAAATCTATGGATTTTTTCCGACGGATGTTGACTCAAACTTGTCTTGCATACACACAGTCGCACAAAGTTGTCAGAATTTCTGAACGCCAAGAACGACAAGACTATAAAAGGGCAGTTCAGTACCAAGCGCGGCACCCTTTGGGCTCCTTTTGCTAATCTCGTGTTAGTAAAAGTTTGGTGAGAGACGATTTGTGCTTTTTAAGACGTGTGGTTTTCAGATCGTATTTCTGCTGTTCAGTTTGTGCTTGTGGGTTTGTATCTGGTCTTCAGTGCATGCAGTGACTTACCATTGACTTGTCATTGTGTTCTTGTCCGTTCGTTACTGATTTTCAGGTCGCTCTTCACAGGCCTTGCTGTTCTTCAGTGTGTTCTGTTACTGCGTTCTGAGCAGCCGACCGTTTTCTAGCCATGTTGTGTGTACGTACTCATCGTAGAGTTCGTGCTGTGCGGGGGCTTGGTGTTGGGGTCCTTACTTTGACACAAGCCCAGTCCATGAACAGGGCGAGGAGGAGTTCATGGGCCAAGAATTAGTTGTTCCAGCGTGACCAATTCTGTCACATGCCTTATGTTATACTGATGTTGGCCAAGAATGTTTGTGTCAAATCTGCTTTCCATGTTTATGTGCAAAATGATCAATTTATTTTTCTTGTTTGACTCCACAGTTTCCTTCCAACCCACAGGAATGTCAGACTGTGGCCTCCCACTTTGCCCAGTGGTGGGACTTTCCTAACTGCGGAGGGGCAATTGATGGGAAACACATCCACATCGTCCTACCACCCAACTTGGGGTCATATTATTACAACTACAAGGGGTTCAATAGTATTGTGATGTTGGAGGTGGTGTCGGCTACTTACGAGTTCCTGTATGTGGAGGTGGGGAAGAATGGCCGGATGTCAGATGGTGGAGTCATTGCCCACACAGAGTTTTACAGGCGTCTCCAGAATGGCAGCTTGGGCTTGCCACCTCCAGAAGACAATGCGGAAGGACTCCCATTCGTGTTCATTGCGGATGAAGCGATTGCGCTGGGGCACTATCTTATGCGGCCATTCCCTATGAGGACCTTCACCCCGGACCAAAGGGTTTTTAATTACCGGCTGGCCAGAGCCAGAGGAGTGGTGGAGAACACGTTTGGAATGATGGCCAGCCGGTTCCGCCTATTTCTTACACCGATACACATGGCGGAATATAAACTCAATCACATCATCCTGGCTTGCTGTGTTCTCTACAACTTTTTAAGGAGAAATTCTGTGAACTATGCTGGCTCAGTTGGGCCTGAAGCCGGAATTAATATAAATGAACCAAACCTGACGGCGCTTGAAGCTGGCCATCCTGGCTTGCCCCCCCAGAGTGCCCGTGAGGTCCATCTAGGATACATGGAATACTTTGCGGGTAGGGGGGCCATCAATATGCCAGACAATGTCTGAGACATTTTTTAAATAAAAATATATTTTAAACCGAACAAATATTGCTTAGATTTACTGCTTGGCTTTCTTTTAGCTGACCATGACCGAAATTTGGGGAGTCCTGAAAATGGCATGATTGTGTAAAATTAGAAAGCACTGTTGGGTGTTATTTACTAAAGGAAAATACACTTTGCACAACAAGTGCACTTGAGACTGCACTGAAACTGCACTTGTAGTGCAAAGTGGATTTGCCTTTAGTAAATAACCCCCATTGCCACCCGAAAACACCAACTTTACAACAAAAAAATGCTTTTGAGCATTGAAAGAAGAAGCCACACATTGTTGATTATCAATATTTTTAATCAAAGCACAATCACATGTGCATTTATAAAAGGTTTTTAAAACAAACCAACATGTTTGTTGTATAACAATTTTTAGGTCACATTAAAAAGTCAAAATTGCCTTTTAAGGTAAAAAAGGCATGTTTAAAGCCAACAAGAAATACACAACTCTGGAACTTACAAAGTTCAACTTTTGTAGAAATTGAAGGCAATATCAGAAATGAGTATTTATAAACTGTGTTTGATATTGCGTTCAGCAGATGGGGTGAAGTCACCCCTGGAAAAGCCAAATTGCCGAATGTCAACATGTGCTAGCTGCCATTATGGGGGATCAAGAGACGTGTTTTGTGGGTGCAACCCCTTCCTCTCAGCTACTTTATTATTGAGGAAGGGGTTGCACCCACAAAACGCGCACATTGGTCTTCCGTGATGGCAGATAACACATGTTGACACAGTGCGTGCATCTTCAAAATTTGGCTTTTCTATATTCTGTCACAAAATTAAAAAAAAATTGTTAGAAAAACAAAGCAGAAATAAGTTAGGGATTTCTAAGGGTTTTAAATTCTCCCTAAAACATCAATGATGCTCTTCATTTTGTTTTGAACATCATTAATGTTTTGCTTGATGTTTTCCAAGTCCCTATTACACCCCATTATGTTTCCGATCAGGATCTGGGCACTTTCACTGGTGAAATGACCTTTAATCAACAACATCATGATCACCTAAAAATATATAAAAAAACACCATGTATTATAAATATGCAGGCATCCATCTCTTACCTGAAGCTGTGGTCGCAGACAGTCACCTGTTGTGGTGACTATTTCCGCAACGTCACCCTCCTCCTCCTCTGGTTATGTTTGTGGTATTTCCTCTTCTTCCTGAGGTGGTGGGTCTGTTGTCCCCTCTGATGAGTGGTGTCCTCCAAGTCTTTTATCCCCTATGTAAAAAAAAATAGGTATACTTAGAACACAGATATTTGATGGCAGAAATAGGAATATGAAACATTGCTTGGAAGTGGGGTACAATTGTCTGTTTTGGCAGAGTTGCAAGATGAAGAAATATTTTTTTCCTTTGTCAAGCTTGAATACTTACCTGTTTTGGAAAAGCTTCACAGATGGAGACACCCCTATAGTATACACTGGAGCACCTGTGTGGGCCCCCTAAAAAAAAGGGTGTTCTGGTGTCCCATACTAGTGCTCAAGCATCCAGATGTGTAAACAGCTGTTGAGTGTCCTCTCCTTACACAGAATCTATTTTGCATTTCATTCTAGTTACAAACCCATCTAGACATCAAACTTATTTTAAGAGAAGTAGGCCAGAAAAAATATATTGAACTGCATCTGGACAAAACATGGTGTTTTATTGGCCGAACGAACAATGTTTCCTACGAACGAATAATGTGTCCATGAACATGAAAGTTGCCATTTTAAACTGTACAACAGTATAAAGAAAAGCACATGGAGCAGCACGAACGTAATAAAAATAAAGAATAGGAACACAGGACAACTACCTACTTTTTTCAGCACTCTCCTGATCCTTCTATACTGATCGTGCTCCCTTAATTTTTAGGTCCGACCACCGCTTCCTCAGTTGATCCTTGATCGCCGTACCCCAAAATTCTTCTGCAGACTCTTCACAACTTTAGTCATGATCTTGGCCTTTCTGACATTGGGGTTGGGGTAAGGTCCATACTTCCCGTCATAGTCATCTCTCTTAAGTATGTCGACCATCTCCACCATCTCCACAAAGGACATATTTGATGCCTTAAATCATCTCCTCCGGGACCGTGACGTTTCTGGCTCTGGGCTTTCCTCCTCCTCATTGCTGTAATTAGCACGCACCTGCTCTGTCTGTGCCATGTGCTCTTTCCCACTGCCCCCAATGAGAAGGGGCGGGGAATAGACTAGAAAGAACGTCAGAGGCGGGCGGAGTTTCACGCATGTGCAGTGTATATAAAGCGTAACACATGTTTGTAGTACGCGCCATCTGTGAGAGGAGGAGTATAGGGAGCGCCGAGCGTGATAACGAAGGTAACATTTAAACTTGGACCTATACTGCTTAGAGATTGAGCCCTATATTGGGACAAGATTAGGAGACTTTAGCCTGACATTAGGGTTTGTCTTGTGTATTGCAGATAAAATGGATGGCTTCAATGACCACAACTTCCTCCCCCTGACAAGTACAGGGAGCTGCCCTGTCTGTGGCAGGTGAAACACCCGCAATATAATCATAAACAAAAGAGGCAGGCAGCGCTGGAGAAACTGCTGGAGTTGGTGAAGCCGGTGGTCCCCACGGCAACCACCCCCTATATAAAAGCCAAAATTGGTGGCCTGAGGAGCAATTATCTTAGGGAGTGTAGAAGGTCCAGGATTCCCAGAGATCAGGAGCTGCAGCAGATGACGTTTATGTTCCCAGGCTGTGGTACTATGAGAAACTGCGATTTCTGTCAGACCAGACTGAAGTCAGGGAATCCCTCTCAACCCTCCCTTCCACTCTTCTTTCCACCCTATCTTCCACCCCAGCTGAGGCTTCTGATGTCCAACCTGGGACTTCCAGCCAGGAAGAAGTGGAGGAGCCCAGCTTGAGCCAGGTATAGCATTCTTCTACAAATGTCTGGGAAAAACATAAATGATGTTTACTAGATGTTATTATTGATCACTAATTGCTGATTTAATAAAGGCGTTTACATATCAATACACAGTAGTGGGCAAAAATAATTGGGACAATAATGAAAAATGCTGGAGTCAGAAGGATAATCTTTTATATTTCTTAAAATTCAATTTTCAACAGTCATGAGATGAAAATTGTGTGTGATTGATGAAGAAAAAACTAAAACTATGTCCCTTTTTCATACACAGGAAGACCTCAGCCAGGAGGAGGCTGTGGAATGTGGCACACAGGAGGAGGCTGTGGAATGTGGCAGCCAGGAGGAGGCGGGGGTTAGTGGCAGCCAGGAGGAGGTGGGGGTAAATGGCAGCCAGGAGGTAGCCAGGCCCAGTAGAAGCCTCACAGAATCCCAGGTTCCTCCCCTCCACCTTCCAAACAAAAGACCCAGGAAGGGGAGTAACGTGGAGGATTCAGCACTCAGGCTGATTCAGGAAGCTTCTGCGTCCCTCAGAGCCACCCCCACTCGTGAAGAGGCCTTTGCCTGCATGGCTGCCACAAAACTGCAGGACATGCAGGAGGGCCAACGCCTCATGTGTGAGGACATCCTTTATAAGATATTAACTAAGGGGGTGAGGGGCGAAATCACACCCAATACCCACCTGTGTGAGTTGCATCATCCTCCTCTGCCTCCTCCTCCTGCCACAACTCCACCACCACAGAGACAGCGTGGAAGGAAGAGTGGAAGGAAGACAAGAAAGTGATGGCCTGGGTTCAGTCTGGTCTGACAAAAGATGCAGGCTCTTGTATGACCACAGCCTGGGGTCATACATGTCATCTGCTGCTGTTCATGATCTCTTGGACTTCTGGACCAGATTTTACTCCCTTATATATGGACTCCTCAGGCCACCAATATTGCAGTAAAATAGTTGATGTGTGCCCTAGGGCCCAAAGGCTTCGCCAATTTCTGCTGTTTCTCCAGCAATGCCTCCCTCTTTCTTTGGTTAGGACCCCTTAATAAATTTTTGGCTTGTTTAATTATACTCGCCTATGAATGAATGAATGAATGATTTGTAAAGCGCAGCAAATGCGAACTGAATCGCCTCAAGGCACTGAGGTACATTCTCTGTTGTCAGCTTGTTAGAAGAGGAAGGTCTTTAGTTTTTTCCTGAAGGCCTGGTGATTTTCTTCCATGCGGATGTTGGTAGGAAGAGCATTCCATAGTCGGGGTCCTTGGACTGCGAATCTTCGTTCTCCCTTTGCTTTAAAGTGGTATTTGGGAATGATAAGGAGGTTTTGGTTGGCTGATCGAAGACTGCGATTCGGTGTGTAGTGTTTTATTTTCTCCCAGAGATATAGCGGAGCATTTCCTTGTATACATTTGTGGGTGAGGCAGAGGGTCTTGAAAGTGATCCGATTCTTCACGGTTAGCCAGTGTAGGCTCTTTAGGGATGAGGAGATGGATTCCCAGGGTTTTTTTCCTGTTAACAGTCTTGCGTGTTTTGGATGAGTTGTAAGCGCGCAAGCTGATATTGGGGTAGTCCTACGTAGAGCGAATTTGCGTAGTCGAGTCGGGAATTGATGATTGTTCCCACAACTGCCGCTTTGTCCTCTTCTGGGGTGAAGGGGATTAGTCTGCGTAGCTGGCGGAGGAGATGGTGGGATCCGCTCACCACTGATCCTATTTGTGCATCCATTGTCATTCCTGAGTTAAAAATGACTCCGAGGCTCTTGGCTTTGGTGCTTGGAGAGATGGTCTGTCCGAGGATGGTGGGTGGTGTCCACAGAGTCTTTGTTGTGGAATTTTTGTTAGCTTGTAGGAGAAGAAGTTCTGTTTTTGAACCGTTGAGTTTGAGGGAACTACTTGTCATCCAGTCATCTATTAAAGTGAGACATTTCTGTAATTGCTGATGAAGATCTATTTGTCCGTTGATGCGAAGGTAGAGTTGGGTGTCGTCAGCGCATGAGTGGAAGCAGAAATCGGTTTTCCTGATGATATTGAGAAGTGGGCGGATGTAGATGTTGAATAGTATTGGTGACAAGGGTGAGCCTTGAGGGACTCCACAGGAGACTGCCCGGGTTTCCGAGGTGAATGTTCCTAGTTTCACTGTCTGGGAGTGATTGTCTAAAAAGGATGTAAACCATTTTAGAGCAGAATGTGTAGCTCCTGCAACTTCAGCGAGGCGGACAAGTAAAGTATTGTGGTCCACTGTATCGAATGCTGCGCTGAGGTCTAACAGTACCAGGAGACTCGGTTCTCCGTCGTCTGCTGCTTCAAGGGCGTCGTCCCATATCTTCAGAAGTGCTGTTTCTGTGCCATGACCTGGGCGAAAGCCTGATTGCAGAGGGTCTAGGAGTTGGTGTGAATCCAGGTGGTGTTGTAGCTGCTGTACTATTGCTTTCTCTATAATCTTGGAGATGGTGTTGAGGCTGGTTATTGGTCTGCGGCAGTTAGGGTCCTTGGGGTTGAGATTGGGTTTCTTTAGCAGGGGTTTGACGATGCCTTGCTTGAGGAAGGTTGGCACAATCCCTTCTTTGAATGATTGATTTATGAGATGTGTTAGGGTAGGGGCCAATATATCGGCACATTCTTTAAACAGTTTTGTGGGGATGATGTCGTTCGGTGATGTGCTGTCTTGAAGGCTTCTGATCATGTTTTTAGTCATGTCCTTGGTGATTGGGGACAAAAAGAAATTTGGCGGTTGAGTGAAGTTCGTAACGCTATCCTCTTTTGCTTTGGTTGAGTGAGGTTGGTTGTTATTTTTTGATGGATTGATTTTCGAATGAAGTCGATTTTGTCGATGAAGAAGTCTGATAACTCATTGCAGAATTCTTGAGTATCATTTGATGGGGGCTCTAAGCAGGTCGGGTTCATTGACTGAGCAACTATTTTGAAGAGTTCACGTGGGCGGTTTAAGGCGGATGAGATGGTGTCTGAGAAATGTTCTTTTTTGGCTTTGAAGATTGCCTTGTGGTATTTCACAGTGCGTGTTTTGTAGTTAGCATGGTTTTCCTTGGTGGGATTTCTTCTCCATGCTCTCTCAGCTCTTCTACGTTCTTGCTTGAGTAGGGTAAGAGTACCATTAAACCAACTGGAGTTTTTTTTGCGGATAAGTGTTCTGCGTTTTGGTGCCACGGAGTCTGCTGTTTGTAGTAATGTATTGTTTAGAAAGTTGAGTGTTTGTTCGGTTGAGAGGTTTGAGTTTAGCAAAAGAATTTTGCTTGATAATGTAGTTTTGAAGAGATCAGAGTGAAGTTTCTTCTGAGATCTATTCCAGTGAATTGCTGTTGCATGTTTCTGTTTTCGGAGGATGCCGTTAGTGGTGATTATAAATTTAATAGCATGGTGGTCCGTCCATGGTAGTGGAGTGTTGTCAAGTACTTTGATGTCCATATTCTGTTTGAAGATGAGATCTAAAGTGTGTCCTGACCCATGGGTGGGAGAATTTATCAGTTGTTGAAGGCCGAGTTCTTCCATTTGGTTGACGCAGGCAGTTGCGATGGCGTCTTGGGCAGAATTTGCCCACAGGTTAAAATCCCCAAGTACCAGAAGGTTTTTGGTTTTCAAGGTGTGTATTGAGAAGAATTCAGTGAGCGGCGTATGTGTGTTTTCCTTCAAAAAGGACAGTTTGTTTGTGAGGAGGCAGGTACATTTCAAAAATACAATGTGAAATTAACAAGAGACACCAACACCAAACAATCTCCTTGAGATTAAATACAAGATAATAATGGTGTTGTGGTAACTTGACACACAAAACACACCCAAAACTATTCTGGAGTTAAAAAAAAATACAAATATAAAACACAAGATCAGGATTTTAAAAAATCCAAAATAAAAAATTTTAATCTAAAAACATCAAAAACAAAAATTTTTTTGGTAGATGTGACAAATAAAAATATTATATTGAAATCATGAGAAATAATAAAGAAAGATGTTTGTGAAAACGCTGTGTTCTGTGAGAATTTGAGTAGCAAAACAACTTCATTCTTCTAGCATTATAAAGAAGAAGAGAGTGCGCTGTATTAAACAATTTAAAACATTGCAGCATGACGAAAGTGCTATATCCATTACGAACGCTAATTTTACCAGACTGAACAGTTCCGTCTCGGAATTTATTCTGAGCATGCGTGGCACTTTGTGCATCGGAATTGGCCACACACGGTCGGAATTGACGCGATCGGATTTTGTTGTCGGAAAATTTTATAGCCTGCTCTCAAACTTTGTGTGTCGGAAATTCCGATGGAAAAAGTCCGATGGAGCCCACACATGGTCGGAATTTCCGACAACAAGCTCCGATCACACAGAACAAAGGAAAATCCGACCGTGTGTACATTAGAGTGTGAGGAAGATGCTAGTAGAGAAGAAGAGACTGAAGATGTGTGTTAGAATGCAGCAAAAGGGTGCCCAGAATAGCTGTGTGAGGTCCAGAGGCCAGGTGGCTAGGTGGGTATCATAAAAAAGGTTTTTCAGCATCCCTTGTGGTAACAGGATCATAAAAGTATAGTATTAAATGTCAATGTGGTGATGGATGTGGCATGTTAGTTGTGGGAAATATCTGCATAGTTAACATATCATCACAAATTGCATCAATCTTGTTTTTGAAATGATTGTGTTAGGTCAAAAAGAGGAGATTAGGTTGGATAGCTGAGGTAACTGATGTGCTAACATTAACAGGGATTGTAAAGTCATTAAAGATGATAGTGGGTATTTCAGAGTATAAAAAATATGGTAGCCAGGCAGAGAAGCAATTAAGAAAGTGTGACACTGGTCCAAGAGGCTGATGAAAAAGATGAATATAGTGAGTTTCAAAGAAGAAAAAGATAGAGAGTGATGTGTAGGAAGAACCTGAAAAGTGCTTTGTGGAAACAGAAGGATATCAACAGCACCCCTTTTCATCCATTGGATCAGGGTGAGTGAGTCCAGTACAGGCCACCATTGAACAGGGCAGATGGAAGGCAGAGTCAGATTCCTGAAGCAAGTTTTCATTAACAGAAAGTAAGTTAAATAAGTTGGAGATAAAAAGGTCATTTTAAATTTGCATGACCCTGCTCTAGACGTAATCATGGCAAGGAGGGGAGCAGCTAGTGTTCAACACCCTACTACAATAATATCAGCTCACATATCTTTCAACATGGAAAGGGCACTTTGACAGAGTTCAAACAAAAGCGGTACCTATCCAAAAGCACTGACGTCTGATGCTTACAGGCACCAGCTCCCTACCAACTCTGATGCACAGAAGAGGATAGCAGCAAGGTATTAGGTGACATTTGTGCCACCTATCTGCCTCCTTTTGGGATCCTAATTTGTTCACCAAGCAAGTGGGCAAGTGTAAGTAAATGAAAAAACACAGACAATACAATATTGAATATTGTTAGTAAAAGCTATCACCAAGGTTCGAGCAGCATCCCTTGGAGTGTCTCCACCTCTGGTAAAGAAGTGTGTGTGTGTGTGTGATCCCAGCATAGGTGATCTGTGCACAAGTAACACTGGGGAGGTGTCTAACTGGAATTGATGTTACATCATTACTACTAGTATAAATATATAATTTCAATGCAGTGAATATTATTTTCAAATGTATTAATTTCTGCAAAGAATATTTTTATCACAGAGTTGAAGAACAAGATATGAGGAAAGATCTCATCTTCCGGTGTAGGGAAGATGATAGGATTTGAAATTTGGATAGTAAATAAATAAATTTAGCGCTATGTGTAAAATTATAAATATAAAGTGCAAATCTCTAAAATAAATAAATCCTACATATAAATGAATAGTCCATAAAATGAAAAAATGAAGAAATAAAACATGAAAAACTCTTCTTGTGATCAGTGTAATTCCACAATTCCACCACAGTGATTGTTCATCCTCAAAAGGAGTGCACACCACCACCAGTAAAAATGCGTGCTCACCTCCCAGATGAGTCAAAACTCATATGCGGATCTCCCCACGAGCTCTTTGCTCTCACTTCCTCTTCCCAATCAATGGTGGGTAATCCAGATGGCTCTTTTCTTAATGGTAACTCAGCTCATTAATATCCAAAGAATCAGATCATCTCCCAGCTTGACTCAAGATTCCATGAGTTCAGGACATGTAAATAATAAGTATAGAGACTAGGGATGAGCCGAACACCCCCCTGTTTGGTTCGCACTAGAACATGCGAACAGGAAAAAAGTTAGTTTGAACACACGAACACCGTTAAAGTCTACGGGACACGAACATGAATAATCAAAAGTGCTAATTTTAAAGGCTTATATGCAAGTTATTTTCATAAAAATTGTGTTTGGGGACCTGGGTCCTGCCCCAGGGGACATGGATCAATGCAAAAAAAACCTTTTAAAAATGGACGTTTTTTCAGGAGCAGTGATTTTAATACTTTTAATGCTTTTTAATGCTTAAAGTCAAACAGTAAAAGTGTAATATCCCTTTAAATTTCGTAGCTGGGGGGTGTCTATAGTATGCCTGTAAAGGGGCGCATGTTTCCCCTGTTTAGAACAGTCTGACAGCAAATGACATTTCAAAGGAAAAAAGCCATTTAAAACTACTCGCGGCTATTGCATTGCCGGTCTGACAATACACATAGAAGTTCATTGATCAAAACGGCATGGGAATTCCCCACAGGGGAACACCGAACCAAAATTAAAAAAAAAAATGACATGGGGGTTCCCCTAAATTCCATACCAGACCCTTCAGGTCTGGTATGGATTTTAAGGGGAACCCCGCGCCAAAGAAAACGGCATGGGGGTCCCCCCAAAAATCCATACCAGACCCTTATCTGAGCACGCAACCTGGCAGGCCGCAGGAAAAGAGGGGGGATGAGAGAGCACCCCCCCTCCTGAACCGTACCAGGCCACATGCCCTCAACATTGGGAGGGTGCTTTGGGGTAGCCCCCAAAACACCTTGTCCCCATGTTGATGGCTGGTGGTTGTGGGGGTCTGCGGGCGGGGGCTTATTGGAATCTGGAAGCCCCCTTTAACAAGGGGACCCCCAGATCCCACCCCCCGTGTGAAATGGTAAGGGGGCCTACCATTTCACTAAAAAACTGTCAAAAATGTTAAAAATGACAAGAGACAGTTTTTGACAATTCCTTTATTTAAATGCTTCTTCTTTCTTCTTTCTTCTATCTTCCTTCATCTTCTTCTTCTTCTGGTTCTTCTGGGTCTTCTGGTTCTTCCTCCGGCGTTCTCGTCCAGCATCTCCTCCGCGGTGTCTTCTATCTTCTTCTCCTCGGGCCGCTCAGCACCCATGGCATGGGGGGAGGCTCCCGCTCTTCTCTTCATCTTCTTCTCTTCTTCATCTTCTTCTTCATCTTCTTCTCTGCTTCATCTTCTTCTCTTCTTCTCTTCTTCATTTTCTTCTCCGGGCCGCTCCGCATCCATGCTGGCATGGAGGGAGGCTCCCGCTGTGTGACGGCGTCTCCTCATCTGATGGTTCTTAAATAACGGGGGCGGGGCCACCCGGTGACCCTGCCCCCTCTGACGCACGGTGACTTGACGGGACTTCCCTGTGATGTCACGGGGAATGCCACAGGGAAGTCCCATCATGTCCCGTGCGTCAAAGGAGGTGGGGTCACTGGGTGGCCCCGCCCCCCATTATTTAAGAGCCGTCAGAAGAGGAGATGCCGTCATACAGCAGGAGCCTCCTTCCATGCCAGCATGGATGTGGAGCGGCCCGGAGAAGAAGATGAAGAAGAGAAGAAGAGAAGAAAAGAAGAAGATGAAGAAGAAGATGAAGAAGAAGAAGATGAAGAGAAGCCATGGGTGTGGAGTGGCCCGAGGAGAAGAAGATAGAAGACGCCGCGGAGGAGATGCTGGAAGAGAACGCCGGAGGAAGAACCAGAAGAGCCAGAAGAACCAGAAGAAGAAGAAGAAGATGAAGGAAGATAGAAGAAAGAAGAAGCATTTAAATAAAGGAATTGTCAAAAACTGTCTCTTGTCATTTTTAACATTTTTGACAGTTTTTTAGTGGAATGGTAGGGGTACCCCCTTACCATTTCACACGGGGGGGCTGGGATCTGGGGGTCCCCTTGTTAAAGGGGGCTTCCAGATTCCGATAAGCCCCCCGCCCGCAGACCCCCACAACCACCGGCCAGGGTTGTGGGGATGAGGCCCTTGTCCTCATCAACATGGGGACAAGGTGTTTTGGGGGGCTACCCCAAAGCACCCTCCCAATGTTGAGGGCATGTGGCCTGGTACGGTTCAGGAGGGGGGGCGCTCTCTCGTCCCCCCTCTTTTCCTGCGGCCTGCCAGGTTGCGTGCTCGGATAAGGGTCTGGTATGGATTTTTTGGGGGACCCCACGCTGTTTTTTTTTTTTTTGGCACAGGGTTCCCCTTAAAATCCATACCAGACCTGAAGGGTCTGGTATGGAATTTAGGGGGACCCCCAAGTCATTTTTTTTTTTAATTTTGGCCGGGGTTCCCCTTAATATCCATACCAGACCTGAAGGGCCTGGTATGGAATTTAGGGGGACCCCCACGTCTTTTTTTTTTTTTAATTTTGGTTCGGGGTTCCCCTGTGGGGAATTCCCATGCCGTTTTTATCAATGAACTTCTATGTGTATTGTCGAACCGGCAATGCAATAGCCGAGAGTAGTTTTAAATGGCTTTTTTCCTTTGAAATGTCATTTTGCTGTCAGACTGTTCTAAACACGGGAAACAGGCATACTATAGACACCCCCCAGCTATGAAGTTTAAAGGGATATTACACTTTTATTGTTTGACTTTAAGCATTATTAAAATCACTGCTCCTGAAAAAACAGACGTTTTTAAAAGTTTTTTTTGCATTGATCCATGTCCCCTGGGGCAGGACCCAGGTCCCCAAACACTTTTTATGACAATAACTTGCATATAAGCCTTTAAAATTAGCACTTTTGATTTCTCCCATAGACTTTTAAAGGGTGTTCTGCGGCATTCGAATTTGCCGCGAACACCCCAAATTGTTCGCTGTTCGGCGAACTTGTGAGCAGCCAATGTTCGAGTCGAACATGAGTTCGACTCGAACTTGAAGCTCATCCCTAATAGAGACCATAGTGTTCTCTGTATACAAATTTATTCAAAGCCCCCAAACAGACAAGTTGCACTTACAAGATAAAAACTTTTAACCACTTGACGACCGCCTCACGCCGATTTACGTCGGCAAGGTGGCACGGACAGGCAAAATCACGTACATATACGTGATTTGCCTTCCGCGGGTGGGGGGTCCGATTGGACCCCCCCGGTGCCCGAGGCGGTCGTCTTTTGTCCAGCGGCGATCAGAGGTGAGGGGGAGGCCATCTGTTCGTGGCCCCCCCCCTCGCGATCGCCGCCGGCCAATCACATCATTCCTTTGCTGCTGTATGCTAAACAGCAGCAAAGGAAATGATGTCATCTCTCCTCGGCTCGGCAATTTCCGTTCCGGCCCGAGGAGAGAAGACAGGCATGTGAGTGCACAACACACACACACACAGTAGAACATGCCAGGCACACTAAACACCCCGATCCCCCCCCCCCCGATTGCCCCCTGATCCCCCCCAATCACCCCCCCCCCGTCACAAACTGACACCAGCAGTTTTTTTTTTTTTTTTTCTGATTACTGCATTGGTGTCAGTTTGTGACAGTTAGTATTACCCCCCTTTAGGTCTAGGATACCCCCCTAACCCCCCCTAATAAAGTTTTAACCCCTTGATCACCCCCTGTCACCAGTGTCGCTAAGCGATCATTTTTCTGATCGCTGTATTAGTGTCGCTGGTGACGCTAGTTAGGGACGTAAATATTTAGGTTCGCCGTCAGCGTTTTATAGCGACAGGGACCCCCATATACTACTGAATAAATGTTTTAACCCCTTGATTGCCCCCTAGTTAACCCTTTCACCACTGATCACCGTATAACTCTTACGGGTGACGCTGGTTAGTTTGTTTATTTTTTATAGTGTCAGGGCACCCGCCGTTTATTACCGAATAAAGGTTTAGCCCCCTGATCGCCCGGCGGTGATATGCGTCGCCCCAGGCAGCGTCAGATTAGCGTCAGTACCGCTAACACCCACGCACGCAGTATACACCTCCCTTAGTGGTATAGTATCTGTACGGATCAATATCTGATCCGATCAGATCTATACTAGCGTCCCCAGCAGTTTAGGGTTCCCAAAAACGCAGTGTTAGCGGGATCAGCCCAGATACCTGCTAGCACCTGCGTTTTGCCCCTCCGCCCAGCCCACCCAAGTGCAGTATCGATCGATCACTGACACTTACAAAACACTAAACGCATAACTGCAGCATTCGCAGAGTCAGGCCTGATCCCTGCGATCGCTAACAGTTTTTTTGGTAGCATTTTGGTGAACTGGCAAGCACCAGCCCCAGGCAGCGTCAGGTTAGCGCCAGTAGCGCTAACACCCACGCACGCACCGTACAGCTCCCTTAGTGGTATAGTATCTGATCGGATCAATATCTGATCCGATCAGATCTATACTGGCGTCCCCAGCAGTTTAGGGTTCCCAAAAACGCAGTGTTAGCGGGATCAGCCCAGATACCTGCTAGCACCTGCGTTTTGCCCCTTCGCCCGGCCCAGCCCAGCCCACCCAAGTGCAGTATCGATCGATCACTGACACTTACAAAACACTAAATGCATAACTGCAGCGTTCGCAGAGTCAGGCCTGATCCCTGCGATCGCTAACAGTTTTTTTGGTAGTATTTTGGTGAACTGGCAAGCACCAGCCCCAAGTAGCGTCAGATTAGCGCCAGTACCGCTAACACCCACGCACGCACCGTACACCTCCCTTAGTGGTATAGTATCTGAACGGATCAATATCTGATCTGATCAGATCTATACTGGCGTCCCCAGCAGTTTAGGGTTCCCAAAAACGCAGTGTTAGCGGGATCAGCCCAGATACCTGCTAGCACCTGCATTTTGCCCCTCCTCCCGGCCCAGCCCACCCAAGTGCAGTATCGATCGATCACTGTCACTTACAAAACACTTAACGCATAACTGCAGCGTTCGCAGAGTCAGGCCTGATCCCTGCGATCGCTAACAGTTTTTTTTGTAGCTTTTTATTGAATTGGCAAGCGCCAGTGGCCTAGAAAGCCCCCCCCCACCGTCTTCCGTGTTTTTCTCTGGCTCTCCTGTCTCAACAGGGAACCTGAGAATGCAGCCGGTGATTCAGCCAGCTGACCATAGAGCTGATCAGAGACCAGAGTGGCTCCAAACATCTCTATGGCCTAAGAAACCGGAAGCTACGAGCATTTTATTACTTAGATTTCGCCGGATGTAAATAGCGCCATTGGGAAATTGGGGAAGCATTTTATCACACCGATCTTGGTGTCATCATATGCTTTGAGGGCAGAGGAGAGATCTAGGGTCTAATAGACCCCAATTTTTTCAAAAAAGAGTACCTGTCACTACCTATTGCTATCATAGGGGATATTTACATTCCCCGAGATAACAATAAAAATGATTAAAAAAAAAAAATGAAAGGAACAGTTTAAAAATAAGATAAAAAAGCAAAAAAAATAATAAAGAAAAAAAAAAAAAAAAAAAAGCACCCCTGTCGCCCCCTGCTCTCGCGCTAAGGCGAACTCAAGCGGCGGTCTGTCGTCAAACGTAAACAGCAATTGCACCATGCATGTGAGGTATCGCCGCGAAGGTCAGATCGAGGGCAGTAATTTTTGCAGTAGACCTCCTCTGTAAATCTAAAGTGGTAACCTGTAAAGGCTTTTAAAGGCTTTTAAAAATGTATTTATTTTGTTGCCACTGCACGTTTGTGCGCAATTTTAAAGCATGTCATGTTTGGTATCCATGTACTCGGCCTAAGATCATCTTTTTTATTTCATCAAACATTTGGGCAATATAGTGTGTTTTAGTGCATTAAAATTTAAAAAAGTGTGTTTTTTCCCCAAAAAATGCGTTTGAAAAATCGCTGCGCAAATACTGTGTGAAAAAAAAAAATGAAACACCCACCATTTTAATCTGTAGGGCATTTGCTTTAAAAAAACATATAATGTTTGGGGGTTCAAAGTAATTTTTTTGCAAAAAAAAAAAAAAACTTTTTCATGTAAACAATGAGTGTCAGAAAGGGCTTTGTCTTCAAGTGGTTAGAAGAGTTGGTGATGTGTGACATAAACTTTTAAATGTTGTGCATAAAATGCCAGGACAGTTCAAAACCCCCCCAAATGACCCCATTTTGGAAAGTAGACACCCCAAGCTATTTGCTGAGAGGCATGTCGAGTCCATGGAATATTTTATATTGCGACACAAGTTGCGGGAAAGAGACAAATTTTTTTTTTTTTTTTTTTTTTTGCACAAAGTTGTCACTAAATGATATATTGCTCAAACATGCCATGGGAATATGTGAAATTACACCCCAAAATACATTCTGCTGCTTCTCCTGAGTACGGGGATACCACATGTGTGAGACTTTTTGGGAGCCTAGCCGCGTATGGGATCCCGAAAACCAAGCACCGCCTTCAGGCTTTCTAAGGGCGTGAATTTTTGATTTCACTCTTCACTGCCTATCACAGTTTCCGAGGCCATGGAAAGCCCAGGTGGCACAAAACCCCCCCAAATGACCCCATTTTGGAAAGTAGACACCCAAAGCTATTTGCTGAGAGGTATAGTGAGTATTTTGCAGACCTCACTTTTTGTCACAAAGTTTTGAAAATTGAAAAAAGAAAAAAAAAAAAGTTTTTTCTTGTCTTTCTTCATTTTCAAAAACAAATGAGAGCTGCAAAATACTCACCATGCCTCTCAGCAAATAGCTTGGGGTGTCTACTTTCCAAAATGGGGTCATTTGGGGGGGGTTTTGTGCCACCTGGGCATTCCATGGCCTCCGAAACTGTGATAGGCAGTGAAGAGTGAAATCAAAAATTTTCACCCTTAGAAATCCTGAAGGCGGTGCTTGGTTTTCGGGGCCCCGTACGCGGCTAGGCTCCCAAAAAGTCCCACACATGTGGTATCCCCATACTCAGGAGAAGCAGCTAAATGTATTTTGGGGTGCAATTCCACATATGCCCATGGCCTGTGTGAGCAATATATCTTTTAGTGACAACTTTGTGCAAAAAAAAAAAAAAAGTGTCACTTTCCCGCAACTTGTGTCAAAATATAAAATATTCCATGGACTCAATATGCCTCTCAGCAAATAGCTTGGGGTGTCTACTTTCCAAAATGGGGTCATTTGGGGGGGTTTTGTGCCACCTGGGCATTCCATGGCCTCCGAAACTGTGATAGGCAGTGAAGAGTGAAATCAAAAATTTACACCCTTAGAAATCCTGAAGGCGGTGCTTGGTTTTCGGGGCCCCGTACGCGGCTAAGCTCCCAAAAAGTCCCACACATGTGGTATCCCCGTACTCAGGAGAAGCAGCTGAATGTATTTTGGGGTGCAATTCCACATAGGCCCATGGCCTGTGTGAGCAATATATCATTTAGTGACAACTTTTTGTAAATATTTTTTTTTTTTTTGTCATTATTCAATCACTTGGGACAAAAAAAATAAATATTCAATGGGTTCAACATGCCTCTCAGCAATTTCCTTGGGGTGTCTACTTTCCAAAATGGGGTCATTTGGGGGGGTTTTGTACTGCCCTGCCATTTTAGCACCTCAAGAAATGACATAGGCAGTCATAAACTAAAAGCTGTGTAAATTACAGAAAATGTACCCTAGTTTGTAGACGCTATAACTTTTGCGCAAACCAATAAAAATATGCTTATTGACATTTTTTTTTACCAAAGACATGTGGCCAAATACATTATGGCCTAAATGTATGACTAAAATTTAGTTTATTGGATTTTTTTTATAACAAAAAGTAGAAAATATCATTTTTTTTTCAAAATTTTCGGTCTTTTTCCGTTTATAGCGCAAAAAATAAAAACTGCAGAGGTGATCAAATACCATCAAAAGAAAGCTCTATTTGTGGGAAGAAAAGGACGCAAATTTTGTTTGGGTACAGCATTGCATGACCGCGCAATTAGCAGTTAAAGCGACGCAGTGCCAAATTGGAAAAAGACCTCTGGTCCTTAGGCAGCATAATGGTCCGGGGCTCAAGTGGTTAAAATCACATAAAAACCTCCAGAGTAGCACCACCATGTCCACATACACAGTGCCTGACTGGTCATAACTATCAGCTCCTCCTTTCTAGATGCGTATCGGCCAATCACAGGCCTTCCTCAGTAGATGGGTGGGCTGATTCCTCTAAGCTAATTTGTAGTGTATCGTTGCTATAACAACCCTCCAGGCATCGCCACAGCTCAGTCTGCAGTGCAGAAAGAACCTCTCTCTGCCTGTGTCTCCAGGACACACAAATACCAAGACCAGGAAGTGTGTCCCTCTCACTGCTAAATTGCAGTAAGATCTAAAGCTTTCTAAGCACCCGCAGACCTACATGACAATCTCCGTTTACAATCTATCATAAGCTAACCATAATTACATACAAAACTATTTATTATAAACCAACAAAATTATATATATGTTACGGGACTAAATTTATTTAAAATTACTATTCAAATTTTAAATATAAACAGCGTACTTCATATGTCTATGTATATATAGGTTCAACACTCCCATAACAAACACATAGACACATATAAATTAAAAATATACATACACATATACATACATACATACATATATACACAGGATTTGGAATTTACTCATTTCAATAGATTTTTATTGAGTTTTTAATACAAAGATAGGAAGAAAACAATTCACTTGCTACAAAAACAGAGGTTCCTCCTAATTTATGTGAGTCTAGCTCAATCTGAACAAGCAACATATATGATTATGTTTGGTAATATACATAATGGTACGTTTGCTTTAATTTTTACATTTAGTTTACGAAGCAGGCGGAGAGGAAATGGGAGGTAGGGAGGGTAGGATGGGGGGAGGGGGGAGGGTAGGGAGGGGTGGGAGGGAGATAGAGAAGGGGGAACTGGGGATTGGGGAAAGTAAGGGTGACAATAAGCATGGGGGGGAATCACCAGCACATCAAATGAGGAATTTTCAGAACAGTATAGAAAATAAGCTACAAAACAGTCTATTACATAGCAATTCACATGTGTACTTTACATTTTGGATGTGTCAACCAGTGGGACCACTGTACAGAAAATTTATTTAGTTGCATATTTTTCCTAGCTATTATCTTTTCCAATTCGCACTGTTGATTGAGATCTGCAATTGTATTAGATATGGAGGGTGTTTCTCCGGTTTACCATAACCTAGTGATATTTAGTTTAGCTGCTAGCAGAAGATGTGTTATGACAGTTCTGGTGTTTAAGTGGTATTTTTCTAGCCCTACATGAAGCAACGCTAATGAAGGGGTAGGAGTAGTAGGCAGGCCAGAGATAGTAGAGATCAATGTGAATATTTGTCTCCAAAATGAGGTAAGGGATTTGCAGTACCATAGTATGTGGGCTATGTAACCTATGCTGCCGCAATTCCTCCAACAGCATGATGAGCTTCCTTGATATATCTTCGATGACTGGTAGGGTGTTAGATACCACCTGTGTAGGGTTTTTTGGTAGGTCATCCAATGGTTGGAACAGTGAGATGCAGTGGAGGTGACCCTAAAGGCTCGTTGCCACATTTCAGGGGTAATGTGGACCCTAAGCTCCTCAGACCATTTGGTTAGAGTGGGAATTTGCGAGAAGGGGCAATCATCATTTAGTAAGGTGTAGAACAAGGTTATTCCTTTTTTGGGGTATGGGGGACGTGTTTAAAATTGGAACATTGGTTTTGGCAGCATGGTTGTATAGGGAAGTTTTGAGGATTTGAGAAAGTGGGAGATTCTCATATAGGTGTAGAGTTCTGAATGCGGGAGATTAAATTCCTGTTGGAGGTTCTCAAATGATTTTATTGACTTGTGTTTGGTAAGGTCGATAATGTTTGTGATGCTTTGTTTGTGCCATGCGGAGAGATTAAGGTCTGTTAGATGCTTGGTTAGGGCTCTAAGGGGAATAGGTATAGAGTGGGTAAGAGGGCTGGGGGTTTGTTTGGATAACATTTTTTACCATGTTAGTATAGACACTGTAACTGATTGGGGTGTGTCTTGGCTGGGAGGAGGGCATCCTGCTGCTGTTAGGAGGAGGGGCTCTAGGGGGTATTTATTCTGGGGGGACAGGGTTTCCATGATTGACCAGGTTTTTTGAGATGTTGGGTGCCACCAGTAGTATATTTGGTCTAAGATGGAGGCATGGTAGTAACTGCTAATGTGAGGGACGCCAACTCCTCCCTTTTTGTATGGTCTGTTTAAGATATAGTTGGCACATCTAGGAGGTCTTTCTCCCCATATAAATTTTGATATTTGCCTTTGGATGGAGGTTAGGAAGGATTGAGGGAGGGGTATTATAAGTGTGTGGAACAGGTACAGGAGTTTTGGTAGTATTATCATCTTAAGGGTAGAGATCCTACCTATTTTGGAGAGGCCTGTTGAGCGTAGTGAGCAGAATAGTTGAGGGAGTTTTTGGAGAAAGGTCTGGTAATTAAGTGTAAATAATTGTTTTAGAGTAGGTGTTATTTGTATTCCCAGATAAGGAATAGAGTTGTTTACCCAAGTGTATGGAGTGATATTTCTAAGGTGAGATTCCAATTGTGTGGGAGGGCACAAGGGCATTATTACAGATTTTGATACGTTGATCTTGTAATAGCAGACCTTGCTAAATTGAAGGATAATTTCTTGTATCTTCTGGAGGGATTGGCTAGGAGTTGTATGGGCAGTTTTAGTAAAAAGTTCACTGGTAATAGCGACTGCAACTGTGGTCTCAAAGTGGGTCAGATAATCATGCAATTTAAGGTATTGGTAGTCTCAATGAGGGGCTGGTGAGCCCAGGGGTGTAGAACAAATAAAAAATGGGAACTCTTTATCAAGTAAGCTCAATGTGCAGTAACTACTGCTGGTGTTAACTGGGGGAGAACAATGATTCTCAATGGTAGCCGTCACGGACGGGTCTACGAGAATCGAAATTGGCTTCTGCAGAGTGATCTGCTACTACCCAGCTGGATAGTAAGGTGAAAGGTGGAGGGCAATCAGGTTTTGTTAGGCATCCTGAAGGGACCAATCCTTGTCCATTTGTGAGGATGAGGGGTTGTCAGAGGATGTGGATTCCTCAGGGATGAGATGCCAGTCTCTAAGGAGTTTGAGGCCCCCAGCAAGTGGTTTCACGGTGTACGTTTTGCTTTGGTAGGTTATTAGCAATTTGACAGGGAAGCCCCACTTGTAGGGAATGTGGTGGTTCTGTAATGGTTTTGTGATAGTGGCCAATTGTCGCTGGGTATCCATTGTTGTTTTTGAGAGATCTGCGCACAGTTTGATTGTGGTGAATGGTTCTGGAAGGGCAGGTAAGCAATTTGCAGCATACATCACTTTCACTTTTGCAGTGAAAAAGTGGATACAGTGGATACAGGCAAGTATATCTCTGGGTTTTGATTCAGGAAGGTGAGGTGGTTTTGGCAGTCTATGTGCCCGATCTATTTTCCAAATCCCGGTCAATCAGTTCTGATACTATGGACCTCATTAGCTCCTGTAGGTATTGGACCAGGTTAGATTGCTGTATTGACTCTAGGATGTTGCAGAGTTTTATATTGGTCTATATAACGGTCCTCTAAATCTGCCAGTTTAAGTTTAATTGAGTGTAATTTGTCATCCTGCTCTGTATATACATCGATTAGCTCATTGTGTGCAGTGTAGAGATCTGCCATTTTAGTTTCTACATGTAGTAAACACTGATCTTGTGCTACTACAGTAGATAAGGAGGATACTGAGGCAGACAGATCTATAGAGTGTGCTTCAGTGAGATGAGCATATTCTTCATTGTCACCTCAGAGATTGGTCTGTGGCAAGTAATGCATCTATTGCTGAAAGTTGCTGGGGATCAGGGACTAGCAGGGTGAAGGAGGGATTGCTGGGCTGGGTGATATCTGTTTCATCCCTCCAGGGCTTTGATTTCACTGGGCTGACTGTGGAGGGGGAAACAGGGGGAGATGACTCACCGTCCGCCACTGGAGAGGAGAAGTGCTTCTGCTGTGTGAAGGTGAAGCCAGCGTGTGGGGAGAGGAGCCGCGCTGCTTGCTTGAGGAGGCCATCGGCACCATCTTGCCCGTGGCTCATGTCTGTAATGAGGAAGAAGTTTGTCAGCTTCTGCGGCCCTTTAAAGTGGAGTTCCACCCACTTTTATAACTCTTCAGCATCCCTCACTAAACTGTGCACTGTAAACGAATTGGATATTCTTAAATTTTTTTTCTCAGCACTTACTGTATATCTGCTGTATTCATTTTTCACTTCCTCCTCCCTGGCCGTGGCCCATCGCATCATTTCCTGTTTGCAATGCCTTCTGGGAAGGGGCGGCAACTTCCTCTGACACTGCTGTTGCTATGGAAACCTGACCTGAAACCTATTACACTGCTTGTGCTGCACTGAGCATGTGTGAGATCTGCAAGGATGAGTTCCAGGAAGAAATACAGTCTGGCTTCAGATGCCCAGACTTAAGATGGCCATGGCCTGCTGTAAGTTTATAAAATAACAAACTACTGCTATAAACTAACAAAACAGACCTTAGTTTACAGACTAGCTTTACTAGAATACATTAAGCTTGTGTATTATAGGGGTGTTTTTATTTAGAAAGTATAATTTTCAGCCGGAACACCACTTTAAGATGCTTTCTGTGCTTCAACCTCACGCCCGGAGGTAGCGGGAGGTCCCAGGAGCTATGCAGGTTGGTTTTGCCCTCAATTTCTAGGAGTCGCTCGTTGCTGGGTAGGTTTGCGGAGGTGAGAATTCAGGCTTCCATCTGCTCCGCCGGCAAGCCACATCCCCCCCAGGGGATTTGGAATTTGCATTGAGCAATTCTGGTTCACATCCTACCATGTGCTAATGTAGCATGAAGCTCAAGGCCAAAGTTGCCAACCTTTCCTTTGCTGTTGAAGAAAATGTTGTACTACTTTAAGAAAGACTCATCATTCAGGTTTGCTTCTGTTAGGCCTGCTTCACCCCTGTAGTGGTTTATCAGAATCTGGCATCCTCTGATAAGTGCTACACTGTGATTCTGTTGTTTATGTGCAATAAACTGAGTCAGCTTTCCATCCATACTTTGTGCCTGTTTTCTTGGGACTGCTGATGAAAACAATTTGTGTTAGTGGTATGTGTCCATCTGTGATCGTATTGCACTGACATAAAAGTATAGAGAATAAAATTTCTATTTTGCATGCTCGTTATAAAACACACTAGCAAGATGATGTTTGGCTGTTAAGAAGCAGAAATACAGAAAGAAATCTAAACAATGCTCCTATGTGTACACGTGGGGAAAAAAGTAACAAGAATAAACAGAATATCAGTATAAAAGTATTTCCTATGAATTTTAAGCACATTCAAATTCCTGCAGAACTATTCATCGATATGGTCAAATGTGACTATACTGTATTGTATCACTGATCTCAACCAAAGGTGAGTCTAAATCAAGTACAGGTAACAGAACAGTTGTAATTATAGCCAACATAGACCAATTATGTGGATATACAGTATGTTGCCAAACAAGAAGAGGTGGGGAGGAGGCAGTAGGTTAGGGATTTAACTTTAAAAAGCATACGTTCATCTTTACAGAAAAAGTAATAAATGCACATATTTTTGCAGAAAAAAGTGTGCATTTATTATTTTTTTCCTGCAGGAGCCTGAAAAGCATTGCACCAATGCTATCACATAGGTGTAATATGGGCTCATGCAGAAATGTCCTTTGGCTTTCATCCCAGACCACTGTAAGGGCTTTCTGTTTAAAAGCTGAAGGACATGTCAGTGGACTATGCGAGTGCTCACCAGTGCCCCTGCAACCCTTTGAAACTATACATCCATCTACCATGGTTGTGATTTTTTCATGCACAGAAATCTCTGAATAGATGATGGGCCTGTGTGGGTGGAGACCCACAGAGCCACGTTGTTTTTAAAAAGTGACATCAGGTGCAGAGAGAAGAAACCTTGCCTGCTGTCACAAGGATGAGGGGATCCCTAAATATGACCATGTTCCAAAGGTGAACTTAGCCTTAAATCTTTAATTTTACAGCCAACTAATCAATGTCTTTTTAACATCACCTTGTCTTTTTAGGGGTAAATGTTCTTTGGGCCCTAGGAGTACTAGTTGTAGTAGTAATAATAATTAAATATTGTAACAGTGAATTTAATAAAAATAATTATTACTATTATTTTATTTTTTATAATATGGCACAATTACTATAAGCTTTCATATACAAACACCTTTAAACTACATTTTTGCAGAACTTTTGAAGATTTTTTAGCAGTGAAAAATAGTCTGTAATAATAAGTCCACATGAAAACCAAAACCAAAACTCAACAAAAATATCACAAAAGTTGCAAAAAATTAGGTCTTGATTCACCAAATTGTGCAAAAGTAAATATCCAAAGTGCAAGTGCTTGCCTCCACCAGTGTGCTCTGGCCACTCACCTCATATTCTGACCTCTGTTTTACCAGCGGGTCAGAATCAGCAGGTCCCTTTATAGGGTAATCAAGAGATCGCTCTGGCGTCCTGTTGGTGTTCTAATTTTCTGTATCTCCCACCCACTCCTCCCTGATGGTTCATGGTATTTTATATATCTTTTTGATGTGTGATATTTTATCAATTTATTTTTGATTATTCACCGGTAGCACAGCACTGTGTTTAATTGTATGTTTATAAGAAGTGGAGTGAGCACACTTTTTTCACTGACAGCAGCAACTGGGTGACTTTCAAATTTTTAAACACTTATTTATATTGGTCTGCAGGATTGCACTGATAGATCATTGATTATAATCTACTAAATAGGCAGGAGGACTACTAAGTACTGCTTAGACACCCAATAGGCTTTACCACAGCCAAACAGATGTTGATTCCTGCACAGAGAAAAGAAGAGGTCAGATGTGATTAGCAACAATCAGAAAGACTCCTTCTGTGCATTATATGGCTGGAGTTGTGTTAATAGCGAGTGTGGCCAATGCGTGCTAAAGGTGGGAAGGGCTTAACAGAGTTTGAATGAATAAAACCTGAGCCTACTCTGCCCAGAGACAAGAGTGTTTAACCCAGATTTTCAAGAATGCATAATTCATGGAGTGCACTGCTCAGGAATAAGCACAGCACAGAATGCCTCCCAAGCCAAAAAATTACCCACTCCTTCTCAATACAACCCCTACCCCTATGACAAATCCCATTCCATCACTAATTTCCTCTCTCCTCCCTGGATTGGAATTGGTACTTAGATCTGGTACTGCATTCTATCTGCTGGTGAGTTCCCCGCTTTCCAACGCCACAGCAGCCCTCTTTTTTTTCTTCTATAAGTCACTAAAACTCACAAATGACCTACTAACTGCAAAAACCAACGGACACTATTCTGTACTCCTACTTCTGTATCTTTCAGCTGCCTTTGACACGGTTGGCCACCCCCTCCTCCTCAAAAAACTTTACTCCCTCGGTCTCCATGACTGTGCTCTTCAGTGGCTCTCATCCTACCTATCCCAACGCACCTTCAGTGTCACTTACAATTCTACTTCCTCCACTCCTCTTCCCTTCTCTGTCGGGGTCCCCCAAGGTTCTGTTCTTGGACCTCTTTTATTTTCAATCTACACCTCTTCCCTGGGTCAGCTGATAGCTTCTCACGGCTTTCAATATAATTTCTACGCTGACGACACACAAATCTATCTCTCCACCCCTCAACTCACTCCATCAGTCTCCTCACGCATCACTAACTTACTAACCGACATATCTGTATGGATGTCACACCACTTCCTCAAACTCAACTTGTCCAAAACCGAGCTTACAATATTTCCTCCCCCACGTGCCTCTTCCCCTGACTTGTCTGTCAAGAGCAATGGCACAACCATCCACCCGTCCCCACATGTCAGGGTACTAGGTGTTATCCTGGATTCTGAACTCTCCTTTTGGCCCCACATCCAATCACTTTCCAAAGCTTGCCACCTCAACCTCCGCAACATCTCTAAACTACGTCCCTTTCTAACCAATGAAACCACAAAGCTCCTGATTCACTCCCTGGTTATCTCTCGCCTCGACTACTGCAACTCCTTCCTCATTGCCTTACCTTTCAATAGACTATCCCCCTTCAGTCCATCATGAATGCTGCTACCAGACTCATCCACCTTACAAACCGCTCAGTGTCTGCTACCCCTCTCTGCCAATCCCTCCATTGGCTGCCACTCGCCCAACGAATTAAATTCAAAATACTAACAGCAAGTTACAAAGCTATCCACAACTCTGCCCCCAGCTACATCACTAGCCTAGTCTCAAAATACCAACCTAATTGCCCTCTCCGTTCCTCCCAGGACCTCCTGCTCTCTAGCTTCCTCATCACCTCCTCCCATATCCGCCTCCAGGACTTCTCCCGAGCCTCGCCCATCCTCTGGAATTCCCTACTCCAATCTGTCAGACTGTCTCCAAATTTATCCACTTTTAGGCGATCCCTGAAAACGTTCCTTTTCATAGAAGCCTATCCTGCCTCCATCTAACAACTGCACTATTTTCTCCATTAGCTCATCCCCCACAGCTATTACCCTTTTGTATAACTTGACCCTCCCTCCTAGATTGTAAGCTCTAATGAGCAGGGCCCTCTGATTCCTCCTGTATTGAATTGTATTGTACTTGTACTGTCCTCCCTAATGTTGTAAAGCGCTGCGTAAACTGTTGGCACTATATAAATCCTGTATAATAATAATAATACATTAGGCAAAAATGAATAATCTTAACAATACATGATCAAAAAAATGCAATTTAGACAATAGGGATTCAAAAGAGGCATATTTGGGGTCATGTTGACATGCTGTGTCATCACTGGAGGCTCATTTGGACTGGTCAGGTATAAGGAGAAGCTTTAAGTGCAGGGGTTAGTAGTAAATAACACAAAGTTCAAAGGTCAGTAGTATGTAACACAGTGCAGGTGTCAGTAGTATCTAACACAGAGTTCAGAAGTCAGTAGTAAGTAATGCAGAGTGCAGTGGTCAATGATAAGTAACCCGGGGTGCATGGATTAGCAGCAAGAAATGCAAAGCACAGAATTTAGGAGTATGAAATGTAAAAAGAAAAACAGACAGTGCAGGGACCAGTGGTAAGTAATGCAGGATGCAGGGATCAAAAGAAAGTAAGACAGTGTGCAGGGGTCAGTAGTGACTAACAAAGAGTTTAAAAGGTCAGTGTTAAGTAATGCATAGTACATGGGTCAGTGATAAGTAACCCAGAGTGCAGGGATTAAAAGTATGGACTACAGTAAGAAAAACAGTGCTGGGATCACTAGTAAGTAATGAAGAGTGCAAGGATCAGAAGTAAGTTAAACAGAGTGCAGGGCTCAGTAATATGTAACACAGAGTTCAGAGGTCAGTAGTAAGTAATGCAGAGTAGAGGGTTTAGGAACAAGTAATGCAGAGTGCAGACAATAGTAGAGTGCAAGGATCCATAGTAGGTCAGCCAGAGTGCACAAATCAGCATTAATAATGCAAGATTTTTCAGTCAGAAGTAAGTAACACAGAGAGTAGAAGTTAGCAGTAAGTAACACAGTGCAGGAGTCAGCAGTACGTAACACAGAGTGAAGGGGTCAGTAGTAAGTAATGCAGAGAATGAATATGAGGCACTAAAGGTAATAGTTACTAACCATTTAAGCGTCTGTTACTGATTACTTCCAAAATTAGTAAAAACCTGTCTATTATTGGCCCAGTCACCCAGTGGATCTGCCTTAGCAGCTTAGATAACTGCACAGCCTGGAAGCCAATTCAGACCCCCTCTCCTCCCGCCTACTCCTACTCAAAGCAAAGGCAGCCAATAACAAAATAAATAAATGAAGAAAACAGTTAGACTGTTTCCAGTTAGATTGTCTTGCATAAGACAGGGACACCATTTGAGAAACTAGAAGGAATCTGGGGAAACTTTGTTCCAGAAACAGCACCCCAAAACTGGGGACTACGCCTAGAAACCTGGGATGTCTGGTCACCTTACTTAATACAGTAGTGGATTTGTGTTATAGCATGCACACAATTTTTGTGTGTTCAATTTGCAACAATAACCAACCCACTATGCCCCCCCAGACCACATGAAAGCTACATATACTTACTGTGGCTTTAGTTTTGCTGCTAATGTTAACGTATTTATTGTATGTATTATATTGGGTAACATATAAATTAATCCAATAATGATTTTTAAAACACCCATAGCACTGTATGGTTCTTTTATTTGCTCCAATTTGGTCTGTTAAATATACCATTGAAAATGTTTCATATTATCTTTTTGACAAGTGTCAATTTGATTTTGCCGTAAATCTTGTGAACTGATAACTTCTATTGTTCTCTGCCCATACACAAGGAGGGTTTATGGAAATGAGCAGGTGGGGCAATAAAGAGAGAGCTATGTTTTAAGTAATCTCTCAGAAATTAAATAGGCATAGCTGACACCACATTCAGACCTAAAAAATGTGTTGTCACGTCAAACAGGAAAGTAGGGACACACTATGTCTGGCAAATGAACAGTTATTTTTCTGTATTTTCAACAACCTTAAAGGCATAAGAAGTAGTACTAATTTTATTTCATTATTATTTTGCCTTCATAAACAAGATCCTGTGTTATTGTAAATGATGGCAAGTCATACACAGTCCCCACTGACCCATCCTTCCAATTAACCACTTGCTGCTCCACTCCTGCAGACACACTGCAAGAGTGTCTCTACGGGCAGGCTCGGTCACGTATATATACATGATTTCCTGTAATCGGTTATGTGATCATTTTCCAAAAAGTTTTGACAAAAAAAATGTACAACTTTAAAAAACTCACCATGCTTCTTACTAAATGCCTCAGACTGCTTACTTTCCAAAAAGGTGTCATTTGGGGGTATGTGTACTGTCCTAGAATTTGGGGTCCTCAAGAAATGACATCAGTACATTAGCATTGATCAGTTTTGAATTACCTGTGTATACCATAGTTTGTAGATGCTATAACCTTTACAGAAACCAATTAATATACACTTATCAGGATCATTTTTGCTAAAATGATAATTACTGGTTGCTCTGCACTTCAAAGCTAGCAATTAGTGAATATTCACAACACATATGGAACAAAGGAATATAACATGTAGTATTAATTAATTGCTATTGATAACACAGTGCTCCAAATTTGTGTTATTGGTTGCTACTACTTGTAACTGCATATACATTGATTTCTAGTGATAAATTGCAGATAATTGCCGGCAGGATTAGTGGTAAAGTCACACTTATGCCGTGTACACACGATCGGACTTTATGGCATACTTGGTCCGGTGTACCGGATTTCGTCGGACAATTCGATCGTGTGTGGGCTCCAGCGGACTTTGTTTTCTCAAAAGTTTGACGGACTTAGATTTGAAACATGTTTCAAATCTGTCCAATGGACTCGAGTCCAGTCGAAAAGTCAGCTCGTCTGTATGCTAGTCCGATGGACAAAAACCGACGCTAGGGCAGCTATTGGCTACTGGCTATAACATTCCCCTATGGCGGGATTTTTAAGGCACTACCATAAATGATACGATATAAATACAAAAATACATTTTTATTACAAAAATCGAAAAAGGACAATAAATTGACAAAATATACAAATCAAATACAAACAATATGTACAATTGGATACATCAAAAGCAAAAACATGTAGTTTTGGATACAAATTGCATAACAATGGAAAGAAAGCCAAAAGTTGAAATGTAATAAGTCTCACTGAACCGACGTGTTTCAAAGAATCCTTCATCAGGGTTCATCAAGTGAGAGTTACCATCTAAGGGAGTACAGAGTTAAAAAGAGTAACATCACACACAAATCAGATGACAATCCCCCACACCCAGTGAAGGTCTGTGTGAGAGTCATACTCACTTCCAAAGTACAAATGCTATAAGGGAATCCAAGGCATAAAATCAACTTCACAAAGGTCTCCCAGGCCATGTGCATATAAAGATAGACTAATGGCTGGCCATACAGAGTGGTATTATCGATAACTGGTGCATCAGATGAAGTCCCAATTAGTGCTGAGGAACGCCGCACCTGAAGGTTTGGCGCGGCGTTTGTGTGCAGGCTGGGGTCCAAAAGTCTCCGGACCTGAAACCAAGGACACAACCACATGAGTGATGATAGTTTGAGTGGTCAAAATATGCAGTAATAACTGCTGGGATCGAAAATATGTCATTGAGACCTTTGTGAAGTTGATTTTATGCCTTGGATACCCTTATAGCATTTGTACTTTGGAAGTGAGTATGACTCTCACACAGACCTTCACTGGGTGTGGGGGGATTGTCATCTGATTTGTGTGTGATGTTAATTACTCTTTTTAACTCGGTACTCCCTTAGATGGTAAATCTCACTTGATGAACCCTGATGAAGGATTCTCTGAAACGCGTCGGTTCAGTGAGACTTATTACATTTCAACTTTTGGCTTTCTTGCCATTGTTATGCAATTTGTATCCAAAACTATGTGTTTTTGCTTTTGATGTATCCAATTGTACATATTGTTTGTATTTGATTTGTATATTTTGTCAATTTATTGTCCTTTTTCGATTTTTGTAATAAAAATTTATTTTTGTATTTATACCGTATCATTTATGGTAGTGCCTTAAAAATCCCGCCATAGGGGAATGTTTTGGTCTCTTTCAGACTCATGGGATGTGGCACACCTCTTTTGAACTACTCTCTGTCAGAATCTCTCTTTTTTGGCTACTGGCTATGAACTTCCTTGTTTTAGTCCGGTCGTACGTCATCACGTACAAATCCGTCGGACTTTGATTGATTGTGTGTAGGTAAGTCCGTTCATTCGGAAAGTCCGTTGAAAGTACACTGGACAAAGTCTGCCGTAAAGTCCGCTCGTGTGTACGCGGCATAAGGCTACTTTCACACTGGGGCATTGGGGGCGTCGATGGTAAAGCGCCGCTATTTTTAGCGCACTTTACTGTCTTTTGTGGCGCTTTTTCGGCCACTAGCAGGGGGCACTTATATCCCCCACTAACGGCTGAAAAAGGGTTAAAAGCATCCACAAAGTGCCACTGTGTATACACCGCTCCTACAGTGTATCAAAGATGCTGCTTGCAGGACTGTTTTTAGCGTCCTGCCAACGCACCGCTCCAGTGTGAAAGCACTCAGGCTTTCCCACTGGAGTGAGAGGAGAGGCTCTTTACAGGTGCTTTGCAGGCGCTATTTTTAGCGCTATAGTGCCTGTAAAGCGCCTCAGTGTGAAAGCAGCCTTAATCACCCATGTGTACTAGGATTTAGAATAAGCATCCAGCTGCAGTGTATATGGGTACTAAGTTTTGGAGATTGTGAACATAGTACACAGCAGTTATAGGTCAGATAGTGCTATGTTTATGTATAAACAAAACACACAAATATTGGTATAATGCAAAAGTTGTCATGTTGCCATGCAGAGCACAGTGGTAGTATTCTCTGCTGGCTATTGCTTGATTCTAAGCTCAGAGGCATGTTTACAGATGTTCTTTGTAGTTGTCATGCGACCTATAATGTCACCTCCAGAGTTACAGGGGACATGCAGGAAAGGGACCCTGCATTCTGTACAAGATGGTAGCCAGTGAAGGATGTTGCTATCTTGCATGTTTATATGCAAGTTTAATGACATTTCTGCACCAGGTAACAGTAACACCTTTACACAGTGAGTGCCACATTAAAGGGGTTGTAAAGGTTAATTTTTTTTTAAATAACAAACATGTCATACTTACCTCCACTGTACAGCTCGTTTTGCACAGAGTGGCCCCAATCCTCCTGTTCTGGGGTCCAACGGCGGCTCTCTCGGCTTCTCCCTGCAATAACTAACCCCCTTGGGAAGCTCTCTCTCCTTGCGGGCGTGCTCCCATCTCAAGCACTCAGCGTTCATAGACACAGAGTGTATGTTTCGGTCCCGTCCCCCCGGTGGCCATGTCATTTGGATTTGATTGACAGCAGCACAAGCCAATAGCTGCCCTGCTATCAATCTATCCAATGAAGAGCCGAGAAGACCGGGACGAAAAGAGCCGAGAAGCCAGTGCGTTCTCGACGCAGGACTTTCGAGGGTTCAGGTTAGTAAACCGGGGTGTTGGGGGGCCTGTAACTATCACATAGGATGCATTAAGGTGAAAAAAACAGAAGGTTTACAACCCCTTTAAGTCATGTCCAGTGAATTACAGAACATGCAGTTTGACCTTAATATATGCATAATTTAAATTTAACAATATATTTTGATGATAAGGTGTTAATATGTTTTCTCTTTTAGGAGTTATCAGGACAGCATTACCTAATATGGATAGAGAAGCAAGAGAGCACTATTCTGTTGTTATTCAAGCCAAAGATATGGCGGGTCAAGTTGGCGGACTATCTGGGTCAACTACCATCAATGTTACACTCATCGATGTCAATGATAATCCACCAAGATTTCCTCAAAGTATGAAGGTCCTTTTTCTTTGTTCTACCTAATTATTTTACTATTATAATGTATTAGTTAAAAGGAAAAGTTTAGTGGTGCTATTATGAAGATTAATATATGAAAAGAACACACACATAAGTACATTGCTCTATTTTCAAGGTCAGCTATTTTGTATTTGTAATTAACCTCCGTGGCAGTTTTCCCGAGTGTGGCTCTGGGTTAAATTCCAGCAGTAACCCCGAGCCACACTCGGGATTGCATTGCAGGATCCTGGTGCGGTATACTTACCTTGTCCCCAGGATCCTGCGATGTCTCCCCGCAGTGTCTGTGGGCTCTGTCCTCAGCCTGAAGCCTCTCTGTGCCGGGCTCCGTTCCCTGCGTGCGTCGCGACGCACAGGGGTGGAGCCCGGTGGCAAATTCAAAAAAGTGAAAAATCATAATACATACAGTACACTGTAATTTTACAGATTACATTTACTGTATGAAATTTTTTCACATCCCTTTTGTCCCCAGTGCTTTGTCCAATGCCCTGCATGCAGTTTTATATTATATATATACTGTTTTTTCTGCCTGGAAACTTGAGATTGTCCATAGCAACCAAAAAGTGTCCCTTTACGTCAAAAGTGGTTTTAGACCAACTAGAAAACAGCGATAGTAAATTAGAACACTTGCAGAATTGAGCGATAGTGAATTGTGGAGAAATTAATTTTATTATTATTATATTATAATTTTTTATAATTATTTATATTTATTTATTATAATTTATGATTTTGTGTTTCAAACTTCATCATACCCGTGTTATCTACTAGACTCTTGGTGGACAGATTTAAGTGTGTTATTGCTAAGAATTACAGGCCTACAATATGAAACGCCAAATTTCTATGCAAAAAAATTGTACCGCTTTGAGACGCAAAAATCTGACATAATCATACCGCCAGTGAGGTTAAGATTTTCAACATGTCCTCAAAAACTAAATTAACCTGATTAGATATTTTAGTTTTGGTGATACTTGGCCAGTTAAACCAATGTCTTTATTTTAATGAAACTCTAGTTTTAAGTTCTGTTCTGTATCCTCAACCTAAGTCATTACAAAACTAAGAAAGGATTTCTCACTTCTGCAGCTTCATTCGTATAATGTAAACTAAATAGGTACTCCAACAGAGTCTCTATTTTATTACATCTACATTCATCATTACTTGTAAAATGATTCAAGGTTCTAATTGAGTCTTCATTATATATTGAAAGTATATTTTCATCAGTATATCATCATCTACTTTGGAAGGATTTATCATTTAATAAGTCAATTGGTTCAAATATAGCTGTATTGTGCAAGACAGTCTATGCTGTAAAAGAAGTGGGTGCTTTTTAGGCAAGAGACTGGTACCTGATGACCCCAGAATTATCACGGAGAGTTTTTCCCAGGAAAAAAAAATGTCAGTCAGTAAGATCTGGACATGCATAGCATCAAAGATACTATAAACTTTATCAGGTACCAGTACTTTCAAAAATATAATTAACGTGATCTAAAACCATTAGAGTTTACCTCTGAAGTAACACTTATGCTTTCCATTTGTAAGCCATTTTTGCTTTGGAGTTAGAGTGTAAGATTCTACTGTTTGTGACATGGCACCACATGTTCTCCCATTTTGGAAAAGTCTATATCTTCAGTTGTCCTGGACTACAGGAAAATAAAAATATATCAAAGCTAAGACCTGGCAAAGCGAGTGTTGCACAGGTGATACACATAGCTTTCTGGGGAGGAAAAAAGTATTCTTTTATTTAGCATATTTCCAACTATCCCTCAAAAGTGATTTGTAGCAATGCCTCTACATTTTAGCAATACTGTAGCCTTTCTGCAATACCAGTAAACTAGTTGGTATTTTAGTAGCTGGCTACCAGTACTTAATGTCTATATCTGATGAGTCTACTCTTCTTTGTGTTTACTTCAATGAAACTTTGTTTGAGGTGGTCATAGGAAAGACGTATGTAGATCTTTGCATGCATACAAAATATATACAATTACATCCAAAGACAGGCTGTCCCCTGCAGACCCTCACATCCATTGGGACAGGGGTGTGGGAAAGAGGCAATTGTCCCCCTAAACAAGGGGACAAGGTTTTTGTTGGGGGTGGCTTTCTCCGTGTTGAGACCATGTGGCCTGGTATTGTTTAGGATGAGTAGCACAGACTCACTGCACCCCCCCCTTTTCTGATCATCTAGGTTGCCTGCTCTGGTAAGCATCTTGTATAGAATTTTAGAGACCAAACACTCCATTTATTGTGTTGTGTACCCACTTAAAATACATATGCAAGCAAAATTGGGTTGATTTAAGTGCACTCTGGGTGGGGGTGCAATGTTTAAAAGAGCAGACATGTTATAAAAAAGTTCATGGTAAAATGTCCATATAAACAGTGCAAAAACTGGTATCTGAGAAGGCTGCCTGCTTGCAGATAGAAGTGGATCTGGAACAAAGACAAGAAAAAAAGAGCGGCCTTCTAAACGTAGTAGATTGATACTTTTAATAAGTTCAGTGTATAATAATAACAGATGCACTCACAAACAGACGATGGAGAAAGCCCAGAGAAAGAAGCACGCATGCTTCGAACGCGCGCTCCCTCCCGCTGACCTTGCACCCGAAAGTGACAACATCACAGTACTACGTTCCGGTGTTTGCAGATCCTCTTCCCCGGATTCCGACATTGGGTTCCACCATTGTGGTCGCTACAAGGGACAGTTTCATGGCTTACACCGGCCACAGTCTGCTCCTTCTGGACAAGTGCGGATGACACCTATGTTACATGCCTTTCTCCATCGTCTGTTTGTGAGTGCATCTGTTATTATTATACACTGAACTAATTAAAAGTATTAATCTACTACGCTTAGAAGGCACCGCTTTTTTATTGTCTTGTACATATCAGATCTGAAGGCTCTGGTATAGATTTTAGGGGAACCAATGCCATTTTTTTCTTATTTTTTGTGTGGAGTTCCCCTTAAATTATTTACCAGGTTCTCATCAAAAATAATCTGATAATATGATGTTTTTTTTTTATTCCCCTTACAATTCATATTGATTTACGATAATGGTTTGATATACAGTAGATAAAAAATCCCCAGCCACTGTGTTTATGAAGAGAATGAGGTGGCCAGAAAATGTAATTTAGTGGCTAGAAATGTAAATGTTAGTTTTTCTTTAGTACATTGTATGGGTGCTTCACTTGACAGGCAGTTTAACACTTTTACTGCTACCACTGTATGCCATGCATCAGTGGCAGCAAGGATTTTATACACATGCATAGTGGGTGTAAATCTGACAACTTACTGTTGGCTGTCAGATGGAAGTGATGGTGTAGCTATGCAGCCGTCAAATTGCTTTCACACATCCCCATGAGTGAAGGCCCTGCACATTTACCCATGCAATATTTTCCAGACTCCTATCGTACCTGGGATCAGAATGATGTGTGCTACAGAGTGAAGGGGAAGCAGATCAATGAACAACCATTTGCTGATCTCCCTTTCCTGCTAAAGACCTCATAGCACCCCAGCCAGGGAAGAAGCTAATGGAGCATGATCTGCACTCAATTGGCTTAATTGGAGGGCAAATAAGACATCAGGGGTCTAAACGACTCATTAAAGAAAACCTGTCACCAAAAAAAATTCAGGGACTGAACACTCCATGTTTTGTGTTGTGTACCCCTTAGAATCCATACGAGATCTTATAAAAAGGAGACTTTTTGTCTTCTATGTGAGGAAAAATAGTTTAGTGAAAAAAATGTTAATAAAGTGTAAAAATCAAAGTAATGCCCATGAAATTAAAACCCCCTCCAAAAAATGTTTGAGCCCCCTACCCCACATACACAGGGGCACCTATGCATGAAAATGTAGATTGTGATACACATTTTACATATCACTTTGAATGCCAGAGTGAGAGCAATAATTCAAGCCTATTGTTCATGTTTAACTCTAAACTTTTGAACTGTATGAGCTTTTAAAGCATTGCCTGTAGAAAATATAGGGTACCAAAGTTTGTTGCCTTGGCAAGTTGAGTATCTATTTACTCTAGACATGTGCAATGTGTTTTATTCCAAATCGAAATTCAGACAAATTTTTTTATTCAGAAATTTGGATCTATTGTATTACCAAATTACAGTAGTAACAAATTTAAATTAATCCAAAATAACTAACCTGAAATTCTAAAACCAATTTTAATCAAATTCAAAAACAAATTTGAATCAGAATCAAATTTGAAAAAAATTAGAAATCCATTTTTGAAAAAATAATACAATACAATAAAATATAAAATAATAAAGCAGTAGAATAAAAATAAAATAATAGTGAAAATATAATAGAATTGAATAAAATAGAATAAAATAAACTAAAATAGAATATGACCGTCTTCAAATTTTGAATAAAATAGATTAGAATAGAATCCAAAACAATGAACTCCAAATTAATAGAAAATAATAGAATAGAAAATAGGAGAATGAAATATAAAACAATAGAATAGAACATAATAGAAAAAACAATAGACTATTAATGATTAGAATAAAATAGAATAAAATATAAAGAATATAACTATCTTCAGAAATTCGAATTTCAAATAGAATGAATTTGAATAGAAAAGATTAGAATAGAAAAGAATAGAAAAGAAAGAAAAAAACTATTAATAGGGAATAGGGAATGAAATAGAAAGACTATAACTGTTATTAGATTAGACATAGAATTAGAATAGAATAGAAAATAATAGAAAATAAGAGAATAGAATAGAAAAGAATAGAATAAAAAACAATATAACAGAACAGAATAAAATAGAAAAAAATATATAACCATCTTCTGAAATTTGAATTTCGAATGGAATGAATTTGAATTCAAATAAAAAGGATTAGGATAGAATAGAAAAGATAATGGAAAAGAATAGAACATCAATAGGATAAAACAAATAGAAAAAATATAAAAGTTATATTCTTTCTATTTTAGTCTATTGATTTTCTATTCCATTATTTTCTATTCTATTCTCATATTTTCTACTATATCCTGTTCTATTATTTTCTATTCTAATATTTTGTATTCAAATTAAAATTCATTCTATGCAATATTTGAATTTTGGAATATGGTTATATATTATATTTGTTCTATTATATTTTATTCTATTCTATTGTTTTTCCATGCTTTTCTTTTCTATTCTATTCAATTGTATTATTTTCTGTTCTGTTCTGTTTTGTTTGTATTTATTTATATTATTTTCTTTTCTTTTCTATTCTATTCTAACCTTTTCTATTTGAATTGGAATTCATTCTATTAGAAATTTGAATTTCTGAAGATGGTTATATATTCTTTTTTATTATATTCTGTTCTATTGTTTTTCTATTCTATTCTATTCTTTTCTATTCTATTCTATTCTCTTATTTTCTATTCCATTATTTTCTATTTTTTTTATTCTATTCTATTCTATGCTATTCTATTCTAATCTTTTTTAATTGAATTCCAATTAATTCTATTCTATTAATATATTGTTTCTATTTTATTCTATTCTGTTCTGCATTGAAATATGAAAAAATGCAGATTCAATATTTTTAAAAATTTTTTGGAATGCGGTCAAAATTTTTCAAATTCGAATACGAACTAAATTGAATGAATTCTGAAAATGAATGAAACAAATGTAACAAATTTATTTAAATAAAGAATCTAAATGAAGCAAAACAATTTTTTTCATCCTGCACATGTCTAATTTACTCAGTGAATCCTCACATTTTATATTTTAGCAAAAAAATCAGTAATGCAATGTGTTTGTGTGCCCTAAAATGAAGTTGTATTTTTTACTAAGGTTTTGCATTTCATAAACCGTTATTATTGTGTGATAAAAACATTGGAACTATCACTATTTAATTCTCTAGGGTGTCTGCTTTCAGAAAATATATAATGTTTGAGGATGTTAACTAATCTGCAGGGCTAAAATATTTGTTTTAAAAATTGCAAAAACGGTAGCAAAAGGATTAAGGCATTAGGACCTACCCCAAATTGTTATTTAATGGAATTGTGTGTTTTTAATGTTTCCCTTTAAGCCTCATTAAAAGAACTGCTTCCCACTGAAGGGTATATAAATGTGTTTTTATTTTTTTGCATTGGGGCATGTCCCCCAGGGCAGTGCTCAGCTCCCTATGCCCTTTGTCTGACAACCCCGTGCTAATTAGCCATGAAAATGACTTTGTTTATAAATAGATCCAGAAAATGTAATTTAATAGGATTTTTTTTCTCTCTAAAGCTGGCTATACACTAGTAGATTTTTGAACAAACATTGGTATGAAAAATACATTTGAAGACTGGAAAAATGTTATTCAAAAGAACCTTAACATTTCACTTGTTTTTAATAATCAATTTTGAAATAAATGTAATTTCCTGAAAGAAAACCACATACACTGTTAGAATAGTGTTTGTTCACAAAAAAATTTAAAACCTGCTCTTTCAAATTTTCACATCATGTTGGTCGAAATTGAGAGTTTGACTCATACGAATTGAATGAATATTCTTAATATGAAAAATTTCAAACGAAATTCTACTGTATAGCCAGCTGAAGTTTGCACATCATTAGCATCTTCAAGCCATACCCCATGCATTTTATTTAAATGACAATCGTCTCGGAGAGAGGCTGGACAGAGCTCTGCATATGTAAACAATGCAGACTGCCGTCCTGATGGTGTGGATGTGATGGATTTTCTTAAAATCCATCACAACCCTTAGTAAACGCAGCACACATAGCAAACAAAAAAACTGGCTAGGCACACATTTAACCCTTTGACAGTCCTAGATGTTTAAACCCTTCCCAGCCAGTGTCATTAGTACAGTGAAAGTAAGTATGTTTAGCACTGATCGCTGTATTCATTTCACTGGTTCCCACGAAGTGTCAAAAGTCTCGCAGTCCCACTATAAGTTGCTGATTGCCACGATTACTAGTATAAAAAATAAATAAAAATACAAATTCCAGTATATATACCATAGTTTGCAGAAGCTATAACTTTTGCGCAAACCAATCAATATATGCGTATTGGATTTTTTTTTTTTACCAAATTATGTATCAGAATACATATTGGCCTGCTACAGAAGGCCTTAGGAATATGCAATGTGTCAGGGAGATGACGTGAGACGTCAGATGGGAAGGGAGGAGCTGGAGGTGTGTCAGTAAACTGGCATCCTGGCGGCCTCTCTCCAGCGGCGAACATACGGATGAGGCAGCGAGGAGAAGCGAGGAAAACAGAGCGTGAGGTTTAAACGCTGTAACCAAAGTGCCTGGAGCCCGGGGCCTGGCGTGTACCGGGCTTAGGCATCGCGGTCTCAAATGACTGGGTGACGATTTTGCTCTCCCCGCAGGGCTTCTCCGTGCTCTTCCCCCTCCCCCCTCCCCCCCACTGGAACCCGGTGTCAGGTCAGAAAGGACTTCGATAGGAGATGCCTACAGACCGCAATCCTTTAAACCCGCAGCGCTTCACAGACGGACTCCTCAACGGGGACGGCATGCAGGCGATATTGGATGCTACCTAAGAAGCAAGGTGCATGGCTGGATGGGTGAGGGTAAGAGACACACTGTCCTGCTTGGCTCCGAAGGTAAGAGAGCAATAGATAAGAAACCCCAGAAGAGAGAAAAGTTAAGATAGATCAGCTGCAGCATGAGAAGATAGGAGACATTGTACAAGGATATATACAATCGTAGGAGTTTACTTTGAACATTGTTCCTGTCTTAGTGCTACTACTCACCCTGCTGCGGATACGGGAAGGCTGGGAACTAAGTTATATGACTATACATAATACATTATAATAGCATCAACATGTTTGGAGTCATACCTTAGTGATAATTGATGTAATTGCAGCAGCTGTTGTGGTATCACGTCTGGGGCAAATATAAGTGGGATAAGTGGCGAGACCCTATGGTTTTGAATTAACATATCATTGTATATTCGCGCTGATATTGCTACAACCGCCTTGTACCACTGCATACTGATAAATACCTTGAGGATATAACACAGGCTTATACAGAGGTGGCAGTAAGCGTCTGAGTAGAGCATTTCTGACACACGCCCATTCCCCGGGTATAAAACCCTCGAGGCAAGACACGAGGCAAGACACGCAGGGCAAGGAGGTATATGGACAAATAAATCAGTGTAAATTTTCTGTGAGTATCTTAATGCACCCATATCATAAATATCCGGCATAGAAATATTAGTATTGCCAGCGGTAACTTTACTGTATTGGAGGCGCCGGGGGGGGCAGGACGTAAAGGGTGGTCAAATAAAGCACTGCAAAGGATCGCCAGTATTCGCAGTATCTTCACTACTGCCTGCGACACCTAATCACCATCTTACGGACACAATTGGTAACAACTAGGAAAGAAGACGCTGGCTTTGGAGGCACAGACTAAAATATACTAATAGATACTATAAACAAAATATTGATAGCATCATAATATCCTCATACTGAAGTTACCGCCAAGGACCATTAACATCAACATTACTATCTCACCGTTCTCCTGGGGTTGGAAGGGACAGGGGACACAAGTTAATGAGCATAGGGCTAAGTCTAATGGTGTAGGTGATTGTTAACTTGGGCACTACCACCACAATCCTTCATAAGAAGAGCTGTGCATGCTACATTTGATGTTAGGGGACCTAGACATGCCCATAAAAGCACATTTTCTTCGGTATTGTTGATACTATATTCTGGTCATCAGAAAAATTGGTACTGCCCAAAACAAGCACTACCCATTAATACCCAATGGTAAAGGGAAAATAAAACGCAAATAACCCCCGGGAGAGTGCAGTGAGGTGAAGACGGAGTGAAAGCTAATAGTTCCCTCTTAGTACTTCAGTGTAGAAAACAGGTTACCTACCCTGCCCCCCACTAAAAATTTAACTTGTTGGCTCATTATACTTAATATACGGAGGAAAAGATATAAACCCTAACGGGTAGAACGAGAACTTAAGAGGTACAAGGATCTTGAGGTAAGAGAAAAAAGAAGGCAATAGGAGACAAAACTTGCACAGAAAAGATAGCCGCAAGAAACCGTACTAATATACGAACAACGAATAATCATCCGTATATATAAAGATAAACTGACTGAAACCCTACATACTTAGCTCACTGGAATAAATAATGAGTAGAAATACAACCAAAGCAGGGAAAGGGGGACCACCGAAGACACCTAAGGACAACCTCACTGGAAGCTCCACCGGGAGCTCAATCAAGCAATACTTAGCCAAAGGGGGGAGCCCGAGGAGTACCCATCAAGAAGCTCAAACGTCAACTATGGTGGACAAAAGGAAAAAGGGACAAAATGGGAAGGGAGATCAGACCCCCGATCAATCAAGAGAGTCATCACTAATCGAAAGCGCACCTGAAATATCCAGAACGGTGGAACACAGACAAGACCTTGAACTCCCCTCAAAAAACGAAATCGCAGAGATGTTCAAAGCACTTGAAACCTCAATCAAATCAGAGATAGGTATGCTGAGGACAGACCTAGGCAATTTATTGGCCAGGGTCGAGAGAGCAGAAGACATAATGGAGCAACAGGAGCGAGAAATCTCTGACTTAAAAGAACAAATTAAAATAACCCAACAAAATCAGATAAAAATATGTTACAGGATAGAGGATCAGGAGAACAGAAGTCGCAGACAAAATTTGAGAATCCGTGGAATCCCGGAAAAGAGGGGTGAAGATCTAAGGAAGACCGTAGCGGACATCTTCTCCCCCCTACAGGAATTGGGAGGAGAGGATTTCCCAAAAATCGAGCGGGTGCACCGGATAGGAAGGCTGGACACCAGACGAATGGAAAGAAGCCGTGATATAATTGTGCGGTTTAGATTTTACGCAGATAAAGAAAACATATGGGTAAAACTGAGAGGGAATACGCCACTCCAATTCAAGGAGGCAAGGATTCAAGTGTTTGCAGACCTAGCTAAAGACACACTAGCGAGAAGACGCCTTCTGAAGCCCCTCTTGGAACAAATGACAATCCAAAATATAAAATACACATGGGGATTTCCCGCATGCCTGTTGGGAAGCAAAGATGGCAGAACAGCTAGGCTAAGATTCCCCGGGGAGTTAGAGGAATTCTGTAGGAAATTGGGCATACAGGTGCCTGCGATGATGGAATGGTCCAATGAACGCTGGATGGAATTAGGAATAGGATTAGTGTAAAAGGAAAGGGGGGTGGGGGGGGACTTGGGGGGGGGGGGAGATGGAAATTAGCAAAAGATATTAGAGAAAATGGGGAGCTGCTAGGAGAAGATTGGTACACTCGGTCGCCAGGGTAATGATGACCTGGCATACCAATAGCCCCACCTTTTGATGTGGAGACCAATGGAGGGTTATGATATATCTGACCCACACTGGCTTAAGGGTCTAGTGAAGACCAGGGAGAGGGTGGGTGGGGTGGGGGAGGAGGATGGGGAGGGAGAGGGAGAGGAAGGGGGGAATGGGAGAAGAGGAGGGAGGGGGGAGCAGGGGCGGGGGTGAAGGGAAGGGGTTGCACTTTAATTATAATAATTAAAAAAAGGGATATCTCTCCAGGGTCTAAGATAGATAGGTGTGTTGAATTTCTCCAGGGCCTAATGACAGAGTGCGATGGAAGGGAGGTAGAAAAATGACACTAGCCACAATAAAATGCATAACATATAATTTCAAAGGCCTAAATACGGTCCACAAAAGACGCAGTATATTTAATGAGCTTAGACTGCTTGGACCAGAGGTGGTATTCCTTCAAGAAACACATATATCACATCAATCAAGATTAAGACTACACTCGGGGGAATACCCGACCTGGTACCAAGGAGATACTATTTCAAGTAGAACATGGGGAGTTGCAATTGGTTTTTCAAAAAGAATTAGGTTCATGCTGGAAGAAAGATTAGTGGATACAGAAGGTAGATACTTATTCCTAAGAGGTAGACTAAACGAAAAAGAGTATACACTAGCTAATATTTACGCACCAAATAAAAACCCGATAGAATATGTGGCAAAAACTCTGGAGAAGTTGATAGAGTTTAGGAAAGGGCACTTGATAATAATGGGGGACCTTAATTTTTGTTTGGATCCGGGCCTAGATAGTACGGCCCGAGCACAGGGGAAGAACAGTGGGCAATTAAGAAAGATCAGGCAAAAACTTGCCAGCCTTCAATTAGTGGACATATGGAGAGTGCAACATCCAAAGAAAAGAGATTACACGTTTTATTCCCCTGTGCACGGGTCATACTCCCGGATTGATTATGGTCTGATTGACCATAGGGAAATTGAGAAGGTGGTAGATTCCTGGATAGGAAATACAACTTACTCAGACCATGCACCAATGACCATGGAAATAAAAATAGGCGAAGAAAATAGACACTCAGGGCAATGGCGCCTAAATGAAGAACTGATAAGGGGGGAGGAAGGGTTCAATAGAATTAATAAGGAACTGAAGAATTATTTTGTATTAAATGACACAGGAGAAGTATCTGGGTCCACCTTATGGCAAGCCCATAAAGCTTACATCAGAGGAGTTCTAATTGAGTTAGGGTCAAGGCAGAAAAAAGAGAGAGGTAAGAAAATTCAAAAATTAACAGAGGAGCTAGCCAGCTTAGAACAGAAACATAAGACACAATCAGGGCAATTGTTCCAAGCGACGTATAAACATATAATAATCAAAAGGACAGAGCTGAAAAATTTAATGGAAGTTAGAGCGACACATAGGAAGATCACAGGAGATAGGTATAGTTGGGCTAATAAACCGAGTAAACATCTAGCAAAAATAGTGCAAAAACGGAAAGCTAGAAACTTCATAGAAAAAATCCAGACCAAAGAGGGCCATATAGAGTACTCCTCTAGGAAAGTAGCTGAGGTATTTAAAAACTATTATCAGGAGCTATATTCAATTCCAAAAGAGGGTACTCAGCTTAACAATAGAAGAGAGAGAAACAATAAGTATTTAAGGAAGGCAATGTTGCCCAAAATTACAGAAGTGGAAAGAGAATGTATGGAAACACCAATCTCTGAAGAAGAAGTGAGAAAAGCAATAGCAGGAATGGCTCTGGGGAAAAGTCCTGGTCCGGATGGATTTACATTAACCTATTATAGAACATTTAAAGAAGTTTTGATCCCTAGGTTGTGTCAGTATTTTAATGGGTTAGATGAAGGATACGAGATGAGCAAGGAGGCCTTAAAGGCTTCCATCACGGTCATACTCAAAGAAGGAAAAGAAAAAACTTTATGTTCAAGTTATCATCCCATCTCTCTTCTTAATACTGACACAAAACTCTACGCAAAGATTCTAGCTGAGAGGTTAAAGGGATCAATGAATTCTTTGGTCCGCCCAGACCAGGTGGGTTTCGTTCCTAAAAGAGAGGGGAAGGATAATGGGGTTAGGACATTGCTCTTGTTGCAAAAAACTAGCGAGAGTGGACCCCCAGGACTACTACTGTCGATCGATGCCGAGAAGGCTTTCGACAGGGTAGACTGGGGGTTCATGTTTCTGACCTTGGAGACCATGGGACTCGGACCCAAAATGATCCAGCGGATCAAAACCCTGTACCAACATCCCACGGCAGAGGTGGGAGTGAACGGAGTAATGTCTCAGCCATTTGAGATGGAAAATGGAACGAGACAAGGGTGTCCCCTGTCCCCGCTGCTCTTTGTTCTTACTATGGAACCTTTCTTAGCAACAATACGGGCAGACCCAGAAATAAAAGGTTTTAAGATCGGTAAAGACGAACACAAGGTCGCAGCTTATGCTGACGACGTGTTATTCTATATTTCGGACCCTGTGATTACTATGCCCAAGCTAGTTAAGGCCTTAAAGGAATTTGGAGTGGTGTCCAACTTTCAAATAAATTTGGCAAAATCAGAAATATTAAACATAAATTTAAATAAAATAGAAATAGACACATTGAAAAAAGAACACAGCTTTAGATGGACTAAAGAACTAAAGTACTTAGGAATAAAGCTGGCTAGCTCAACCAAGAAAATATTCACAATAAACTATTTACCTCTGTTAGATACAGTCAGAACTGATTGCAAAAACTATGCCCGTAAAGCCCTCTCATGGATAGGCCGTATAAATGTCATTAAGATGTTCCTACTCCCCAAGATCATATATCTGTTCCAGATGGTACCGCTTCCACTCCCCCTATACTATTTTAGAAAGTTAAAAAAAATTATAATGAGTTTTATATGGGAAAAATAAAAAAACGAGGGTTCCCTTCAGGATCTTAAAACAAAAGAAAACAGGTCTAGCAGTTCCAGATATCCAGAATTATTACAAGGCCGTAGTACTGTCTAGAATGGCCGAATGGGCAAAGCGAGATAATGAAAAACGTTGGGTAAGAATAGAGGAATTTTTAAGTAAAGCAACACTGGGAAGTGTTATTTGGAATCCTCCACATGCTAGAATTTTAGATAAAGACACACATGTAATAACACGTAATGTATTCAAAATTTGGGACGGGGTATATAAGAAAGTGAACGGAAACCACAACTCACCTTTAATTTCACTAACAGATAACAATTTTTTTCCACCAGGATTAGAAACTATAGGAGGAAAGGATGCACTTTGGGGAAAGACACAATTAAGACACATTATTAGGGGGGGTAAAATTATGACATTGCAGGAAATTAGAGCTGGGAGGGTGACACGAGGGTTAGACGAATGGCGGTACCTCCAGCTGTGTCATTTTGTGAGTAAACTGCCAGGTCCGATTAGGGCGGGGGATAAACTTACGGACTTTGAGAGGTTATGTGATACAGAAGATCCAAGAAATACAGTCTCAAAAATGTACAAGGTCCTGATGAAGATGGATCAGCTGGAGATACCCCCATTTATAAATAAATGGGAGAGGGAACTAGGCACAAAGAAAGATGATAATACAATTAAGAGAATTTTGGAAATGATTTGCAATTCAGCTTTAGACGTACGGACAGCAGAAATGAACTATAAATGCATAAGCAGGAGTTATCTTACCCCAGAGATAACAAGTAAATATCAAAATCGATCGGCATACTGCTGGCGAGGATGCCAAGAGATAGGAACCTATGGTGGACATGCCCTAAAATAAAAAATTTCTAGGGGAAGATACTTGTGTTAATTAAGGAAATAACGGGAAAAGAAGTAGCAGAAGATCCCTGGGAGGTTTTGTTTCATGGGGGAGGCGGAGACATTAAAAAGTACAAGCAATCATTGGTACCTCACCTCCTGCAATGCTGCGAAGCGAATAATCCCGAAGAACTGGCAGAGGAAGGAGAGTCCCGAGATATGGGAATGGATAGATGCTGTGGAGGAAACATACAATATGGAGAGCAAGGCTCGCGCAATAGAGGAAACAGGAACTACGGGCTCAGCGGAGTGGGAACGCTGGGTAAAATTTAAAAAAACGTGGTGTAGAACACAGAACTGAAAGTCTAGAATAGTGAAGGAGAGATGGGAGAATTAGACCTTGGAGAGATGGGGCCCGGGAGGGATGGTGGGATGGGAGGAGGGAGGGAGGTGGGATGGGGATTATTGAGAAGAAGCGGATATTGTCTATTCGGTCACGTTAGACCCCTGGGGGGGATAAGCCAAGATGTTAGAGGTATTAATACCTGGTTTTAATCACCTTTTGTTATGGCAAAGCGTCACAATGATGAGACAAAGGAGAGGAGAGGGAAGACAAATGAGCTGCAAAGCTGATTTATAAAATGGTCGACTGAAGTGACAAAAAAAAAAAAAAAAAAATACATATTGGCCTAAATTTATGAAGACATTTTTTTTGTCATCGGATATGTTTTATAGCAGAAAGTTAAAAATATTGTTTGTTTTTTTTTCAAAATTGTCAGTCTTTTTTTGTTTATAGCGCAAAAAATAAAAAAGTGGTGGTCAAATATCACCAAAATAAAGCTTTATTTCTATTACATTTCATTTGGGTACAACATTGCATGACCATGCACTTGTCAGTTAAAGTAATGCAGTGCCGTATCACAAAAAATGGCCTGGTCAATGAAGAGGGGGAATCTTTTGGATGTCAAGTGGTTAAAGGAATTGTGTATTTTTAAAGTTTCTCTTTAAATCTTAAAAGAGCTGCTTCCCTACCTAACTGTATTTCCTTTTTATTTATTTGAATAAAGTGAGTGGTGATTGCGCTGTGATAAAAAGGGGAAGGAGGGAAGAGGAAGGGGAAAGCTCAAATGTATAGAGAGGTGAGTGAAAAAATAAAAAAAATTATTTAAAAAAAGTATAATAAGCATGAGGGCTAGTATCATTCTAGCACATGAAAAATATTGTAAATACTGAAACAAAAGAAAAGAAAGTTCTCAGTGCAAAAGGGCTAGTATCATACTAGCACATATGTGGTAACTCAGCAAATACTTATTAGAAGAAAAATCTCGGTGCAAAAGGGCTAGTATCATGCTAGCACATATGTGGTAACTCAGCAAATACTTATTGGTGACTCCAAGTAAATAAATAAATGGTGAACAATCCCACCACCTAGTAGTACAAAGTGCTCAAACAATGAGTCATCAGTTCCAAAAAGGCAAAATGAAAAAATTATACACAATATAACAGTATAATGAAATGTAATAAAGTGCGGTCTCGTGGGCACTAAATTCGAATAGACTGAGGAAACAAAATTGCCTAAAATGTATAAAAAGCTATAGAATGAGTGACAAATACAGTGTGGATACAAAAAAAAAAAAATATATATATATATATATATATATATATATATATATATATATATATATATATATATATATATATATATATATATATATTGAACCAAATAAAAATATATAAATCAAAAAAAAGTCCATGTGCATGAGGGCTAGTATCATACTAGAACATAAAAAATATTGTAGGAGGGGGCGTGGTTAGCCTCGAGAGAAGATGGCCGCCTAATCCTCAGGCTCCCGCTCCCCACAGCCGTTCATCAGCCTAAACCGGGGACCACCGACAATATTTGGCCATCCATTATGGGAACCTCTTCAGTCTCGATCCCGCTCCCCGAGAGAAATCGCCGGCCGCACGAACCACACTATCCCGGAGATATTCCGCACCCAGCGGCCTAACATGGCAGCTCCTCTTCCCGCCTCATCTCCTCCTCGGGTACAAGCAGAGATTATCCTCACTCCCACCGACCACCACATCCCACCTCTGGAAACCGACAGCACATCACTCCGTCAACCGAGCCTAAGAGATCTCCAGGCAGTGGCAGCTGACATAAAGGATGCCCTGTTCACGGCCATATCTGACCTACGACATGAACTACAAGCCATCACAGGAAGATTGCAGTGTGTCGTGGACAGAGCGGCACTACAAAGCTCAGAAGTGAAGACCATTCATTACAAAGTAGACTCCCACACCATGCAACTCCGAGATCTTCAGCGACATGTTGAGGATCTCGACAACAGGGGTCGCAGGCACAACCTAAGGGTGAGAGGCCTGCCCGAATCAGTGGAACAAGACCAGCTTCTCCCGACTGTCACAGACCTCTTCAACCACTTACTCGATAGGCCTAGGCAAACACCACTGGCAATGGAACGTATCCATAGAGCGCTTCGCCCCAGAGGCAGAGACGCAGATCCCCCGAGGGACATTATATGCTACGTCAATGACTTTGCTATCAAAGAAGAAATACTCAAGAAAACGCGACTGGAATATCTGGAGACAAATCGCAACTGGAATATGATGGATGCCATATCTATATCTACCAGGACCTATCAGCGATTACACTGAGACATCGTAAAGATCTCCGGCCACTATTAGATGTCCTGCGGACCAAAGGAATCCGCTACCGCTGGAAATTCCCGTTCGGTTTATCTGCCTCTCACCAAGGCCGCTCTGCTCTACTGAGAGTCCCAGAGGAACTCGATGCATTCTGCCACACCCTAGACATACCATATGTGGAGGTCCCAAACTGGTATGCGGAATTTAACATCTCCCCTCCTGCCCGACATCCACTTGCAGAGGAACTGATGGATGCACACAATACCAGCTTCCATAGACGCAGATCGCCATCACCTGCCAGACCCAATTCTTCACCGGGACTCCGACACCCGCCTCCAAGCCCCATGACAGCGCCCCTACCTCGCAGAGCTCACCGGGATCATTGATCCTCCGTGTCCCTAAGTAAGATGTCATCACAAGACACTCTCGCTGACATTTTTCACTTTATTCCTTCCACCTTCTCCTTTATGCTCGCATTCGGATCACTAACTACTGCCTCTACTATACCTACTGACACCCACCAGATATAGTACAGCACCATCCGAACGCTCTGCAGTATCACCCGAAGTCAAGACCTGCTATCCGATCCCTTCCACCTCCGCACTGATCCGGACGACCACCCGTGAGACTGCACACTGATCTCTCTACTCCTCATCCCCGCCGTTCTCTAACTTGACTGACTACATGCCTGAAACGAACAAGAACTCCACGCTGAAGACATCACTCACCAATGTACCATGGACTACCCCCATGGAACGCCCCATCTCTCTCCTTTACTGCTAAAAATGGACACAACAGCACAATCTCGACATCGAGAACCTCAGCATGTGATTTTTTTTTTTTTTTTTTTTTTTTTTTTTATCTTCCGCCACCTCAGTGATTAGTCGGAGACCTGATCCACTTTATCAGTGTCATCTATGTCTCTCCTTTTTTTCACATCATTTGTAGCTTACTTGACAAGTGTATAAATCTTATATTCAATCTAACAAATACAGAAAAGGAAAAGAACCCCAACCCCTTAACCCCCTCCCCTACCCCCCTCCCTCCCTCCCCCCCGCTCCTCTTGTGTACATTTGTTGTTATCTCTATTCTATTCAATTCTTATTCTCAGACCTTCAGCAACACTCCATAATTTTTTAAAGTCCTTCCAGTTTTGCCACTTGTTCCTCCCTTCTACTGATTCAGCTTCACTTTCAGGTCCTCCTTCTTCCATGTATCGGATCCTTTCCACTACATCAACCCACTCCCATATTGATGGGCCCTCTAACTTCTGCCAATTTTTTGCTATGACCTTTTTTGCCGCATTCAACAGGTGAGGAACTAAGGTGTTTTTATATATTTTAACCTCCCCTCCTATTCCATGATGTAACACTGTCCAGGGGTCTAATTTAACTTCTATCTTAGTTATTTGCTTAGTATATCCCAAGATTTTTAACCAGTAACGTTTGATTACAGGGCAGTCCCACCATATGTGGGCCATATTTCCTACACCTTTACACCCCCTCCAGCATTCTGATGTTTTGTCTTTTTGGTATTTACTTGCCTTATCCGGGGTAATGTACCAGCCTGCTAGAATTTTGTAGTTCATTTCGGCGACACTGATGTCTATCGTCGAACTATGGGTCAGCTCCAGGGTTTTCTTTAATCTATTACTATCTAACTGTACGCCTAATTCATTTCCCCATTTGGTAATAAATGGTGGTATCTCCCTACTACCCTTCACCAGGCCCAGTTTGTAAATTTTTGAAATTATACCTTTAGTATTATTCAACATGCATATCTTTTCTAACTCTGATAGCTCCTCCCCTGATCTTATTGGGTGTGGTAGGCGGCTGATAAAGTGGCTTAACTGCAGGTATCTCCAGCGATCTAACACCCAAAAATCTGTTTTGTGCTTTAGTTCCTGAAACGTGGCTATCTTCCCTTCTTTAATAATATCTCTCAGCTGTATTGTTCCCTTTTTTATCCAACTCCCCCCAATTTCTTTTTTACCAGGTGCAAAATAATCATTCTCTGAAAGTGAAATTAACGGGGAATTATAAGTGTTATTTACTTGTTTGTAAACTATATCCCAAACTCTAAACACCTCCTTTGTCAGTGAGTGTGTGTTTGCATCTAATACCCTATAGTGTGGGGGGTTCCATATCAAGTGCCCTAAGTGTGCCTTACTCAGACTATTCTCTATATTCACCCATCTTTTCTGTGAGTTCTCTCTAAACCATTCTATCGCTCTTGAGACCAGTGTTGCCCTATAATAACCCTGAATATCAGGTATCGCCAAGCCCCCTTTTCTTTTTTCTTGCTTTAAGATGTCAAAAGACACTCTAGCTCTTCTGTTTTTCCAAACAGCTCTCATAATGATTGATTTCAATTTTTTAAAATAGTACTGAGGGATATTCAATGGGAGCATCTGTAGTTTATAGGTGATTTTAGGTAATAATATCATTTTTATGGCGTTAATACGTCTAACCCATGAAAGTGGTTTTGTAGTTATCCTTTTACTCTCCGATTTTATTTCATCTAATAATGGAATAAAATTTGCTTTGTAGATCTTCCCTAATGAATTTGCCAGTTTTATACCCAAGTAATTTATTTCTTTTTTCCATATAAATTTAAATTCCTTTTTCAAGTTTCTTTCCTCCCTCTTACCCATGTTGATATTCAGAATTTCCGATTTTGCTAAGTTAATTTTGAAGTTTGATATTTCTCCATATTGCTTCATGACTCCGAGGATATTTACCATTGATATTTTGGGGTTGGTTATGAAAAGCAGAAGATCGTCTGCAAAGGCCGCGATCCTGTGCTCCTCATCTCCAACCCTTATACCCCAAATCTCTGGGTCTGTCCTAATCACTGACAACAGTGGCTCCAGGGAAAGGACGAAGAGCAGGGGGGACAAGGGACACCCCTGCCTCGTTCCATTTTCCATTTCAAAAGCCTCTGAAAGGGAGCCATTAATTTTTATCGAGGCCGTGGGGCGGTTATACAGGGCGCGTATCCTATTGATCATTTTTGGGCCTATACCCATAGCTTCCAAAGTTTGGAACATGAACCCCCAGTCCACTCTGTCAAACGCTTTCTCTGCGTCTATAGACAAGAGTAGACCTGGGGGTCCATTGTCCTTAATATGCTGCAGCAAGAGGAGTGCTCTCACACCATTGTCTCGCCCCTCTCTTTTTGGGATGAACCCCACTTGGTCTGGGTGTATCAGGCCATTGAGGTTCTCTTTTAGCCGATTTGCTAAGACTCTGGCATATAGTTTAACATCGGTGTTGATCAGAGATATCGGCCTATAACTCGAGCATAGTGTAGGGTTTTTCCCTTCCTTTGGGATAACCGTGATCTCTGCTCTAAGAGCTTCTCTACTCAGGTCGAAATCTCTGCCCAACCCGTTCATATACTCGCAGAGTCTAGGGGTCAGTATTTCTTTAAATTTTTTGTAATACCTACAGGTGAATCCGTCGGGCCCCGGGCTTTTACCTGAAGCTGATTCTGATAGTGCTCTGTTGATTTCTTCTATTGTTATGGGGTTTTCTAGAATATCTCTGTCGGCCTCATTGATCTTCGGGAGGTTGGCTTTCTTCAAGAATTCTACTATTTTCCTATCCTTTGCTCCTTTTAACCTTGTACTTTTAGTTACTGAATATAATTCACTATAATATTCCTTAAAGGATTCCCCTATCTCTTTTGTTGTGTGTAGCATTTCTCCTTTACTGTTTTGAATTTTTTCAATATAGTTTCTAGTTCTTTTCTTTCTTATTATATTTGCTAGTAGTCTACTGCTCTTATTTCGACTCTGATAGTTTTCTTTCGCCACCTTGTAAAATGCTTTTTTTGTTTCTATGTCTGTATAATTCTTTAGCTCCTCCCTTTTTTCCACCAATTTTTGATAGACTCTCCTCCCTTGGCCCGAGCCCTTCTTATGTTCTTGCTCCAGATCATATATTTCTTCAGTTAGTTTTTTGATTTGTTGCTTTGTTTCCCTTTTTCTCTTTGCCCCTATCTTCATTATTATTCCCCTTATGTAGGCCTTGTGGGCCTCCCAAAGAGAGGACCCTGATATCTCTGCTGTATCATTCGTTAAGAAATATTGTTTTAATTCCTGTTCTATTTTCTCTACATTTGATGCTTCTTGCAACAAATCTTCATCCAATCTCCATGTTATTGGGGTTCTTTGATTTCCTGGGACATACAATCTCATACTAACCGGGGCATGGTCTGATATGGTGATAACTTCTATCTTGGCCTCCACAACTCTTTCCAACAATGAATGTTCCGTCAATATATAATCGATCCTAGAGTACGTCCCGTGCGCCGAGGAATAGAACGAGAAATCTTTCTTATTTGGATTCATAATCCTCCATGCGTCCACCAGTTGACACGAATGCATCTTCTGTTTTAGTTTCTTCAGCTTCCCGTTCGTAGTCCCCTGCGCACGAGACGTACTATCCATCTCTGGATCCATACACATGTTGAAATCACCCATCATGATCAGACTACCTTCTTTGAACTCCATTAGTTTCCCTAATATTGTTCCAAGAAAACCACTCGGCTCTTTATTAGGTGCGTAGATATTTGCCAGTGTAACCTTCCATCCCTCCAAGGAACCCTTCAGAAATATATATCTTCCCCCCTGGTCTATTAACCTCTCTTCGACCTTAAAATTTATCCCTCTTGCTATCCCTATTGCCACTCCTCTCGCTCTTGATGTTATTGAGTCCCCATAAAACCAAATTGGGTACATATTGGACTTTATCTTACTCTTGGAATAGTATGTTAAGTGGGTTTCTTGGAGGAACACAACCTCAGCTTTATATCTCTCTAATTCCCTCAAGATCTTATATCTCTTAGTTGGCTCGTTTAGACCCTTTACATTATAGGTCATAAAATTTAATTTTCTCATCTCCTCACTTTTTTTTTTTTTTTTTTTTTTTTCTTTCTTGGTTTTGTTGGGTCTGTATTACTGAGCTAATCTGAGTTCTTCCTTTGTTGTCTTCTAACCTTCCTTTTCCCTTCTTGCTTCCTTGTACACCGGGTTCCCCTTTCCCCTCCCCTCTCCCCGACCCCCCCTCCCCTCTCCCCAACCCCCCCTCCCTACCCCTCAGCCACCCCCTGGCTCCCCATTCGCCCAGCGCCATAGATACCATGGAGCTTTGGCGAATCACATGTTTGAGGTGGAAGCCCGAGTGTGCCCTTTACCCCCCCCTGCCTGGTGTTTTAAGCAGATAGGGGCAATCCAGACATCACAGAAGCAAACTCCTCCTCCCCCCCGCCACCTCTCCCCTCTACTCCTCAACTAGACCACTAAACCACTAAACCAAAAAAAAAAGAAAACCAACCCCTCCCCCACCCCCCCCCCCCCCCCCACACCCCCCCAGTCATCCCTCCGCCCAGCCCGGCAGCTCTGGTTCTTTCATATCAAGCCTATCACAGAAGTCCTTTAAATCCTCTGGGAACCTCAATCTTGCCGATCTTCCATCTCTAAAGCCCCTCAGGCACGCCGGGAAACCCCAGTTATACTTGATGTTTAATTCTCTCATCTGGTCTAATAAAGGCTTCAAAAGCCTTCTCCTAGCGAGGGTTTCGGGAGCGAGGTCTGTATAGATTTGGATCTCTGATCCTTCAAATTTTACCGGGGGTTTATCTCTCATTTTGGATAGGATTACAGCTTTGTCTTCATAATACCTAAAGCGGATTATTATATCTCTCGGCCTCTGGTGGTCCGAGTTGAATACTTTCCCAATTCGGTGAATCCTTTCTATTTTAGGGAATTCCTTATCCACCTCTCCTATCAGAGGCCCCAATATTTGGGGGATCAACCTTCTCAGATCTTCTCCTTTGTTTTCTGGGACATTACGGAGTCTTATATTTTGTCTTCTATCTCGATTCTCCTGGTCCTCGATCTTGTAAAGGATTATCTTCTGGTTTTGTCTGGAAGTTTTAATTTGTTCTTTGAGGTTCATTATCTCCTTTTCCAATTCCTCCGTTTTTTTTTCCGTTGTTTCTACCCTTTCCAATAAGCTTCCCAGGTCTGCTCTCACCAGGCCTATTTCTACTTTTATTGAGAGCTCAAGATTTTTAAGCATGTCTCTCATCTCCTCCTTTGAGGGCATTGGGGCGCTTGTTGTTCTCTCTTCCATCCGACTTAAGTCCCCTTCACTTTCCACTATTGAATTTTCCTTTGATTGGATCGTTTTATCCCCCGCTTTATCTGGGGTTCCCCCTCTTCCTTCTGTCCTCGAACCTCCTTTGGCTCCTTGCTCCCCTCCTTTTGGACTCCCGCCTTGGGACATGAACTGTTTTATTGAGCTTCCAGCTGTCCTATCTCTCGGCGTTTTAGGTGCCCCCCCTTTTTTTGTTGTTGCTTTATTCATTCCTCCCTTCTTCCTCTGACCCCCTGTTGGTTTCCCCAGGATTAACTGGGCTTCCTCTCTCCTCTTGTGAGTATGGATCCTTCAGGGGTGTCAGCCCTGGTGATTATTTTCTGGGTCCTGCTGTTGGCGGTATGCCGTCTTTATATTATTAAGTTGCTTGATCAAGGGGGGGTAAAAAACCTCCTGGATATGGCCCAGGCCCACTAGGTACCCGTACCTCAGAGATGCCTCACTTTACTCAACCCACTTTACTCAGCCCCCGAACTAGAATCTTCTGCCTCGAAATCTTTTTCACAGTTTTAATACAGACTTCATTGCTTTACCGGGCAGAAATACAGCCCTAACACACCATAACTTCCAACCATTTACTTCTGTCCGGTTATGTCCGGCTAAATGTTAGCAGCTTGTTAGAAGTGACGTTAGTGGATACGCCCCAACTGTGGGGTTCAAACCAGATAATTGCTTCAGAAACCTTGTCCTTCATTCCCCCCTCATACCGTTATAGCGGGTTATAATATGCAGGCTGAGGATTTCAAACAGGCACCGCAACATTCAGCATTCAGCTGCCGTCTCTAGTCACTAGCTTCAATCACCACTATATCAGGCAGTTAAAGAAAAGAAAAATGTCTTCTTAACACAAATGAACGGGCATTTATAAAAAAAAAAAAAAAGCTGTTCCTACATTACCACCACCGGGCTCAGCAGAATTCCAGCGGGGTCTCACGTTGTCTGATGAGGACTGTGGGGCAGCCGAGGGGGGGGGGGGGGAGCCAGGGGAGGAGGGGGGAGGGGACGCCGTTCAATCTTCCCTTCCTCTCCGTCTGTGCCAGATCCGCAGCCGCCTCCCATATGCCGAAAGCGGCGTGTGAAGCTTCCGAATCCTTCCCCTGTTAGGATCTGCGGACCGCGGCAGCAGCGTTCGTCTTGACGTTCGGGGATCTTCCTCCCCCCTTTAGCGAGCGGGCATGTCTTGTGTGGCGGCTAGATGGACGCGCTCCGGGGATCCTAGGAGAGTCTGCTTCTCCGTCTGACACACTCACCTCCCTCCCTCCGTGATGCACGCTACGTCATCACGCCCCCCTCAGCATGTGATTTACCAGACTTACTAACCGCAAACCTGTTCCCTAAGAAACACCCGAAGGGTAAAATATACAATGTTCAATTACTGTTATAAGTTATGTTTTTAAGATGTAGTTACCTCCCGTATTGGGAAGACACAATTGCAGCTCACCACACACTGATAACACATGTGTCAAATCTCTCTTGCTAGAACTTTATTGCCAGTTTATTCCCCTCCATCCAATTAGACCTTTCTGCTACTGTCAGTTATATGAACTCCAGCTCTCTACTGCCCTCTGCTGACAACTGGTCCATATCACAATCCCCTCTACACACACTGTGCCCTCAGTCACCCACACGCACTACAAAACAAAACAAGACAAAAAAAAAAAATGTTATACATTAAGTGCTTCATACCAGACAGACACTTCTCACCACCCTAACTACAAACTGGCAATACATTCACCACAATTCAGTACGCAAGCACATACTTATCCGCACAACAGACTAGAGTCTCATACCCTTCTTATCAAGCTACCCCTAACCGGATTTGACGCAAACACCTTCTCTCCTTTCCTACTCACGTTAACTTCAATTTACTTTCTAATTGCTGTCAGTTATATACGTGCATAGTTATATTAAGATTAACGATTGTTATTTCACATGACTTACTGCTTTATTTACTCTACGTTACGCTGTCATATCGCATCACCCTGCTACCTAGCTATACTTATTACTTTCTACGATTGCAAGGGACTGTTATTGACAACCCTTTTGTGACTACCTCACACTACGTTCCTGTGACCTTATCCTACAACCACGTACTAGACGAAAGCTCTATCTTCCCAGGCCTCTAAAATAATAACTGCTGATGATTACACTCTGCTAAACCTCTCCTCGTCACGAATTACCTGAATCCTACTACACCTATAGACTCATTACACCACACATCCTGGCCTACGTATTACATGCATACCCCCTAATATCCACCGTTTCTATGTACCACGGCTGCTGGTGAGTATGACCTCACTATTCGATCTTTTCACTTTTGTAACTACCTCTCGATTGCCGGACCAACCCCCACACAGTGGTTAAGCACACCTTACTGAATCTCTCATACGCACTAACATCGAACAACCACTGACTTCTACCGGATAGTAAATTATTGTGACTCTACTCACCTACTTAGGTGATAGAGATCACAATTATCGCCGGTATCCTTCATTCACCCTTTCCCACATTCTCAGATTTACCTCACCAGTCCACGTAAACTCTCCAGCTCACCCCATCGCAGCCACTGCCGCAGCTCCTGTTCTCCTATCTAGTACATACAAGCACTCACACAATGACAAACTCATCCAGCAACACAACTAGCTCCACGCTCAAAATAGTATCGCTCAATGCAAAAGGCCTTAACACGCCGGAGAAACGCTCTAAGCTCCTCCTCACCATGTACCGAAGCAAGGCCGATATTATATTTCTCCAGGAAACTCACTTTCGCTCCAACGCCACACCAAAATTACAAAACTACCACTACCCCACGGCATATCATGCTACCAACCCGTTACACAAATCAAAAGGTGTCTCCATTCTTATTGCAAGATTGTGCCCCTTCCGAATCACTGATTCACTAATAAATGTGGAAGGCAGATACTTACTTTTAAAAGGGTCTCTTCTCAATAGAAAATTCACTTTGGCTAACATATACGCTCCCAACCTCCGTCAGGTACCCTTCTTTAAAATGATTACGAATACACTCACGACCTTCCAAGAAGTAACCCTCATCTTAGGGGGAGACTTCAACGTCCCACTTAACCCTATACAAGACACATCCACCAGCTCATCTTCACTCCCGTACTCGGCCCTTAAGGCAATTAAATCTTCACTCAAACAGCTACTGCTCCATGATACATGGCGCACTTTGAATCCCAACGATAAAGACTACACCTTCTACTCTGCACCTCACGACCGATATTCAAGAATAGACTACATTTTTATGACACAACAAGATCTCTGTCTGCTCCACCAAGCCTCCATTGACCCCATGCTCATTTCGGACCATCACCCCATCTCTCTCACACTTAAACTCCCGAATACATCACCTCGCCCACACACTTGGAAATTGGACCCATCATTACTAACTGACCCCTCCATTGCGGCCGAGGTTGAATCCAGTCTCAAACACTTCTTCCAGGAGAATAATTCCATAGATACATCACCGCTTACTAATTGGGAAGCACATAAATGTGTTATTCGGGGAGTCCTGCTCGCGGCGGCTGCTAAACGAAATCGCGAACGGAAAAAACGCTACTCAGAATTGCTGAACAAAGTACATAGACTTGAAGGAGCACACAAACGAACTCAAGCTCTATCTACCATGGAAGACCTAATCCAAACTAGAAAAGAACTATTAGACATGTTAGACACACAAATCCGACGCAAATATATCCTCTCTAAGAAGACATTTTACGAGTATGGCAACAAGGCCAGTAAACTACTTGCACGAGCTTTACAAGCGACAAAAGCCTCTACAACAATTCATTCCATCACTGACCCGTCGGGCTGCAAATTTACCAAAACCCCAGACATTGCTCGACAATTTGTCCAATATTATAGTAAACTATATAACCTTCATCCAACTGATCCCCCCACAAATGAAAACACAAGAAAAGAAATGATCGTTGACTTTCTGAAACAATATGGCCCAACCCCTATATCTGACTCCACGGCCCAAACACTAGCTTCCCCCCTCACAAGAGAAGAAATAGACATAGCCCTAAAGCAACTAAAATCAGGTAAAAGCCCCGGTCCCGATGGCCTAACAGTCGGTTACTATAAAACATACGCAGGAATTCTCACCCCCTTTTTCATAACAGCCTTTAATTCTTTCGCAACTCCCACACCACCGCCTCGAGACCTTCTGACTGCCCACATAGCTGTTATCCCAAAACCAGACAAAGACCCTTCTCTAGTAACCAATTATAGGCCAATCTCGCTTCTTAATGTTGACCTAAAATGGTATGCGAAAATTCTAGCGAACCGAATCTTACCCTTCTTACCCCAACTTATAAATCTTGACCAGGTTGGTTTTGTTCCGGGGAGAGAGGCGAGAGATAACACTCTCAAGGCTCTCAATATCCACCATTGGCTCACATCCAGTAGCTCAAGAGGATTAATGCTTTCTCTCGACGCGGAGAAGGCGTTCGACAGAGTGGCATGGGGCTATATGTTAGAAACCTTACGAACTATTGGTCTCCCCCCAACAATGCTAAACTTCATATCAGCCCTCTACTCTAACCCTACTGCCAAAGTACGAGTAAACGGCCACCTGTCAGACGCCTTCTCCGTGTCGAATGGAACTCACCAGGGTTGCCCGCTTTCCCCCTTAATTTTTATCCTATCACTGGAACCCTTCCTAAGACGCATAAGAGCCAATCCCGACATTAAGGGAATAACTATCAAACAACGCACTTATAAACTAGCAGCCTTTGTGGACGACATACTCCTCTTTCTCACAGATCCGCTCACGACAATACCCAACCTCCTCAAAGATTTTCAAACTTTTCACGCCATTTCCAACCTTCAAATAAACTTCTCGAAATCTACAGCCCTCAACATCTCACTTACCCCTGAAACTTGTCAACAATGCCAACTCAACTTTCCATTTTCATGGAATAATCGGACAATTCCATACCTAGGTATCTACTTACCAACCTCTTTAAATGACCTATATTCCTTGAATCATGGCACAATCCTACAAAAAATACAATTAGACTTAAAAAAATGGTCAACAGGACTTTTTTCATGGTTCGGCAGAGCCGCGATCATCAAGATGAACATCCTACCCAGAATCTTATATATTCTCCAAACCATTCCAATTAAACTCCCACAGATGTTCTTCTCAACCTACCAAAAAGCTTGTACAACATTCATTTGGAGTAAATTGCGACCGCGACTAAGCTTCCAGCGACTGACCACCTGACACCTGACTGACAAACTCTTAGGAGGCTTTGGTCTACCAGACATACGCAAATATCACCAAGCGTGCCATCTCACGAGAATTATAGATTGGAACATACACTCTAAACACAAAGACTGGGTTCATTTAGAACAATCATTCTCTGAACTTCCATTACCTCATCTTCCCTGGATCACTACACTTAACATCCCCCCGACTATAAACACCACCCACTAATTAACCCAACACTGGCCTCATTCCGTACATCCTGTAACCACCACAAGATCTCCTCACTTAACGGACCAATGACCCCACTCCGCCTAAACCCGGACTTTTCACCAGGAATGCACCTGTCCTTCTTAGCGGACCTTTGGCCCCATTCTACCGTTCGTGCAGCACATTTCTATGAAGGAAATTGTCTCTTATCCCAACCAGAGTTGGCGTCCAAATTGAACATAGACTCTTTCCCATTCTGGACATACGTCCAATTAAGACACTTTTTCAACAAACCTAAACCCAAACCTCAATGTTCCAGACAAACCACCACGTTTGAAAACTTATGTTTAAGCGACGAACCCCAAAAGCACCTGATATCACAAACATATGCCCTCTTATTCACCACCCGTACTCCAACGAAACACTGGACCACCCAACAATGGGAACACGATCTCTCTGTAAACCTTACTGACTTAGAATGGGAGAAAATCTACACTCTGACCCACAAAGGTTCCATAAATGTACAAATACAGGAAAGCGCGTTTAAACTCCTTTCCAGATGGTACAGAACACCACTTATGTTACACCATATAAATCCAACTCTTTCCCAAACTTGTTGGAGATGTAAAAAGGAGACTGGCTCGCTTCTACATATCTGGTGGACATGTACCAAAATTCAACCCTTCTGGAAAGAAGTCCACAAATTAATAGGCCAAATAACTACGTATATACTAGATTTCAACCCTGCAGTATTCCTGCTCCACCACTCTACGACACCATTACTGACCTACTTTCATTCTTTAGCCATGCATCTGGTAAACGCTGCTAAGATGTGTATTCCTCTCAAATGGCGCTCTGCCGAACCGCCAACTATAGCAGACTGGTTTACGCGCACACAGAAAACAATGGTCATGGAAGACCTCATACATCAGTCCAAAGAAACGCCAACTAAGTTCACCAAAACATGGGCATGCTGGATACATTTTACTACCACTGATAATTATAAAAAATACTTCGACTGAGGGGAGTATAGGAGCTGTGGCGGAAACTAAACTACAATATTATATAACTACTTCACCCCTCCTACTCCTTAATTCTCTTTCCCTCCTTTGTGCCAATGACGACTAATAAATCTCCTCACACTAATGATGTTACTCACAAAATACATGCCCCTTGGTGATCTGACCATCAACAATCCCCCCTTCTATATCCCTCCAGATTACCCCCTACTAATCCCCTTCCCCCTTACCTGTCCACAGGTAACACCATTCGAACCAATCTTAACACCAAGACAAAATCTCAAGATTAGATGACTTTCCTCCCTACCCGCCTCAAATTAACCATTACCCATGATAACATGTAGAGATGGGCTACTACCACTCAGTAACGTAATTGCTATCGTATTAAATACTTACTACATAATAAAATATATACTCGTGATGTGCAATCAGCCTTTACAGTTTATGTATAATATCTTTATTTATTTCTTCTCACATTGCTAGCGGCTGCGTCTGCAAGTCTATATTTCAATATCTTTGCATTATCTTTATGCTTTTTTCCTGTTACCTGTTCTTTAAAAACTCAATAAAATCTATTAACAATAAAAAAAAAAAAAAAAATATTGTAAATACTGAAACGAAAAAAAGGAATCTCAGTGCAAAAGGGCTAGTATCATGCTAGCACATATGTTGTAACTCAGCAAATTCTTATTAGTGACTCCAAGTAAATAAATAAATGGTGTATAAAAAACATAAGCAGGCAGTATATAGTATAACTCCGTGGCGGCCAGAGTGGAAAAAGGGACAGGACACAGAAGGGGGATGCACTCACTTTTGTAAAATGAGTGTGGGTGTCAATCCAACGAACGCCGAGTTCGTATACCTCAAAGGGGTGTCTTCCAACCGTCCCCATTTCCTCAATGCTCGTCACAATGGGATGAATATATGTGGAGTGTTGGAAGAGAGTGCACATAGCGTGATCCCATATATAAATCAGTTTATTAGGTTAAAAACAACATAGTACACTTACATTTGGCAGAAGGCTATAGTAAAAAGCATCCACGAGCACCGAGCTCGTATCCTATCGTCAGTCTGTGACAGTTCCCGTGCTCCGTGCGAGGATTGAGGTTACTCAACTGATGATACAAACGGTCCGCATGTGTGAAAGTGGCCCAAATCTACACCACATCCCAAAATATTTGCCATATTGTACAAGTATGCCCAACATGCTTGCTCATTATAGCATATTTACCCCTAGTGTACCCTTCTCCAGGTATGCAAGGTCTGTGCTCCCCTTAGCTGCTTCATCCACTGCCACCATCTCATGGCATACTAAAGCTGCATTCAGTGTGAGCCTAGACTTATTCTCAGCCTATATGGCTCAAGGACTGTTGGCTCCTGCACACTCATTATGTCCATCCACAAGTAAAGAAAGCCAGAGCTCAAGTATAAACTTCAAAACCTTTGCTGATTAAAACTGTGCAACACATTTGCAGTCTTGTCACTGTCCAGTACTGTGACCTTTTCACCAATAAAGGACCAGCACTGGGGGGGGGCAGAAGAATCCTGAGGAAAGGAAAACTTTAATACAGCAGCAGTTAGAAATGAAAAAAAAGCAAACCTTAGGTTTTTATATTACTTGGTTGGGTTTCAATTTGTTTCTAACAGGTTAGAAACACCCGATGCATGTTTACATTAGAAGGCTGACATGCTGACAAGATAATGTTCTCCATTAAAATAGCTGCAATTTTAGTGCCTCTGTTGTGAAGTTTGAAAATGCTTATTCAGAATATGTTAATACTTTGATGTGCATAGTCTGGGCATAGGTTCACTTTAAGTAGATGTTATAAATTAAGCAGTCATTGTAGTTTTACTAACCCTGCCATTTCCAACTACTGTTAGGACGAAGTTGCTTTTTTTAATTTTTTTTTTCCTTATTTGTATGTTGCCAGTCTTCTCTACAGGCATGCTGCTTAGAGGACATGCAACACATCATCTAAATATCCTTTATCAATCATCAAAGAAGAGCAAATGCATTTAAAATTACTGACATAAGACATGAAGTATAATTAGCCCCGTCATTCTACCCTGATAAATCATTTTCAGTTTGTGAACAAAATTTTGTGGCAACAGCTAATGCAAAGTTTTCAAGATTTTATTCAAAATTTTGTTACAGACTGCTGTTTCTGTTTCCATTGTTACAACAATCTAACACATTTTCTAACTAATTTCATTAAAACATGTCGATTTTAGTTCTATCTTCATTCATTATATACTGTTTATTTTAGTTCTAATGTTATTTCCTTCTATTCTTTCCGAAGTTGGTAGCAACGTAAATGTGTCCACTTTTAAAATAAAGTACATACTGTATTTATTGGCGTATAACACTCACTTTTTCACCATGAAAATCGGGTGCAAATAGCGTGTGCGTGTTATACGCCAATACTTCAATTGCAGCTGCCTCGGAGGCAACGGGGGGGGGGGGGACGGGACGGGACGAGTGCCATCAGATTACATACAGTGAGAATCTCCTGTTTACTTGGCGGCCTCCGTAATAGGAAGTCAATAGATGGCAATGGCGAGGCTGCTGCATTTATGGCAATGGCGAGGCTGCTGCATTTATGGCAATGGCAAGGCTGCTGCATTGATGGCAATGGTGAGGCTGCTGCATTGATGGCAATGGTGCGGCTGCTGCATTGATGGCAATGGTGAGGCTGCTGCATTGATGGCAATGGTGAGGCTGCATTGATGTGGACTAATAAGGCTGCATTGATGGCACTTGTGAGGCTGCATGTGGGCATTAATCAGGCTGCATTGATGGCACTTGTGAGGCTGCAGATGGGCACTGACCCTTATTTTGCTTCAAAGTTCCTTATTTAAAATGTAAGTTTTTTCCTGAAACTTCCCTCTTAAAATGAATGTGCGTGTTATACGCCTGTGCGTGTTATATGCAGATAAATGCGGTATTTGGTCTGCTTTCTCAAAGAAATTCCTGCAACTTAAAGCTAATAGACAGGTCTTGTAACTCTAATTAGTTAATACTGATGGCTGGGTCAGTGGTGTAGAACCCAAAATTATAGATCTAGTAACCAATGATAGAATCTTGTGAAGTCTATTAATTGTTAATACTAGCTCATGGGTCTTATTTACTATCAATAGGCCAAGCCTGCAAAGGCTGAGAAATAACACTGCAACAGTATGTTCTTAACTCCACTAATTAAACGGGGGGCATTTCTTTGCTACAAAAGAAAATTAAATAAATAAAATATCAATGTTGTTCATGGCAACCAGTAATATGTTATCAATATTTTTTCTGAATAATAACTGTAACAGATGATGATGATTATTATTATTAAATAGTGGTATTTAAAATTTTGATGATAAGTTAACTTTAACAAGAACACTGGCAATGAGGATTGTAGCTTACTATCCATGCATCCACTCAGCCTAAAATATTGCCAATTTAAATTTTTCACTGAGGTAAAAGAGATGTTCTAAAATTACTTTTTTTCTGTTTAAATATGATTCCTAGTAACCTTAATGATAGTATGTAAATGTATTTCTCCTGCTATGCCCTCCTCTTCTTTCTAGCTATAGAGTCATTCCACCAAAACATATATTTCAGCATATACTGAAAAGGGAAAAAAACTTACATTTGCTTATATCACTTGGGTCTGCAAAACTGCTTGTGACTATGATGAGGAGTTGTATCTCTGCTGCATTGTATTTATAAATTATACTTATTGATGTATTTATAGTGTATATTCAATTATTTATATTATACATTGTAATATAATGTATATTATACAGTATGTACATTATATATTTTATATTATTTAGAATTCAGCTGGAGGTGCTAGAAAATAGAATGTTGCATTGGTGTGCCGTGGTGTTTTATATTTTGGCTTGCATTCTACTGTACTTCCATCACAAAACACAATGTACTGTGCAACATAATGCACTAAACGGCAGAGAAAGCAGCTTATACTATATTTTCATCTTGAATGGTCTATCCTACATGTAAAAATCATCATTATTTTGCTAGAAAATTACTTATAACCCCCAAACAATTTTGGGGAAAAAATACAATTTGATTGATTTAGTGTGCACAAACACATTATAATATCAATTTTTGGTAAAATAAAATATTAAAGATGATACACCAAATAAATATATATACCTAACATGTCATGCTTTAAAATTGAGTACACCCGTAGAATGACACCAAACTATAATACCTAAAACTCTCCATAGACAGTGCTCTAAAATCTTTTACAGGTTACCAATTTACTTAAAAATATATATATATATATTTTGAGGAATAAAAGTCATATACAAGATGAATATGAGGAACAAGAGAGATACAATGGGACATAATAATTACGTAACTCAGTGTGAGCAATTGTAAAATCGGAGAGCCATACCAAGATCATTTCAGAAAGATGACCGAAAATAAGCATAACAACAAAACAATTAATGGAGCTCTATAAACCGACTACTCTACTAACAACCTGTGGGCTATTTTGGACCTCTGGATTACGTCAAAACAGATATTGCCGTAGTAAGATCAGGCCGGGCCAGGGGAGACTCCTTCTTCACCCAGCACCCCCAAGAGGATCAAGCTGTGCAGGAAGGGGAATCTCTAACCCCTGACTCTAATCCCCATCCCATCACGGAAAAGCAGTATATATTGAGGATAATGGCTATTCACATAAGCATGAGAATACTGTAACTCCAATTTTCGTAATAACCTCTATAACCCAGAATGTTTGGGTATTATAAAATGGGTTAAATGGGATAGAATAGGAGGAAAATGGAAAGGAAGTTAAAGAGAGAGAGAAAGTAGAGAGTATAGAGTTTGTCTATGAGCAGGCTTTTAGTTCAATTCAGTATGGCTTAACACTAGGGACGAAGGAGATGCCTACGTGGTGGGCCCAGGGCTCCCAGGTGGCTTCAAATTTGTGGACCGTGTCTGTTAATATGCTGGATAACTTTTCCTGCGACATTATCCAGGAGATTTTCCCGTGTGCAGCCATTGCCGAAAGTTTCGGTTGTTTCCAGACCTTGGTAACAGACCTTGGTAACAGGCTCCTAGTAGAATAAAGTGGATTAGCCTTCAAGTGGGAGCAGAAATCTTTGGTATCCAGGCACTGAGGAGGGCAACCATCGGGGTCCTGGGGATCTGGAACCCAGCAAGCCTGTCGATAATGTTGAATATTTTTTCCAGAAAGGGCATATTCTAGGACATTTCCACCAAATGCGGGCCATTTTGCTGAAAATTGGCAACCTCTAAAGCATAGAGGATCTGCCGGGGGATACATAGAGGCTAATCTGGAGGGTGTATAATACAATCTAGAAATTACTTGCAAACTGGGTTCTGTGAGGGATGTATTTAGAATGCCCTTGAAGGATTTAAAACAAGCCATCTGCCAGCTCTCCAGGTCCCAGTGGAATTGAAAATCCGTCTCCCAGGAAGTCATGAAAGGGGATTTTGAGGTAGGAAGAGTAAGTGACGAGTAGATGATCAAGATCCCTCCCCTCTCCGTACGGCCAATGAGGGATTCTTTGGAAGTGGGTGAGGGTTTCAGGGCCTGCTGGCAGCTCCTAAGAATGACTGGGCTGTAGTTCAAAGTGGTTGGGGTGAGCACTTGCCTGTGTTCTGGGGCTCCTTCCATGCTGGGAGCATCAGGCTGTGTTGCATCAGAGGCGGCCATCTTGGTACACATGGCCCCGGTGGAGGCTTCAAAATGCGGCCCTAGGTCTCGCCTGAAGGCCAGTTTAATCATCCAGGGGTGTTCTCCGGCATTTTGGGGAACGATATCCTCGCTGTGTGCGTTCCTGGTTGGTGCTGTATGGCGCTGTATGTGTTATTGATCTGGGGAGGTGCGGAGCTCCGGGCTCAAATGACCATCTTGGATGTCTCGCACATGGATGTCTTCACACTCTACAGATTACCAGTTTAGAGCTACACAGGAGCTCTGGTGCTAGAATCATTGCTCTCGCTATAGCGTTTGCGGTGATACCTTACATGTGCAGTGCGAACATAACTGTGCATCTATATATGCATCGACCTTTGCATGTGAGCACGGGGGGGGGCACTTTAAAAATTGTTTTATTATTATTTATTTTTATTTTTACGCTGTCTCTGTTTTAACACTTTTATTGATATTACAAGGAATGTAAACATCCCTTGTGATAACAATAATCAGGGAGAAGCACTCTTTACTGACAGATCTGGGGCCTATTAGACCCCAGATCTCTCCTCTGCCCTTTAAAGCATCAGATCATACCAAGATCGGTGTGATCATATCCTTTCCCAAGCCAAAAATGGCTTTGTTTACATCTGGCAAAACCAAAAGTGACAAAATACTTGTCACTTCCGGTTTGTAATACCATAGAGATGATCGTTGTTGTTCCGATCCTGCAATAGTAAGTAAGCTGGCACCCCTCCTGCTACTTGTAAAAGCAATCCAGCATTTAATTAGCCATTAGAAATGCTTTTATATTACAGAGCATCACTGACTTAAAAAAAATAAAAGATACCAGGATGATGCCTGTAGCTTCAGGCTTGATCCCAGTATCTCCCCTCAAAGTCCAAGACATCATATGACATCTAAAGGGCAGGAAATGGTTAAGGTCACACACCAGTGACATAATTGTATTCAAAACATTTTTTTTAATTTGGCAGTGTACACTGAGATCCTTCTGTGGACACATACTCTAACATATTTTACTTGGGTAGGTAGTCTCTACGATTAAGCCCATCTGAGTACAACACATTAGAGGGGCGAGCCTATATAGAGGGTATCTTGGTGTGCATTATGACATTAAATAAAGGGTTTTGAGATTAAATCACAAGTGTGTGACCTTGTCAAACTATGTCCCTTCCTTTTACTAGCACCTAAGATTCCATAGGTGAAAATGGCATTAAAGCCTTTAGACCATTTATCCAAAGCTGTCCATAAATCTTTGAGAGCAGTTTCATCTGCAGGTACAATCTGATCCAAAAAGCTTTTGAGTGTAGCAAGGGCTGTTGCAATCTGTTAAAAGTACAAGTGTTTTTTCTGACATGTACATGCTTAATTTGTAATATCGTGTTCAAAGGAACCTCTGGTTATCCAATAAAGCCCTCCACAGCAATGTAAACAAAAAGATGATAAAATTATTGATTGCTGTGTACAAAAAGAAAGTTGCATATTATTGTCAGAAGGCATATGAAAAGGGGTTTTATCCTTTCATATAGAGTGTACATGCGCTTTATTGTTTTAGTCTATATAAATAAGTGTATTTCTGTTTTCTAATAGATCCAGTCCCTTGAAATTAACCACCAGAATATCATTTTTTCATTTATTATAAATGATAGAGAACACAGTGGGAGCAGTACCCACAATGACATCTGAACACCAATACATTTTTTTTTAAATAGACATTGAAAGATTGAATTTTTTCAAGTCTGTGTTCACACTTCCTGTCTTTCTAAGCAATAAATGAGAGACAAGGTTGTCACCAGATCTGCCAGATGTAAGGTTCAATTTTCAAAGCTAACACAGCAAGGTTAGTATCCTTACTTTTTTTTTAAAGCAATATAGTTTTTATTGAGGTTATAGCAAAGATTACAAAGAGGATCATGGTAGAAAGAATGGAAACTGAGGCTGCCAACACCTCTATAACACAAACACAAAAAAGATGGTTGGCACTAGGATAGCATCTAAAAATAATCTATTATATATATATAATCTAATATTGCTCTTCGACCCGATCTTCTCTTGACTTTGCCCGAACGCTATTGTACATGCTTTTTCAATAAAGGATTATAGTTCAGGCAAAGTCAGGAGCAGATCGGTTTGACAACGGAAGGGCAATACAGGAACAGATATACAGATGCTTCAGGAATGTAATAGACCAAATGGCACTGACACAAGGAACTAGTGCAGTTTAAATAGCCTGTCTGCATAGAAAGTCACGTTGAGCTCCCTTTCCCATTTTGTAAAGTAGGGAGGTCTATTGTGGTAGGATACATTCAAGAAGAGGTTATAAAGGAGAGACCCATCCAATTGACAGGTCATAAGGGCGGCTTTATGATATAACAGTAAATGGTGGGGATTCATGCCTCCTAAATGTTTGATTCAAGTCTCATAGTGAACTCTCAAAGAGAAACCAGCCCAAATGTATTGCAGGAATAAAGATTTTAATGAACTAAAAAAGGAATTGGGAGGGTTTAATGGCACCATTTGAAAAATGCAAAGGATACAAGGTAGGATGTCCATTTTTAGTGACATCCTTCTAAACCACAAGTGTTTAAGAGACAACCACTCCCTTAGTTTACTACTTACTAGTGACAAATAGGGGTTTGTAGTTTAAGTCATAAAGTTGTCTCGGTTGGATGGGATTTGTACTTCAGGATATTTGATTGAGGTGGGCTTCCAGGAAAAGGGAAAGGAGTGCCTCAAATTATAATATGCCAGTTCCTAAAGTATACTTCGGGTGCAAGAGCAGATTGTGCACTAGAAAAGGATGTGTTTGTGAAATTTAACAGGTCTGGGTATCTGGCACAGTCTAATTACAAGTAAAGGGTGACATTTAGAATTGATAATCTGTGAGCAATAGGCACCTTCCCAAGACACAAGGTACAAGAATTGACTATGTGCAAAAGAGATGAAATAGACAATATAAATCTACACAGGTCCAAGCAATATATGATAACAGTGTAATGAGTAAGCATGGGTTTAACCAATGAGTAACATCTGCTATATGAATAAAGAGTAGGTTAAATAAAAGAAGAAGATATTCACTCATATGCAAGAGACAGCACTACTGTTTAAGAGAAGCACCACTGATAAAGAAGAAAAAAATAAAGTTAAACTGAATGTAGCATATGTGAACAGGCAGTATATGTTATGAATAGCATTATAATTAGTCCCTCTTTGGTGAAAAATAATAGGCTCCAGGGGGGTGAAGAGCCCATAGCAAGGCACTAATGAGCTTAGAGCATTAGCAGAGTCTTATTTTACTTGTTTCTTCAAGGAAGATCTAGCTCTGAAAGCAAAGAGTCCAGGTCATCCGAAGAGTGAAGAATATAGACATGGCTGTTTTTGCAGGCAGAGAAGGCAAACGGGTATACCCATGTCTATGGGGTGCCAGCTTCTGTAAGTGCTTTGGTGAGTATTTTCAAGGCATTCCACTTCTCCAGCATGTTATTCGATAAATCCGGGTACAGGGTTAGTTGAGCCCCATCAATAACACCTATAGCCCATGCTTTACAGAGAATTTCTTCCTTAATATGGAAATAATGCACATGGAATACCATGTTACAAGGTGGAGGGTTGTTGGGTCTGTGGAAGCCTGGGGTGCAGAGTTCTCTATTGAGCTCCAGTGGATTGGTTGGGGGGAGATGTAGCAGGAGTTCACGGCAGGAATATCTTCACTTGGCCATTGGCAGGACACCCCCCCAGTATCCTTATTTTTTTATAAAGAAAGTTAACATTCTCTACTTCTTTATTAAACCAGTCTCATAATATTTCCCCGTATGCACACTAGCAGTAATAGGCAACAGTGGTCATTTTGCAATGTTAAGCATTGTTTAAAAGAGAATTTATCAAGCAAGCCAGCTAACCAGGTCAGTTTTTTATGATTTGATTCAGAGAATATTTCAACACATCTTTTTTTCACTTTGCTGCTTTTTCTCCTATATTCTTTTTTGGGGGAAATAAAGAACATTTTATAAGTCATTTTGGAAAAAATTTCCAAGGAAAGAACAGCATCAAAAAGAAACCATTTTGTATCAAATGCAGGTTCTAAAACATTTTTTCACTCAGCATTTTTATTTGAAGCAACATTTTATCATTTACAGTATATGCCAGTTGAGCTCATTTTTCTTTATCATTCAGCAGCTGATGTCTGTGGTACTATATTTTCAGATAATAGTGCTCTAGTTTTTTGTCAGGATTCGGTACAACAGATTCCAATATAATATATGCAGGCTCAGTAGTAGAAAATGATTTCATCTCATCGTGAAGAGTAATTCTGGTGCATACCTCACATAGACTTTAAGGCTTAAAGTTAATAGTGTGATTGCAATTCATGGCTAGTCACAGTTGGTATCAATGCTGATTTGGTACTTTGTTCTTGGTTTAACTGTAAGGAAAGGAAGCTTTCAAGCAATACATCAAAATAAAAGTATTACCTAATGGCAGTTTTATTTTTTCCTTTGTAGGAAATGGAAATGTAGCAAATAAAGTACAACTTGTCCTCTACTGGCAGCTTTTCGCCAGAGAATAGTACGGTATTAATGATAGCATATCTGTTAGCCGTTATACATTAAAAAAAGCTTAAAAAAAATAATAATAATAATAATAGTGATAATTATTATTATTATTCTTATTTGTTGTTGGTGTTGTATAATATTAACATTTTATTTTATTTTAGTTTATACTTTTTTGTTATTAGATTTATCAGAAAAGAATAGGACTAATTTTAAAAAATCTTACAAATTATATAAATAATCACATGCAATAACATAAAGTATAAAATCTGTGAATTTCCAATGTTTATTTGCCTGAACATAACAAACAAAATCCAAAACAATCTGAAAGGAGAGCTTAATAATATTGAAAGTTATTTTACAGAAATTGTGCTTAACTGTATTTCACCTAATTCAATGTTTCAAGGCAGCACCTATGTAAAAAAAATATTAAACTGGCATCACTATAATAAAACCATTAATGTTAAAATCAACAAGCAAAACCTGTGGAGGAATATGCAGTAGCATTGAAGTATGAAACTGTGGAAAAGCCTGGGTTTCCCAGTGCAATATTATAAAAGCTTTTTAGATCTCCTGTCTCCGGGTTTCCTTAGAGCCTTTAACTTGCTTTCCACTAATTATTGTACTTTGGAGCACCTCCTCAAGGTATATATCACTGTTATCCCCAAGCAAGTTAATTACTGCCTGATATACCTCCTCAGCTTAGACATCAAGCTATTTTCTAAGATCCTGGCAACCCATCTATCCTACCATGTACCAGTCTTTATTGCCTTGATCAAGTTGGTTATGTCCCTGGCAGAAAGGCCAGGAATATACCGTAAATGCCCTGGACCTGCATCATTGGCTTACCTCCAACCAACAGGAAGGATTCTTTCTTGCAGTGGATGCTGAAAAGGCATTCAATAGATTGGCCTTAGTCTCTATGGAGGAGGTGTTAAGAGCTTTTTCGGCTTAGACTGATCATGCAAGCTTTCATCATGTTGCTGTATGCAAATCTCAGAGCCAAAGTCAGAGTCAATGGCCACCTGTCAGACACCTACTACAACCACAATGCTACCAGACAAGGGTGCCCTTTATCCCCTTTGTTTTAAATCCTTACTCTGGAACCTTCGCTACTTAACATCTGGGTGAACTCTGATATTAAAGGGGTGTTGGTAAGGAATTGAGAGTGCAAGGTCACAGCCTTTGCAGATGATGTTCTTCTTTTCCTCTTTTCATCCCTGATGTCTCTACTCAACCTTATTCAGGACCTTTGGAATTTCTCCATTGTACTTTCTTGCTTACTCAATAAAACGTTTATGCAAACAAAAAAACAAGAAAAAACAAGCAAAATAGGGCCCTGTTAGTACAAAATCTGATCATAATATACTTCAAAACAGATGGAAAGAGCTTCAGAAAAATAGGCCATTGTAACAACTTAAAGAGGTTGTAAACCTCCAAACAAAAAACAAAACAAAACAAAAAAAAAAACTTGCAAGACAGAGGAATAATGAGCTAGTATGTATTGCATACTAGCTCATTATGAAATACTTATCTTAGAACAATGCCCTGAATCAGCTCTGGCATACGGAGTAGACTGCCGACATCTTTCACCGGAGTTACTTCTGGGTTTGTGGGCTCCGGCGCTGTGACTGGCCAGAGCCGCAATGACATCACTCCTGTGCGTGTGCATAGGAGCCACCGGTCACGGCACGGGCCCTGAAGAAATGCCACCAGCGGCACCAAACAGCACCAAAGCGTATATATTGAATATTACCTAAATTGTGAAGGTTTAGGAGATATTTACAGAACCTACAGGTGAGCCTTATTATAGGCTTAACTGTAGGTACAAGTGGTGTAAGAGAGTTTACAACCACTTAAAAGTGTGATCACTATGTGTTGTTGGATAATGTGTATGCAATGTAATATTAGATGCTAACAAAAGACTTCAACTTAACGACTTCAGCCCAGGAGGATTTGATTGACAGCAGTGGGAGCCAATGGCTGCACTGATATCAATCTATCCAATCAAGAGCCGAGAACCCTGAGCAGAGAGACAGGGCATCCCCGCCGGGTCAAGTTCCAGGGCTCCACTGCTTCTTAAAGGGGATGTACATGTACGCCCTTTTTCCTACCAGCGCCATTCTGCCGACGTACGTCGGCGTGCGCTGGTCGTCAAGCGGTTAATAACAAATTGTACAAGAATCTCTGTGGAATTGTGGAAATGTAAACATATACTAACAGGACATGCTAGCATGATATAGAGTTCCAAGATTATCAACCCAAACTGGATATAAGGTCAGGGTCAAAGGTCAAGGTCAGGGTCAGTATATTTTGAACAGGATTTTTTTTTTTAAATTAGCATCAGTGTCAGTTAGGAAAAAAAAGTGCACTATTGCTTCTGGGCTGTACTATGTGTACAAACAACAAATAACATACAAATATGTGGTATCATTGCGATTGTCAGGAGAATGTGTTTTTGGTTGTTCTTTGGTGGTAGATTATGGTAGTAAATACAAAAAACAAAATACAGCTAAATTTAAAAAAAAAATGTTTTTTACTATTTTGGGCCAGTTTCCTTTGATAATCAAAAAAAATCAGGAGCTATCCATTACCATTTACCACCAAATGAAAGCCCAATTTGTCCTTAAAAAAACAAGGTATAATCCACCTGGATGCACAAAGTAGTTGTGATGATATGTACGGTTTTACTAACACTTGTCAAATTTGCAAATGTGTGCTTAGACATTTAGATTTGTTTTACCCTTAGGTGTGAAGGGGTTAATATAACAAAAAAATTAAAGATGAACTTCAGAAAGTATTCTTATTTCTTTCCTGACGTGGTAATTATTTAATAGATATTCCTTTACTGGGTAATCTGAAGAGAAAATGGTTCATTTCAGAAAAGCATTAAAATAAATGTAGAACTAAAAATACTTCTGTAGAATGCTTCCAAGGTAAACAGAAGTGCTTTTTTGTTAAGATTCTACCCTTAATTTGTTCATGTTTCTTCTCCTTCTGCTACATCCTGTGATTTTTCTATGAATTGTGGGATCGATTTACTAAAACTGGAGCATCCAGAATCTGGTTCAGCTGTGCATGGTAGCCAATCCAAAATGGTTTCTAATGGAAGATTGTTAACTTAAGCTTTGACAATAAAATCTGGAAGCTGATTTCTTTGCAGAGCTGCATCAGATTTTGCATGGTGCAGTTTTAGTAAATCTCACACTTTGTGTGGATGTGTGTGACTCCACTGAAGGCTAATACCGCGTACACACGATCAGACTTTCCGCCAACAAAACCATGGCTTTTAATTCAAAAGTTGTTGGCTCAAACTTGTCTTGCATACACACGGTCACACAAATCTTGGCCAACAATTCTGAATGTGAGATCGCGGTGACGTACAACGCGTGCGAAGAGCCAATAAAAAGGAAGTTCAATAGCCAGTGCGCCACCCTTTGGGCTCCTTCTGCTAATCTTGTGTTTATCTTGTGTTAGTAGAAGTTTGGTGAGAGACGATTCGAGCTTTTCAGCCTTGTGCTTTTCAGTTAGTTTCTGCTTTTCAGTTTGTGCTTGTCAGTTCGTATATGTTCTTCAGTGCGTGATGTCAGTTCATTCCTGTCTTTCAGTGCATTCTATTTATAGTTTGCTTCTGTTTTCCAGTGCGTTCTTGTCCACACGTTTCTGAATTTAGGCTCCTTCTTGTCAGGTCCTCTCTGATTTTCAGTGTGTTCTGTCAGTTCGTTCTGAGCAGCCGACCGTTTTCTAGCCATTTTGTGGTTATGTACTCATCATAGAGTTCATGCTGTTGTTTGGCTTGGTGTTGGAGCTATTGCTTTGACCCAAATCCAGTCCATGAACAGGGGGAGGAGGAGTTCTTGGACCAAGAATTGGTTGCTTAATCGTGACCAATTCTCTCATATGCCTTTGCTGCGGGAGCTCCAGGAGAATAATCCTGACAATTTCAGGAAGTATCTCTGGATGACAGACCCAGTCTATCACCGTCTGTTGGCTTTGCTGTCCCCCTATATTACCAAGCAGGACACCTGCATGCGGCAAGCCATCACTACCGAGCAGAGGCTCATCGTCACCTTGCGGTATTTGGCGTCGGGGTGAAGTGTCCAAGATATCAAGTTCATGACTGGGATCTCTCCCCAGGCTCTGGGAATCATTATTCCAGAGACGTGTTCTGCCATCATTCAGGTCCTGCAGAAGGACTATATTTAGGTAAGGTTTTATCCTTTAACATCACATTCTATGTATTTAATGTTTGCTAATGTATTGTATTTATTTCATCATTCCCTAATTACCATAATTGTAATATGCTGTGAATGTCCTCTTTGTCCTCATGCATGCTGTAAGCTTTTAATGCTCCTTTTTTGTCTTCAAGCATTTTTGTCTTAACTAACCTCCCCAGCATGCTATCCTGGGCCCATACACACCTAGCCTAGTCACTTAACAATGTATTTTTTCTTCTCCATTGTAGTGCTTACCCCAAACACCCCCTAAAATGTGTCCAAATGTTATTGTTGGTCTTAAATTCAGGCAGAGGCTCTTAGTCTGAACACATGAGGAGAGACCTCCTTTATAATTTCCACCTGTGGAATGCATTAAAGTCTGGCATGCGGGTGGATGAGAGGATCTGGATGGACCTTTGAATTTGCCGCCTGTGACTGACCGTTCATTTCTGTTTGTGCCTACAAAACCTCTGTAATAGGGGTCCTACAGTTCCGGTAAGCGGCCACCTGGCCTCCCCTTTCTTATATTCCCTGACCATCTGGTGAGACCATATGCTGAAAAGGATACATTGGGGCTCTTCATCAGAATAACCCCTTTCCATATGAGCTGTACCTTATGCACTATGGACCTTTTTTTGTGGTTTTGCTAACACTGGAGTTCCTTTATCTGTTTTAGCACTTATTTGTTTCAGCACGTTTTTGTTTATGCTTATATTGTATGTGGATGGAGGCTATTTGAGATTCATCCGGACATTCACAATATTCCATTTATTTATTTGTCACATTAGAGTATTAGGGTGCACTTATTCCATTTCCTTTGTGTGTTATTTGTACACAGCAGTTTTAACTAGTTTTTTCTTTGTGGGTTGCGCATCTATTTTCTATTTTATTCCTGGTAAAACTGAGTATTCCATTTTTTTAGATTGCAGCACCATTACACATATATGTATTTGTATTGACTGCATTTCATCATTTTTTTTTTTTTGCACTGATTGGGGTAGCGCAGATTACCACATTACACATTCACTACACCTTTGGCATAATGGCCAGCCGGTTCCAGCTATTCCAAACGACCATAAACATGGCCGAATACAAACTGAACCACATCATTTTAAGCTGCTGCATTCTGCATAATTTTCTGCATAAGAATGCAGCTAACTATCTGGGCTCAGTTGCAACTGAGGCCGACTCACTGGCAGAAACAATGACAGCGCTTGAACCTGGCCATCCTGGCTTGCCCCCCCAAAGCGCCCACGAAGTACGGCAAAGCTATGTGGAGTACTTTGTGGGTAGGGGGGCCATTGATATGCCAGAGAATCTTTAAGCTCTTTCAAATAAAATTGTTGTTAAAATCTAAACTCATATTTCATTTGATTTACTGCTTGCGTTTCTTATCTGTCTCCAATTTCTCCAATGGCCTTTTACTTTTGGCCATTTTCTTCAATAGTGCAAACATAACTTATTTGATACATGAGGTGACAATCTCTTCTTCAGCTAACTATTATGATGTGCTGTGGGTCTGCTACACACACACACACGCACACACACACACACACAGACACACAATGTTTTTGTTGTTAATGTATGTAATGCACTGAATGTATGTAATTTACTGAAGGCCAATCCACTATGCACTACAAGTGCACTGCCAGTGCACTTGAAAGTGCACTGACAGTGCACTTGTAGTGCAAAGTGGATTTGCCTTTAGTAAATAACCCCCATTGCCACTGTAACTTCACCAACTTACTAAAAAAACTGGTATTGGGCATTGAAAGAAGAAGCCACACATTGTTGAGTATAAAACATTTTACTCTAAGCACATTCACATGTGCATTAGAACAGGGTTTTTTAACAAACCAACATCTTTGGTGTATAACATGTATGTTTGACAGTATATAGCCTTTTTTGTGGCTAAACAGGCGTGTTTAAAACCATAACATACACATACCTAACTCAGGAACTTACAAAGTTCAACTTTGATAAAGTGAAGGCCATATGAGACATTATTGAGAGCTTATAGATAGGGGCGAGTGGCGCTACCTGTATTGAATACCAAACTACGTGCTCGTGTATAAATATATAAAGGGTGTGTGCCCAGTAGGTTTATAACCCGTGCTACTGTATGTAAAAACCAGTGCCTCCTAATCCTAGGATATAAATGGTTAACCTTCCACCCAAATGTGAATTAATCAAGTAAATAATATACTAAATAAAACAATAAACATTCCCTCTAGTGCGTGAAGGAGAATAGATATCTATGAATTACTAGATGCAGATTATCCTCTTATAATGATACCTGTGCATTAATACCATTAGTCTAAAAATGCATCTTGACACCCAATATTTCATACAACTCCCTGTGCTCTCACCCGTGTGACTGAGCAGGTGGAGAGTGTAATCAAAATCCAATACTACCACATTTAGAAAGTGCAATATTAGTGAATTATTAAAAAAACATATTTTTGAAAAAATGACACCTATAAAAATATAAAAATTAAAAAATAAAATAAAAATGAAAATTATCAGGAATAGGAATTAACATATATGAAAGAGTCCCACATTACAGAGTTCCAGCATAGATATAATTGCATAGAATTGCATAAAGTTCCACCATGAATAGGGTTCCTGTGGATAGTGACTTTTGTGATGGCATCAATTTTAAATCCAGTGACTTGCGGTGCTCCCCCTCAAGGATCCCCACTCACCGGCTCCCTATACCCCTGCAGGGGTAATAGGCATGTATTATCTGGCCGTGGATGACATCTGGGATTTCAGTAGAGTTGTCCCCGGGGGTTACCCTCCAGATATGGTATCTCCTTAAGTGATCCTGGTTATCCTCATGAGAAAGAAACAGGGCTCTCGTAGTGTGATACCATAAAAATTACTTTATTTAAAAAGCTATTAAAACCAGCACAAAAACGAAAACGAAATAAAAAGTTTAAAAGTTCCAAACTCCTGCTACAAGAGCCTGGCATTCACACTGCGTATAGAAATCAAGCCCGGATAGGAGCCCGTGGATGTATTTCCTCAGCTGAGCGGCGTGCGCCTCAGCTGCGCTCCAAGCTCCTTCCGACTTCCGTGTGTGACGTAAGTACATAGCCCCGCCTTACGCGTTTCGTCATCGACGTTATCAAAGGCGTGACTGACGTACTTAGTGCAGGGCTTATGAGGACAAGCGGATGTATCTCCTCCCATGGGTGGGATCCCCTTGATGTATTACGAGGCTTCCCTGCCGGATTACACTACTCTCAAATACGGGGTTATTTAATATTAGTGTCTCAGTTTAAAGGCTTGATACTCCTGCTTGCTATCATTAACGACAGACATATGCATTGAGCAATGCTCATATACAGTACATTTCACTGTTTATGCAAATAACACTCTGTATATAATTGTAAATTAATCACGGGGTAGTACCATTTTCTCAGTCCATGTATAGGAATTACAAAAGCTGGGGGGAGGACGCAAAAGGGAAGGGCATAATTGAGATGACTAGCTAATGTTATATATTTTTTTCCATGGCCAGCACAATAAGTATGTGCTATGACTTATAGATCAATACAAATCAATTACCCTATCCCATATTTATGCCCTAGGTTGACTGTTATATGCTGGACTGAGAAATGTATGGCAACCCCATACATAAGGGAGACATGCTTTTGATAAGGGAAACCATTAGATCCATATGTATAGTATACAATTGCCCCATTATAGGGTCGATAATCACCATTTACATACCATTATCCATACATGTATCTATATGTATATATACGCTGTCATGTGTCCTACCCTACTCCATCTCAGGGGGGGGAGATTTTCTTTATTTTCTTTGTACCCCTCCTATAGGGAGAGGACCTCTCGTACATTATAAAGAGGAATACAAGACCCTGTATAGAATAAGCCACCCAAATCCAAGGGGAAGAAAACCACATATGGGATAAAGTATTAGACCCCTATTGCTATGCCCAATACTCCCATTTAGAGGTCCCTGTCGGGGTATCCTTTGGTTCCATCAGCAAGTGTACATATACCCTGTCATGTGTCCTGCCCTAACCCATATCAGGGGGGGGTCTTATTTGTGCCCCTCCTGTTGGGAAGAATCTTACATACACAAAAGAGAGGGATAAAAGACCCTGTATAGATTAAGCCACCCGAATCCACAGGGATAAAGTATTAAACCCCTAGTACTATGCCCAATATGCCCATTTTGGAGGTCCTTGTCAGGGTATCCTTTGGTTCTATCCGCATAGAGGGGAGGTGGGTATGGGCCCTGTACTAGGCTCTCCACCACCAGTGATCTTAATGTATATCACTAAATATTACAGAGGTCAATGTACACATATTTGCTATATAACTCAGGGCACCAGTAGGTAATACCCATTTTATATCTAGGGATTGGCTATGAAGCAGTTAAGATCTATATCCAAATTTAACCTCTTAGGGGCCAGGGATTGCAACCGATAGATCCACTCGGTTTCGTTTTGAGAAATGAGTGTGAGCTTATTATTTCCTCTCCAATGGTCCTCAATATGGTCTATACCGTAGAACACAAGCCCTGTGGGGTCCCGCTGATGTACCTCGTTAAAGTGTCTATATAGATGGTGTTTAGGGGATCCAATCTTGATACAATTAATATGTTCCCTTATTCTAACTGCTAACGGCCGGATAGTTCTTCCCACGTACTGCAGGTGACAAGGACATTCTATAATGTATGTCACATGCGTAGTCTGGCATGTGATTAGTTTTTTTATTTTATATTGTTTGTGGTCAACTGTAGATTTGAATACTTCTTTCTTTCTAGGCTGTGGTTTGCTGACCCTACATGCTAAACACCTGCAACATTTGTAAAATCCTTTCAACCCAGCACTGATTTTTACTTGCTTAGGAGGGTCTATGGCATTGTGTACTAGGTAGTTCCGGAGACTAGGTGCTCTTCTATATACAAATTTAGGTCTTCTAGGGAGGATTTTTGATAATACCCTGTCCTCTTGTAGGATAGGCCAGTATCTGTTAATAATGTGTTCAACATCTTTATATTGATTATTGTATCCTTTAATAAACAGGATCTCTTCTTGTTTGTTCTTTATCTTCTTGTTGTTATTCATTAGGGTCTTTCTGTCTATTTTCATTATCTCCAGCTTCAATTTGGCCAGGGTATCCTTTGCATATCCTTTTTCTTGGAACCTCTGAATTAACACGTCTGCTTGTTTTTCAAAATCTTCAATACGATCACAATTCCTGCGAAGACGCATTAGTTGACCCTTTGGGATATTTCCCTTCCACCTTGGATGGTGGCAGCTGGAAGTGGGTATATACCCGTTCTGGTCTGTGTCCTTAAAAAAGGTACGGGTACCGAGAGATGGTCCTGACTTGAAGATTTCCAAGTCTAGGTACTCAATCTTCTGAGAGTTCCATTTACCTGTAAACGTAATACCATATTTGTTGTTGTTCAGTTGTCCAAGGAAATGTTCAAGGGTATCCGATGTTCCATCCCATAGAATAATTAGGTCGTCAATGTAGCGCCTGTACATCTTAATTTGGGGGATTTTTCTCCCATAGATATACTCTTCCTCCCACATATTTAGGAAGAGGTTCGCTACACTGGGGGCATACCGTGCCCCCATGGCTACACCTTTGGTTTGCACATAGTAGTTGTTATTGTACCAAAAATAATTGCATTCCATGGCCAATTTGAGCCCCTCCAGGATATAGTTAATCTGCTGTTGTTTCATCCCTGTATTTTCATGCAATGCTTTTTCTACTCCGGCTAGACCATCTTTTTGTACAATACTGGTGTACAATGAATTTACATCTATAGTTGCCAGGTGTACTAGGGAAAGGGATTTTTAACCTTAGTAACTCCACTTTTTCTGACGAAGAGCTTAAGGTGCTGGACTTGGGACTCAAGTTCGCGCCGGAAAAAGCGTTAGATAAATTCGAAGCATATATTGACCTCCAAAAGTTCATGAGGAAACTGAACTTGAAGATATATTTCACTCTGAATCAAGTAGAGGGTACTCGGGAAATCCCGGAGTACATACAAACCAACCTAAAAAATAACTCTGTTTATAATCCGAAGACGCCAGGGAGCCAGTGCATGAATGCATTTAAAAAAATGGTTGAAGAAGACTTGAGAAATCTAAGGAGGAAAGACAGAAAAGGGAAACACGTATGGGATGCTATTAAGAAGCTGGGGGAAAGACATGAAGTAGTTATATGACCAGCGGATAAAGGGGGAGGACTGGTCATCCTGGATAAGAAGGACTACCAGGAAGAAATGGAAAACCTCTTAAAGGTGGAGAACACATACAAGAAATTAAAAGGCAACCCCAAAAAGAAGTATCAGAAGAAATTGAAGACCTACATTGAAAAAGGGAAGAAAATAGGGATATTAAACCCAAAAGAAGCCGAATATCTGTTTTCAACATCCACAAAAACTCCAGTTATGTATTACACACCAAAAATACATAAAAGAATACATAAACCACCAGGAAGGCCCATAATTAGTGGGATTAACTCCATATTTTCAAGATTAGGGGAATACCTGGACAAATACCTGAAGCCGTTAGTCCAACGAGGTAAATCATACTTAAGGGATAGCCAACAGCTCATCCAGGAACTTCAAGAAGTTAGAGATGGCAGCAATTGGATCCTGGCAACTATAGACGTAAATTCATTGTACACTAGTATTGTATAAAAAGATGGTCTAGCCGGAGTAGAAAAAGCATTGCATGAAAATACAGGGATGAAACAACAGCAGATTAACTATATCCTGGAGGGGCTCAAATTGGCCATGGAATGCAATTATTTTTGGTACAATAACAACTACTATGTGCAAACCAAAGGTGTAGCCATGGGGGCATGGTATGCCCCCAGTGTAGCGAACCTCTTCCTAAATATGTGGGAGGAAGAGTATATCTATGGGAGAAAAATCCCCCAAATTAAGATGTACAGGCGCTACATTGACAACCTAATTATTCTATGGGATGGAACATCGGACACCCTTGAACATTTCCTTGGACAACTGAACAACAACAAATATGGTATTACGTTTACAGGTAAATGGAACTCTCAGAAGATTGAGTACCTAGACTTGGAAATCTTCAAGTCAGGACCATCTCTCGGTACCCGTACCTTTTTTAAGGACACAGACCGGAACGGGTATATACCCACTTCCAGCTGCCACCATCCAAGGTGGAAGGGAAATATCCCAAAGGGTCAACTAATGCGTCTTCGCAGGAATTGTGATCGTATTGAAGATTTTAAAAAACAAGCAGTCGTGTTAATTCAGAGGTTCCAAGAAAAAGGATATGCAAAGGATACCCTGGCCAAATTGAAGCTGGAGATAATGAAAATAGACAGGAAGACCCTAATGAATAACAACAAGAAGATAAAGAACAAACAAGAAGAGATCCTGTTTATTACAGGATACAATAATCAATATAAAGATGTTGAACACATTATTAACAGATACTGGCCTATCCTACAAGAGGACAGGGTATTATCAAAAATCCTCCCTAGAAGACCTAAATTTGTATATAGAAGAGCACCTAGTCTCCGGAACTACCTAGTACACAATGCCATAGACCCTCCTAAGCAAGTAAAAATCAGTGCTGGGTTGAAAGGATTTTACAAATGTCGCAGGTGTTTAGCATGTAGGGTCAGCAAACCACAGCCTAGAAAGAAAGAAGTATTCAAATCTACAGTTGACCACAAACAATATAAAATAAAAAAACTAATCACATGCCAGACTACGCATGTGACATACATTATAGAATGTCCTTGTCACCTGCAGTATGTGGGAAGAACTACCCGGCCGTTAGCAGTTAGAATAAGGGAACATATTAATTGTATCAAGATTGGATCCCCTAAACACCATCTATATAGACACTTTAATGAGGTACATCAGCGGGACCCCACAGGGCTTGTGTTCTACGGTATAGACCATATTGAGGACCATTGGAGAGGAAATAATAAGCTCACACTCATTTCTCAAAACAAAACCGAGTGGATCTATCGGTTGCAATCCCTGGCCCCTAAGGGGTTACATTTGGATATAGATCTTAACTGCTTCATAGCCAATCCCTAGATATAAAATGGGTATTACCTATTGGTGCCCTGAGTTATATAGCAAATATGTGTACATTGACCTCTGTAATATTTAGTGATATACATTAAGATCACTGGTGGTGGAGAGCCTAGTACAAGGCCCATACCCACCTCCCCTCTATGCGGATAGAACCAAAGGATACCCTGACAAGGACCTCCAAAATGGGCATATTGGGCATAGTACTAGGAGTTTAATACTTTATCCCCGTGGATTCGGGTGGCTTAATCTATACAGGGTCTTTTATCCCTCTCTTTTGTGTATGTAAGCTTCTTCCCAACAGGAGGGGCACAAATAAGACCCCCCCCTGATATGGGTTAGGGCAGGACACATGACAGGGTATATGTACACTTGCTGATGGAACCAAAGGATACCCCGACAGGGACCTCTAAATGGGAGTATTGGGCATAGCAATAGGGGTCTAATACTTTATCCCATATGTGGTTTTCTTCCCCTTGGATTTGGGTGGCTTATTCTATACAGGGTCTTGTATTCCTCTTTATATTGTACGAGAGGTCCTCTCCCTATAGGAGGGGTACAAAGAAAATAAAGAAAATCCCCCCCCCCTGAGATGGGGTAGGGTAGGACACATGACAGCGTATATATACATATAGATACATGTATGGATAATGGTATGTAAATGGTGATTATCAACCCTATAATGGGGCAATTGTATACTATACATATGGATCTAATGGTTTCCCTTATCAAAAGCATGTCTCCCTTATGTATGGGGTTGCCATACATTTCTCAGTCCAGCATATAACAGTCAACCTAGGGCATAAATATGGGATAGGGTAATTGATTTGTATTGATCTATAAGTCATAGCACATACTTATTGTGCTGGCCATGGAAAAAAATATATAACATTAGCTAGTCATCTCAATTATGCCCTTCCCTTTTACGTCCTCCCCCCAGCTTTTGTAATTCCTATACATGGACTGAGAAAATGGTACTACCCCGTGATTAATTTACAATTATATACAGAGTGTTATTTGCATAAACAGTGAAATGTACTGTATATGAGCATTACTCAATGCATATGTCTGTCGTTAATGATAGCAAGCGGGAGTATCAAGCCTTTAAACTGAGACACTAATATTAAATAACCCCGTATTTGAGAGTAGTGTAATCCGGCAGGGAAGCCTCGTAATACATCAAGGGGATCCCGCCCATGGGAGGAGATACATCCGCTTGTCCTCATAAGCCCTGCACTAAGTACGTCAGTCACGCCTTTGATAACGTCGATGAAGAAACGCGTAAGGCGGGGCTACATACTTACATCACAAACGGAAGTCGGAAGGAGCTTGGAGCGCAGCTGAGGCGCACGCTGCTCAGCTGAGGAAATACATCCACGGGCTCCTATCCGGGCTTGATTTCTATACGCAGTGTGAATGCCAGGCTCTTGTAGCAGGAGTTTGGAACTTTTAAACTTTTTATTTCGTTTTCGTTTTTGTGCTGGTTTTAATAGCTTTTTAAATAAAGTAATTTTTACGGTATCACACTACGAGAGCCCTGTTTCTTTCTCATGAGGATAACCAGGATCACTTAAGGAGATACCATATCTGGAGGGTAACCCCCGGGGACAACTCTACTGGAATCCCAGATGTCATCCACGGCCAGATAATACATGCCTATTACCCCTGCAGGGGTATAGGGAGCCGGTGAGTGGGGATCCTTGAGGGGGAGCACCGCAAGTCACTGGATTTAAAATTGATGCCATCACAAAAGTCACTATCCACAGGAACCCTATTCATGGTGGAACTTTATGCAATTCTATGCAATTATATCTATGCTGGAACTCTGTAATGTGGGACTCTTTCATATATGTTAATTCCTATTCCTGATAATTTTCATTTTTATTTTATTTTTTAATTTTTATATTTTTATAGGTGTCATTTTTTTAAAAATATGTTTTTTTAATAATTCACTAATATTGCACTTTCTAAATGTGGTAGTATTGGATTTTGATTACACTCTCCACCTGCTCAGTCACACGGGTGAGAGCACAGGGAGTTGTATGAAATATTGGGTGTCAAGATGCATTTTTAGACTAATGTTATTAATGCACAGGTATCATTATAAGAGGATAATCTGCATCTAGTAATTCATAGATATCTATTCTCCTTCACGCACTAGAGGGAATGTTTATTGTTTTATTTAGTATATTATTTACTTGATTAATTCACATTTGGGTGGAAGGTTAACCATTTATATCCTAGGATTAGGAGGCACTGGTTTTTACATACAGTAGCATGGGTTATAAACCTACTGGGCACACACCCTTTATATATTTATACACGAGCACGTAGTTTGGTATTCAATACAGGTAGCGCCACTCGCCCCTATCTATAAGCTCTCAATACTATATCTCACCCCTTTTGGGGGTGTGTGAGGGGAGGCTGCAAACCTGCTTCCAGTCTGTGAGCGCGGAAATTCTTTTACACTTTCATATGAGACATTAGTATGTCAAAACTGTGTTGATTTTGTCTTCATCAGATGGTGTGATCTCACCCCTGTAAAAGCCACATTTTGAAGATGCACACAAATTGGGACTCAAAATGTGGATTTCCCTCATGATCCCATGCCTAAAATGTGTGTCGTTTCCCTACATCTATTTTTCTAAAGCCACAAAACACACAGTGTGTCAACATGTGCTATCTGCCATCATGGGATATCAATGTACGCGTTTTGTGGGTGCAACCCCTTCCTCGAAAAAAAAGTAGGTGAGAGGAAGGGGTTGCACCCCAAAACATGTGCATTGATCCCCCATGATGTGAGCTAGCACATGTTGACACAATGGGCTTTATTTCAGAAAGGACAATCCACTTTGCCCTACAAGTGCACTTTCAAGTGCACTTGCATTGCACTTGTAGTGCAAAGTGGTTTTGCTTTTTTTGAAATAAGCCACAGTGTGTCAACATGTGCTAGCTTCCATCATGGGGGAACAATGGACGTGTTTCGGGGTGCAACCCCTTCCTCTCACCTAATTTAGTTTTGAGGAAAGGGTTGCACCCACAAAACGCGTACATTGATATCCCATAATGGCAGATAGCACATGTTGACACACTGTGCATCTTCAAAACTTGGCTTTGCAATTACTTTAAAACTTTTAAAAAACGTAAAACAATAACGACAAAGTTTACAGTTTTTGGTGGTTTTAGATTTTGGCTAAAACATCAACGATGTTGGTCAGTCTTTTTTAACATCATTGATATTTTGCTTGGCCTTCTCTAAATCCTGATTGTACACCATTATCTCACTGATGAGTAATTGTGCAATTGCACTGTTGAAGTGAGTTTCTTCTTTCACAACATCCACATCACCTAAAAATAAAAAAAACACACCATGTGTTATAAATATGCAGGCATACATCTATTACCTGAAGCTGTGGTCTCAGACACTAACCTGTTGTGGTCACCATTTCGACCACTTCCTGAAACTCTGTATCCACATCATCAGGTTGTGTGCTGAGTTCCCCTTCTTCAGGAGCTGTGGGGTTCCTGGTGTCCTCAGATGGCACAATTCTTTTATCCCCTATGTGAATACAAAAAAGGTATACTTAGTAGACAGACATTTGAGGCCAGAAATAGTAATATGAGGCATTGCTTGGAAGTGTCATCCAATTGTTTCAAACTTGGCATTTTAAACTGTACAACAGTAAAGAAAAGCACATGTACCAGCATAAAAGTAATAATAATAATAGGAACACATGACAAATACTTTTTTGCAGCACTTTCCTGACCCTTCTATACTGATCTTGCTCCCTCAATTTCACGTCTGACCAGCATTTCCTCAATTGCTCCTGGGATCGTCGTACCCCAAAAGTCCTGTGCAGACTTCTCCCAACTTTAGTCATGATCTTGGCCTTTCTCGCATTTGGGTTTCTGTATGGTCCATACTTCCCATCATAGTCTGCCCTCTTCAAGATGTCCACCATCTCCACCTTCTCCTCAAAGGAGATATTTGAGGCCTCATATCTCCTCCTGGATGTGGAACTGCTCAGGGCTTTCCTCGTCGTTGCTGCTCTCAGCACACACCTGCTGTGTCTCCTCCATGTGCTCTCCCACTGCCCCGAAAGAGAAGAGGCAAGGAATACACTAGAAAGAAGGACAGGGGTGGAGTTTGACGCATGCAGTGTATATAAAGCATAACATGCGGGCGTCGTATGTACGATCTGTGAGTGGAGGACGGAGGATCGTAAGCGCCGATCGCGCCGATCGTGCAAACAAAGGTACAATTGTAACTTGGGGCATCAGTGGTTAGTGGCCTATACTGCTTATAGATTGAGGCCTATATTGGGACAAGATTAGGAGACTTTAGCCTGACATTAGGGTTTGTCTTGTGTTGTGTCTTGCAGCTAAAATGGTGGATAAATTCACGGACCCGGACTTCCTGCCCAAATTCCTAAATATGTACAGGGAGCTGCCATGTCTCTGGCAAGTCCAATGCAGGGACTACTCCAACAAGCAAAAGAGGAAGTCAGCGCTGGATAAACTGTTGGAATTGGTGAAGCCAGTGTATCCCATGGCAGACATCAACTATTTGAAGGCCAAAATTGGTAGCCTGAGGAGCACATATAATAGGGAGTGCAAGAAGGTCCAGGGTTCCATGAGATCCAGAGCAGCAGCAGATGACGTATATGTACCCAGGCTGTGGTACTATGACAGACTGCTTTTTTTGTCAGACCAGACAGAACCCAGGCCATCACTATCTACACTTCCTTCAACACTTTCTTCCACATCAGCTGAGGCTCCTGAAGTCCAACCAGGGCCTTCCACCCAGGAAGAAGATGTGGAGGTGCCCAGCTTGAGCCAGGTATAGCATTGTTGAAGATATTTCTTGACAAAAATTGAATGATGTTAACTAGATGTTATTGATCTCTAATTTCTGAATTAAACAAAGGGGTTTACATATCAATAGACAGTAGTAGCCAAAAATGATTGGGACAAGAGTGAAAAATACTGATTCAGAATGATAGTCTTTTTTATCTGGTAACATTCAATTTGCAACAGTCATGAGCTAAAAATTGTGTGTGATTGATGACCAAAAACCTAAAACTATGTGCCATTTTCATACACAGGAAAGTCTAGGCCAGGAGGAGGCTGTGGCAAGCAGCCTGACGGAATCCCAGGTTCCTCCCCTCCACCCTCCAACCAAAAGGACCAGGAAGGTGAGGAACCTGGCAGAGTCAGCGACTGTTTTCCTTCGCCAGGCTACTGCGGCTCATAACACGACCCCTGGTGGCCATGAAGAATTTGGCTGTGTCACAGCAAGCAAGCTTGAACACTTGGAGGAGGGCCAACACACAGTCTGTGTGGAAATTATTTTGAAGACCCTAAACAAGGGGGCGAGGGGCAAACTCACAAATAAAACCCACCTGTGTGAGTTGGACCATACTCCTCCACCACCTCCAGCAACACCACAGCCACCCAACCCACCACAGCAGCATGGAAGGAAGCATGGAAGGAAGTGTTGAGAGTGATGGCCTGGGTTTTGTGTGGTCTGGCAAAAAACGCAGGCTGTTGTAAGACCACAGCCTCAGGACATATATGTCATCTGCTGCTGCTCCTGATCTTTCGTTGTTATTGTGCTCCCTATTAAATGGACTCCTCAGGTTACCAATTTTGACAGTAATAATTGATGTCTGCCCTGGGGTACAAAGGCTTCACCAATTCCAACTGTTTCTCCAGCATTGCCTTCCTCTTGATTTTGTTATGACCCGTATTAAATTTCTATTTTTTGTTTGGACAAATACTTGGCTATGTGTTTTAGTTCAAAAAGGACAGTTTGTTTGTGAGTAGGCAGGTACATTTCAAAAATACAATCTCAGACTAACAAGGGATACCAACATAGTTGTATCTTTGAGGTTAAAAAATACAAGATAATAATGGTGTTGTGGTAACTTGGCACACAAAATGAAACAAAAAATATGGAGATCTCTAGAAAAAAAAAAAAAAGATTATTCTGGAGATCACGAGAAAAAAAAAAACAACAAAAACAAATATTATTCAGGATATCACGAGAAATAATAAAAAATCTGTTTGTCAGAACTCTATGAATATCAGCAGCAATGCAACTTCATTATTATAGCATTATAAAGAAGAAGAGAATGCACTGCATTGAGAGATTTCAAAATTTGCCACGTGACAAAGTGCTATCTCCATTACGAATGATAGCTTTACAAGACCGATCGCTTCCAGCTCGTACTTGATTCCGAGCATGCGTGAACTTTTGTGTGCGGACTTGTGTACACACAATCTGACTTTCCGACAACAAAGTTTTGTTGGCGGAAAATTTGAGAACCTGCTAGCAAACATTTGTTGGCAGAAAGTCCAACAGCAAATGTTCGATGGAGCATACACACGGTCGGACTTTCCCACAACAAGCTCACATCCAACATTTCCCGACGGAAAATCCGACCGTGTGTACGCGGCATAACATCATCATTTTACTGTAGTGACTACTGCAGTATGTTCCAGTGAACTCTACATTGGAACAACAGTTTTGGGTCCAACTTAAGAGCATGCAGCAAAAGGGGACCATACTGCAGCTGTACTGAGCCATTGTCACCGTAGACAAGGAAGTGCCTGTGAATACACCTTTTTGTTATGATTAAAAAAAGGTTATACTGTTTGGTGTAGGTGTTTTGCTTAAGATACACTTTTAGTTTAAAATATAAAATCCTTCAATTGTCATTATTTTTGTCTGCCTGAGCATATACAGTATATGAAGTCTACAGAGAATCATATGAATTATACATTTCAATTTCCTAGGCCATTAATTCGAGTTATTCTTTGCTAATCTGGCCAATCTATGTGCAGATAATAAAGATGAACAGTACAAAAACATCATTTTCTTTTGGCAATTCCATCGTTTAGGGAAACTTTTATTGATTTTGATTTTACATGATTTATTTCAGTAAATGGATGGATGGATATTCTACTTTTATTCAGGTACATCCCTCGATTCAAATGCTACATCAACTATTTATTTAAATAGTTTTAACTGATCTGATGTCATGTGGATATATTTCTAAATTATTTTTCTAATAACTAAAGCCCAGCAGCAAAGAGCTATTTGCATTGTACTTTAATAGTCAGAGATTTAAGCCCCAAAAGTAAAATTTGCTTTTGCTGTATGTGATTCAGACGACAGCTGAGCAGCCTGTGAGTTATGAGTTTGCAGAGAAGTCCATTTTGGCCTCTTTCATCAAGATCAACAGCATTGCTTGTGAGCTTTTACTCAGCTGTATGCGGTGACTCGCACCCCTAGAAGTCACAGCATGGTTATCTGACTTTGGTTTCAGATATTAAACAAGGATCTTCCTCTTTCTCAACTGCATTTGTGCTGAATTTGTTACACAGCAGAACATGACGTATATGATAGAAATTAGTATTTTAGTGCAGTTCACACAGCCATTTCTCAGAATAGATAAAAAAAATGTCTCTTCACCCCAGCCTAAAATATTTATCTGTATTACAAACTGAAAATGTGAATGGCATAATGTAAAAAGGAGATACAAAATGCTACATCAGTCTATTCCTACAATCTGTAAAGTTTTTTTTTTACTGCACATCACTATGACAGTATAAAATAGGGCATTATTTACTAAAAGAGCATACATAAGTCTGGAAAGAAATCACTATGAGAACTGATACACTTGTGTTTCAGGTTTACGTCAGTGCGTGGATGTTTTCAGGACCAATGAATGCAATCCCTTAAAGCGGAGGTCCGCCCAACGCTGCAAAAATTAAAAGCCAGCAGCTGCACATACTGCAGCTGCTAACTTTTAAAAATCAGACACTTACCTGTCCTGGAGTCCAGCGATGTCGGCACAGCAGCTGATGTTTCCATCAGCCGTGCATGCCACCTCCATTGCGAGTAAGGGAACCCAGTAGTGTAGCCATTCGGCTTCACGCCAGGAACCCTACTGCACATGTGTGATGCTCCGCTCCTCTCTCCTTCTGGCCCAGTGACAGGGGGAGGAGGAGGGAGCCAGGGTGGTGACGTCAATACCCACGGCTGAGGCTCTCGAAAGCATACCTATGAAAGACAGGTATCCTGCCCCCCTCCCCCCAAAAGGTGCCAATTGTGGCACCGGAGGGTGAGAGGAGTACAATGGGTGGAACTCCGCTTTAACTTATCAGCTGAAGAATACACTTATGCCGCGTACACACGGTCGGACTTTTCGTCTACAAAAGTCCGACAGCCTGTCCGACAGACTTCCGGCGGACTTTCGGCGGACTTGCAGCAGACTTTCTAACGAACGGACTTGCCTACACACGACCACACAAAAGTCCGACGGATTCGTACGTGATGACGTACACCGGACTAAAATAAGGAAGTTCATAGCCAGTAGCCAATAGCTGCCCTAGCATGGGTTTTTGTCCGTCGGACTAGCACACAGACGAGCGGATTTCGGGGTCCGTCGTAGTTACGACGTAAAGATTTGAAGCATGTTTCAAATCTAAAGTCCGTCGGATTTGAGGCTGAAAAAGTCTGCTGAAAGTCCGGAGAAGCCCACACACGATCGGATTACCAGCCAGCTTTAGTCCGTCGGCGTCCGTTGGACTTTTGTAGACGAAAAGTCCGACCGTGTGTACGCGGCATTATGGTCAATGCATATATTGCAATTCCCCCACTTTTTCTGACCCTACCTTCAAGAAGAATGTCATTAAAACAGTCATGGTCTATTTAGCAACTGGCAATACTTGAGACAACAAACAACAACAAACACTCGACTGTGTGGCATACAACACAGTATACAAAGTGCAGTGGCCAAGAGTATGTAACAGTGGGGGAGATTTACTAAAACTAGTGCACAATAAATCTGGTGCATTTGTACAAAGTACCTAATCAGCTTCTAAATTCAGCTTGTTCAATAAAACCTAGAAGCTGATTGGTTACTATGCAGAGTTGCACCAAATTATGTGTGCACCAGTTTTAGTAAATCTCTCCCAGTGCCTCTTATACTGCTGGTCAGTAAGAGCAAAAAAACTGTCCTATTGTTGGCTTTTTGTTTCTGTATCTTGCACTTTATAGATACGTGCAAGAAAGATTTTCTGTTTAGAAACTATACCCCAAAAATATGGACAGTTGGCAACCCTGCAATCAGCATATGAAATATGAATACCCATTAATGTACCCGCTGTTGTCATGACCAAAACATATATATTAGCAAATGTTGCTGTATTTATTACATGCACACTGTTGTAATCTGAGCAGGGACTATTATTTTTTTTTCCTTTCAATGTTTTTTTTTACAGTCACATTAATATTATTAGTATACACCTTCTATGGTATTGTTCTTGCATGAAATTCACATACAAACTAGCAAAATGTCAAAAAGTCCCCAAAACATTGGGGAAAATAACTTTTCTCTTAGGCAGCCACCACTTTTCTGCAATACAGTCAGTCGCTGGAGCCTATGAAGAATAGCAAACAATGCCATGTGTAAACTAGAAACTAATGTATTCATCTCCATCTGCATTGTGAACACTAAGAGCATGATTGGTCATTTGGTCTTGCTTTTTGATACAAAAACAAACACAGATTTTCTTTAGTAAATCAGGCGTAAAGGCTTTAGTGTTGCTTTTGTTTTAATTGGGATTGTTTCTGACCATTTATTGTATGCTAATCATTATTTTTTTAAACATTTTTCAACAGAACATTATCAGCTTTATGTTCCTGAATCAGCTCAAGTGGGCTCAGCAGTTGGAAAAATCAAGGCAAATGATGCAGACATTGGACTAAATGCTGACATCAAATACTTAATTGTCAATGGGGATGGTGTTTTCTCCATATCCACTGATAAAGAAACAAGGGAGGGAATCCTTTTGCTCAAAAAGGTAAACTATTTTCTTTGAATGCGACTTTATTATATATGTGACACTATTTTGGTTCAAGATCATCAAAATATTTTAATTAAATGATGGTTCTGGACTATACATGAAGACTTGAATACATTGAAATTTAGGGCATTCAATGTAGATTCTTTAAGAGATCCAAGGATCGGCCCTTTAGATATAAGGTATTGGCCATTGGTATACAAATAATTAAAAAACACCCTGCTTGGAGTTTGTTCTCATCTGCTGTCACAATTCTGTTCAACAACTTCAATCAGACTGTCAGTCAGGCTGTTTGCTTGTTCACTTTCTTTTTTCTCATTTTTATTCAAAAATATTATTTTTTTTTAACCGGTTCCCGACCGTCTCACATGTATTTATGGGGGCAGAATAGCTCCCCTCCGCGAAACCCGTATCGCCACTGGCCACGTGTATGAGCGCCAGCATGGGGATTTGTGTGTGTAAACACACAATTCCTTGTGCTGTCAGAGGAGAGGAGACATGTTGTTTGTACCTAGTAAGTAGGATCAGTGATATGTCTCCTCTCCTACTCAGTCCTATCCCCATACAGTTAGAACACACTGAGAGAACACACATTTAACCCCTTGATCGCCCCATAGTTTTAACCCCTTTCCTACCAGTTTCATTACACAGTAATGAGTGCAATTTTGTTTGGGTACAGCATTGCATGAACATGCAATTACCAGTTAAAGCAGCCCAGCGTCAAATTGTAAAAAGTGCTCTGGTCAGGAAGGGGGTAAAACCTTCCGAGGCTGAAGTGGTTAAAGTAATGTTTTTGGTCCATTTGTTGTAAATCCATTTATTGTAAATATCTATCTATCTATCTATCTATCTATCTATCTATCTATCTATCTATCTATCTATCTATCTATCTATCTATCTATCTATCTATCTATCTATTTTTATTTTATAATGTGACACACAGTTTCATTATAAATTCAGTTATGGTCTTACAACTAATACTGGTGGACACAGCCTCTGTTTATTATTATCTTTGAGCTGAAAAATGGTGTAATGAATCTGAGATATTATATCTGAAAATGATTCTCTTCCTCAGTTCCATAGCTTTCATGAAATGTTTTTGGCAGACAAACTAGCAAACTTAATATTTTATCAAAAACAACTCTTCCAGCCTTTCAATAAAAGAAAAAGAAAGAAATAAACCAGACCTTTCATAGATTCAACAGCAGAGAACCATGTGAATAAATCAAAGCAATGCATACGATGTAATTTCCACCTCTGCATATTTTGAGCAAGCGAGATACTGAATGTTGGTTGAATATGAAATTTCTAATATTTTAGAAGCTTTATTAAAGTCAGTCAGCGCAAAATTGGGTAAAAGGAAAATGATGACAAACTATCCATTACTTGCATATGTGATTTTTGTTTTTATTGCCCCAGAAACATATCTTGTCAAACCACAAACAATCTGTTGATTATTTAAAAAATGTACAGTGTTGCCTAAACAGACATTACCAAAAAAGAGGGATCTTTCTACTTAATAGTCACCCATCCCATGTGAAAACAATTAGCACGTTCTCACAACTTGTTCAATTAAGGCTGGGTTCACACTGGTACGACAAACGCTCCGACATTGGGAGCTCATGTCATATGACGTGTGAAAAACAATGTTTTTTAGTTTCACCATGGGAGCTGTCTTAACTGGTCCGACACAAGTCGGTCCGAATTTGAAAATGCTCCCTGCACTACTTTGGTCCGACTTCGATCCTAATTCAGCCCATTGAATATCACTGAAGTCTGATCAAAGCCGGATCGCCACCCTAACTGATCCGACTTCAGCATGCGACTTGTGCTCTTATGATTTTGAAGGGGAACTCCACACCAAATTTTTTTTAAAAATGGCATGGGTTCCCCCTTCAAGAGCATACCAGGCCCTTCAGTCTGGTATGCATTTTAAGGGGAACCCCCACGCTGAAAAACAGCATTGAGTCCCCCCAAAATCCATACCAGATCCTTATCCGAGCACACAGCCCGGAAGGTCAGGATAAGGGGTGGGGAAAAACGAGAGCCCCCCTGAACCATACCAGGCCACATGCCCTCAACATGGGGGTGTGGATCCTTTAGGGGCAGGGGGGCCCTGCACCCCCCCCACCCCAATGCACATTTTCCCCATGTTGATGAGGACAAGGGCCTGAAAACCCTGGCCGTTGGTTGCTGGGGTCTGTGGGCGAGGAACTTATCAGAATCTGGAAGCCCCTTTGACAAGGGGGGCCCCCAGATTCCAGTCCCCCACCCTATATGAATGAGTACCCCTACCCATTCACCTAAAAAAAGGTGTCACAAATAAAACACAACATGTTTTAAAGTAATTTATTAAGGAAGCTCCGTTGTCTCTTCCAATCTCTTCTCCCCTCTATGGCTCTTCTGCTGATGTCTTCTGCCTCTGCTGGTTCTTCTTCCCTTTCCGGGTCTTCTCCGCTGATGTCTTCTAGCCCTCTTCGGTACTTCTCCCTCTGTCTGCTGTCTTCTGCCTCTGCTGAGTCTTCTCCACTATCGTCTCACTCTTTTGCTGAGTCTTTTTTAACATTATCCCTTAAAAAAAAAATCTGATCACTTTTATTGCTGTCACAATTATTTGTGTGAAATTCCTGGTGTTCCTGTCAGCCCCTCTGCTTTCCTGTTAAAAACTGATCATACTAGACAGGAAAGCTCAACATCCATCCAGCTGTTATGCAGCTGATAATAGAGGGAACAGAGAGAATGTGATCACTTATAAAAAAGAGAAAAATAGTATTTATAATTTTTTTTATATATTTATACACACGTTTGCCTTTCATTTCAATTTTAAACTGAATGGGTTGTTTCTACAAGGTGATCGTTTAGAAGCACTTTAATTTAGAATACCACCAAAAGAAAGCTCTATTTGTGTAAAAAAAAAAAAAATAATACAAATGTAATATGGGTACAGTGTTGCATGACCGCACAATGGTCATTCAAAGTGTGACAGTGTTAAATGGTATAAATACATGTAAATGATTGTAAAGGATTTTTTTAAAAATAACAAACATCTCTATACTTACCTGCTCTGTACAATGGGATTGCACAAAGTGGCCCTGAAACTCAGGTCCCCCGCTGGTGCTCCTTCCTCCTCCTCTGTCCAATGCCCACATGCAGCCGCTTATTTTAATTTTCATTAGTGTTTTATGTTTAGTTTAGGAGAAGGGGAGGGACTCTAAGATAAGTGGATTTTGCATTTTTGCATAGACCACTTTAAAGCTCCATGCAGTGATACACATTGTTCTAGTCCACATGTCTCCCAAACAAGGATAAATCACACACAAAATAATACTTGTGCAAATGCTATGTTACTATGAACCATGCCTTAAGAAACTCAGGGACTGTACTGTACAGAAAGGGAATGATCAATTTTATACAGATGGGACATGAGGATTACTTAATAAACAGGTTCATCAAACATTTAATGCACTTTAATAAATGCATTTTTGATAGATATTTGCTTACAATAATGCCCTGATTTTGTCATGATTAACCACTTCAATATTGGACACTTTTACCCCCTTCCTGCCCAGGCCAATTTTCGGCTCTCAGCGCTGTTACACTTTGAATGCCGATTACTCAGTCATGCAACACTATACCCAAATGTAATTTTTATCATTTTTTTATCAAAGCTAAAGCTTTCTTTTGGTTGCATTTAATCACTACTGGGTTTTTATTTATTTTTTTTTGCTATATAAACAAAAAAAATACAAAACATTTTTTATAAATATTTTCAAATAAATGATCCTTCTATATAAATGTAGGCCAAAATGCATTATGCTACATTTCTTTAGTATTAATAACCCAAATAAGGGTGTATTAGTCAGTCTGTGTGAAAGTTATAGAGTCTACAATCTATGGTTTATACATTCTTATGGCCCTAAAATGCCAGGACAGTACAAATACCCCCCCCCCCCCAATAACCTCTTTTTTGGAAAGTAGATAAAAAATGTTTTTAGTAAGAGGCATGGTGACAGTATGTACAAAAAAAAAATATATATATATATATATATATATATATATATATATATATATATATATATATATATATATATATACTGTACTGCACTGTGGAGGTGATCAGGATTTTTTTTTACATTATGATTGCTTATTACAGTGATGGTCACTGTATAAGCAGTCATTTTTACTTGTATCCATTCATGTGCCATTGTACACTATTGTGATAGCTGTGATTGGCCACCGCTATCACAGGGTACAAGTCTGTATGTGATAATTGTGATCAGTCAAGATCATGCCACTGGGCATGCATGAAGCAAGTGCCTGCAAGGATGTCATATGATGTCCACCCGTGATAACAGGATAACAGTTCTCCCACCCAGCTGTATTTTTATAATAGGCCAGGTGGAAGATGGTTAAACAATTCTTGCTCAGTGGGCTTGATTTACTAAAAAAATGAATACCATACAGCTGCGTTTACTTCTGTTAGCTAAACAAAACAGTATCCTTTTTTATTTTGGAATTTCTCTGCACATACTTGACTATTTAAAGTGAACACAGCTTCAATTTGTTTAGTGAAGGCTAGCACCTTGCCTAATTGTACAAAAATCAGGGCATTGTTTAAGAAAAAAAAATATCTTTCCAGGATGTTAAACTGTTACCTTTAGAAAAAAATCAAATGAACTTGGTAAATCACAAATGTTGGAAATGATTTTACATTATTTTTTGTATGCCTGCAGTAATTATTTTCCTCAGTGTAAGTAAAGTATCTAAATAGTCCTTAAATTTATTTTTAGCAAACCTAGTTTAGTGTTAAAGCGTTTACTCTGTCATGCTGAGTCTGTGTGGTGCTTTGATGATTGTTCTTTTATTCGAAAAGCTTAGTATTTAAAAAGATATTCCCAAACTACATTTATTTCTTTTAGTGTATTTTCATTACAGGGAAGGAAAAGTTGTGGGGGCTTTGTTTTCTTCTTCCAAAAGTTTTAGATAAAAAGCTATGGTGTTTTGGTGTATACAATATCTGTTTTGTCTGCAACTTCATGAAAGCATTGCAAAGTCCTTTTAAGTAATCCATTTTTGATATATTATAGTCATTTATCATTTTATTGACATTTTTTCAAGAAAATAGGCACCCATCTGTTTCTATCTGCTTCAATCCATATCTGCTAAACATCCTGTATAAATGTACATTTTCTTATACAGACACAATTATGCTTTAATCTTTCATCACATCTTTTTCATTGTGCTGTGGCTGTACTAGGAATGTGAATTTTCTTTTACTGAATTCTAATGACTCATTAGCTCAACCTTTGGCATCCTAATCATCTTCCAGCAGTATTCATGTGCCTTACATCAAAATTAGCCAAATGGGCATAGCTAAGGAAATTTCAAATTTCAGTACCTATCAGACATTATTTTACATATAAAAAATGTGAACACTCTTGTAGATTAAACATTCAGTGAATAAATCACAGGTATAAAAATTATGCTGATAATTGCTTTGTACTCCTTACATTATTTACTATTATAAATATAAACAGTGCAGCGCTAAAACATGAAAATACAAAATCATTGATGATAGGGTCATAAAAAAAAAAAATCATAAAATAAAGAAAATAATGAAAAAATCAATAACACAATAAGAACTCTTATATAGTTTATATAGGTGAGTCCATAAACTTTGTGATTCCAAGTAATGATGATCAGTCACCCAAAAAACAGAAGGAAGAACCACCGCTGTGAAAGACTTCTGCCACCAAATGTGATATAAGGAGGCTTACAGGAATGTATGGACCCTATTCAGCTTATACTAAATGGGTCAGACAGACAGCGATGTATCAACACCTAGGTATAGATTGTTTGCTGAAATCTTCTACAATAGATCTTATGATATTCTCAACAGCCACCGGAACCAGTATTATAAGGCACTTCAAAGTCAAAACTGGAATATTCTCATCAGTACTCCATTAGGACATAGATCCAGGGAAAGCAATAACTGAAATGGTTGCGGAATACAATTAATGATTATTCTACATTTGCAGACTCTATGTTTGCACGCATAGTCACTACTAATAGCTCCACTGCAGATAGAGTGGTATATTTACTTTAATCTCATGTAATGAGTACTTTGGATTCGTTTTTTTTCCCTCTAATTACTCAACCCTAATGAGGCACTATCTGTGTATATAATTGTCAGTTTCTTTACAACATCCCAGTAGATTTGAACAATTTACAAAAGGTTGTAACTTTTTTTCAATAAATGTATTAGTTCCACCCTTTGCATTATATTTTCATCATTCTAGAATACTATACATTCTCCATAATCTCAGACAAGATTATCTATTTTATTGAGAAGTTATTTATAAAATGCACAGTCTTACTTTTGGGCTAAAATTAATTTATTGCCCTCATTTATTTGCCTGCTAGTCAGCTTAAATGAACTAATTCCTGAATGAGTATACATTTGCTAGTTGTGAAATCAGTTTCATTATAACGACTATGAACATAAGAATTTCCTTTCTTATGCCTGCCTTCATACTTTCAGCATACAGTCACCTAGAACCCAGCTTTACTGTTTCTTAGTTTCTTTTTAGACAGTATTTTTATATAATCACCTATGCCTGTGAAAGCTAACCCATGCAAATGTATTTCACTGTCTAATTGCCGGTTTTGAAAATAAAAAGAGACTCTATAATTAGCTCTACCTTGACTGCTTATTATTTGTTCTGACTCCACATTACAATAGTAGAATACTGTAAATGATGGTGTCCTATTTATGTCTTTAACTTTCTAAATAAGTAGTTAGTGTCACTGAAGAGGAAATGGATAGGTTGCAGACTTGATTAGAAACAGCAAAACTTACCGCTCTAATCACAGTTATTATGATGAGTAAGTCAAGGGGCTTGAAAACAAATATAACAAACATCCCCACAGCCATTCACTTCTATTTCCCTTGAATCAAAAGAAAGCCAAGACACATAATTCTCAATCCCAGAGAGACAATGAGATATGCTTTGTTTTGGGAAATGATCATCAGTCCCTTTTTCTGGTTCTCTTTTGTCTTGATTTGTTTCCATTGGTACAGTATGTCCCTAAATGTCTTTTACAGTATTGCTTATCTTAGGCTACTGGTTGGTTACACCTACTCTTAGGCTCGGTTTACATGAGCCGCATCCGTTGCACAGCAGGGGCCCGGTGCATGCTGGTTCACCATTTCAGGTCCAATTTCAGTCCGGATTTTGGGCTGAATTCAGACCTGAAATGGACCAAAAAAGGCACATGTTTTTCCTGCAAAACACACTGGACCTGCTGCGGAGATATGTGAACCGGCTCCATAGAGCACATCATTCTCTGTCATTGCTTACAATGCCAATTGGAGTAGCACCCTTTTCTTCTTCTAAATTATGAAGCTTTTCAAATTGAAACTAAAGAACCAAAAAGGAGTGGGTTTTCCAATCTGTAATGGGAGAGGGGGCAGCTTAAGATCCAGTCTGGATCCTGGAAGAAAAGAGATTTTAAGGGTCCTAGGAAGGTAAGTAGAGAAAAATAAAAGGAAGAGCTAGGTCAGGAATGGAGGATAAGGTGTAGGGAGTAGAAAAGGGGTTATGGGAAGTGGGAGAAGGGTAGAGGGGTAGTTAGGGGAGGGGACAGGGAGGGAAAAATGGTTTGAATGTTAAGTTCCCAGGAAAGAATCTCTTATGCCTTGGAAAGGGAATTTCCATAGTTCCCAGGAGGAGATCAAATCTAATCAGTGGAACCAGGTTTTTTCTGAACCTCTAACCTTGATGATTAAGTGCGGCAATGAGATTTTTCACTGTATATAATTCTTGTAATTTCAGGAACCACATAGCTAGGGTGGGGGGAGGTTTGTTTCAGTATCAACCACTTCAGCTCCGGAAGGTTTTACCGCCTTCCTGACTAGGCCATTTTTTGCGATACGGCGCTGCGTTACTTTAACTGACAATTGCGTGCCCATTTGACGCTGTACCCCAAAAAAGTATGTCCTTTTTTCCACAATTTTTTTCTTTTGGGGGTATTTGACCACCTCTGCCTTTTTTATTTTTTGTGCTATAAATAAAAAGACCGACAATTAAAAAAAAAAAAAAAACATAATTTTTTACCTTCTGCTATAAAACACATGCCACATTAAGTTTAGAGATTATAATAGAAAAAAAAAGACCGCCAATTTAAAAAAAAAAACATAATTTTTTACCTTCTGCTATAAAACACATGCCACATCCAATAAAAATGTAAAAAATCAAATTTCTTCATCAGTTTAGACCAATATGTATTTTGCTACATATTTTTGGTAAAGAAAAATCCCAATAAGCGTATATTGATTGGTTTGTGCAAAAATTATAGCGTATACTACTATGGGATATTTTTATGGACTTTTTTTAAATTGTTTTTATTAGTGATTTTTAGCGGGACTGCGACATAGTGGTTCGCTAATCTGACACTAAATGACACTTTTTGGGGACCAGTGACACCAATACAGTGACCAGTGCTAAAAAAATGCACTGTCACTGTATAAATGACACTGTCAGGGAAGGGGTTAACATCAGGGGCAATCAAAGGCTTAAGGGTGCTCCTAGGGAGTGCTTTCTAACTGTGGGGGAATGCTGACACTGGAGGAAAACAGAGATCCGTGTTTCTGCTTAGCAGAAACACAAAAATCTCCATTTTCCTCCCTCACAGAATGGCAGTCTGCCTTGTTTACATAGGCAGACCGCCATTCTGTCTCTCCTCTGAATGATCGCGGGTAACCGGCGGCCCCAGAGCCAACAACAGCGGGAGTAGTAATAATTAACGTCTATGCAGATTGCATTTGGGAAAGGCTGGAGCATCAGGGGAGGAAATATTTGTTATTAACACGATGCAGTATGTGTTCTGTGTAAGCATTATAGTTAAATTTAGAGATTATAATAGATGTAGAGATTATAATAGAGTTTCTCTGCAAAGTTCATTAGTAATCACTTTTCACAATATATTGTAGCCCTCAAGTCATTTGTCCACTAAGAAAATTGAAGTAACAATTTTTTTGATTGGTATTTTCTACTAGCTTAGAAAAGATATTGTTCAATGGCTGTTATATGGCGATATGGCTATGATTAAGGTTACACGCCAATACACGTAAGCCCTGTATTATTTTGTACCACACCTGGATTAATAAATGTATTCGTTGCGGATGATCGAGCTGCCGGCTTTCTTTCATCTACATGTTTGCTCGGGTGCTAGGCGGACACTACAAGTAAGTGCACCGACCGCTCACCACCTCAGGGAATTACTACAGATGTATGTGGATTAGGTGTGTTCTTTTATTAGCCTGTCTAGAAAGGTGATTTTAAAAGCTAGTTATATGTTTCCACAGCAGAATTTTGCATAGTTGGTTGTTTGTAGATGTTTAGAGAGGGTATTGAATTCCATTAAGATCATTTTGAAGGTATTTCAGGAATTGGTGTTACCTTGATATGACTGGGTTATTTTGGTCAATCCATTCTGTCTCCAAAGATGGAAAGTTGCATAGCCCCTGCTTTGTGGGAATGATGGATTATTCTGGGTTGGAAGATATTTAAAATATATTTAAAAGAAGATATTTGAAAACATTTAAAATGATGGGCTACTGCTTTATTCCTCTTACACCATGAATCTTGGGCTTCCTCTCATACCCCCATCATAGTACATGGTATTATAGCCACTAGAAGAGCAATAACATCTGCCTGGAAACAAGCAACCTCCCCTGACTGGTTACTCTTTGTCCAATATCTTAATACACAAACCCAGTTTAAGCTGATGTTTGCAGTGTAACTTGTTCCAGCACCCTTTTCCATTTTGTTCTTGTATATGGCTTTGTGTGTGAAGTTTCATTGTACTTCTCACTTATAAAATCAGTGCAAATTATTGAAAAAAAAATGGTGGGCTACAATTCCGTAACAGCAAAACAAGTTGTTTTTCAACTCTGGAGGTAAATTTCTTATTTTGCTCAACAGGATAGCTGATAGCCTCCATGAAGATGTCTGCTCTGTTTCTTTGTCCAAATTGGAGCATCTTGAGGAAGAAGAAAACCCAGACTTCCTTTACTCATTGGGAGATAAAATCATTATGTGTGTTATTTTACCATGCCACAAAAATATGGCTAGAGCTTTGTTTACTAATTTGATTACATCATTATGTTTAAGGAGTATTGAAATAGTGTAAAGTGGGTAAGGATCTTGTGTTCATCTAGATCTTGTGTTGATCTTTAGAAACTTCAGAGCTTTAGTGTTTGGTGCTTTAACGCAGATGTGCTTTCATTGAGAGCGCAGTATAAAGTTTAGTCGTTATGTGAGTGCTGATGGGAAATCTTCCTTCTTTTTCTGCACCTGGAAGCAAATGTTTCAATTCACATTTTTTGCAATTAATACATGTCCCCTGGGGTAGGACCCAGGTCCCTATACACTTTTTATGGCAAACAACTTGCATATAAGCCTTCAGTGAGAACTTTGGATTTTGCAGGTTCAAGTCCCATTGACTTCCACTATTCCTGCATATGCATATTATTTCTCTGAAATAATTTTTCCTTTGCAACATTGTTGCTTCTACTTCAAATATTTTGATTATAAGAATGCTAGAATGTGGAATGTTTTGATGTTTTGGTAAATATATTTTCTCTGTCACTTTCACTTTTTACTCTCATCTCACAACAATCTTTATCCAAACTGACACAGGTGTCTTTACAAAGCACAAACAATACCATTGCTGATGAAAATTTAAAACGAGTCACAATTTTTTGTGCTTTTTATTATTTCCAAATAATCATAATTTGAGCCCAACAATGTGATATGTGTACCAACATCGGAATTTAAAATGTAATTCCCAAAAATTTGAGAGTAATATCACTATTCTACACTCACCCACAAAAAAAACACCAAATATCACAAAATAAATCAAGAAGAATAACTCTTAATGTTAATAATGTTATTAATGTAATTCCATCACCTGTCCAAAGAAATGCAGTATTTATGTATATTTATGTGTAAGAGGGTCTCATATGTGGCAGCTCTGTGGCTTAGAGGTTAGAATTACTGCTTAGCATCCCTGAGCATATGGATTCAATTCCCAAACATGCTGCTTTATGTAGAGAAGTTGTCTCATCTCCCAGGTCCTAAAATTATGTCTAAATGTACTATTTATGTGTAGGAGGGTTCCATCACCATTGTAAATCTTGCTAGATTAGTCAAAAGTATTGGGACACCTGCCTTTACACCCACATGAACTTTAATGGCCTGCCCAGTCTTAGTCCGTAGGGTTAAAAATTGATTTGGCCCACCCTTTGCAGCTAGAACAGCTTCTGGGAAGGCTGTCCATAAGGTTTAAGCCCCGTACACATGATCAGACTTTCTGACGGGAAATGTTGGATGTCAGGCTGTTGACAGAAAATCTGACCATGTGTATGCTCCATTGGACAATTGTTGTCGGCCTGGTATGGTTCAGGGGTGGTGGCGCTCGCTCGTCAACCCCTTTCCTCCATACTCGGATAATGGTCCAGTATTGATTTTGCAGGGCACCCTTTGGCACTTTTTTAAAATTTTGGGGGTTTCTTTCAAACTCCATACCAGACCTAAGGGTCTGGAATGGCATTTAGGGGGGACCCCATGACATTTAAATAAAAAAAACAGCGTGGGTTTCCCCTTAAAACCCATACCAGATCCAAACTGACTGGTATGGATTGCTGTCAACAGGGAAGCCCGTTGACAGCTTATGACTCATCCATTGCTAAGGATGCGGCACCTGGCTTCTGGCCACCTCTTAACAACCAGCTATTCATTGAGTCCTGATTGGGTAAAGCTTTGCACCTAACCAGCATTCAGGTGCATTGCTTCAGCCAATCAGGGCTTAGAATGCACTTTGCAGCGTGCAGTGCATTGTGGGGCACTGACCGGGTGAAAATCCCGTTGAGCGCCCTGCAAATTCAGGTGTTTGCTGAAAAACGCCAACAGGTGACGTTCGGGCTGAACTTATGCTCGGTCTAAACTGCTCGCCCAACACTAGTAACAAATAATACCAGCAATACAATAACTATGAGGTGCTCATCTCAGGAGTAACGTTATGCAAGCCAATATACCAATAAGGAGTGAAAGATTGTTCTATTCTATTTATAAAGAGTTCTAAGACAGATATGGGTAGGGCTATAGATAAAAAGGAGGAGAAAAAAGAATAAGGCATACAAATCTTAGAATCAGGAAAAAGAGTTGGGTATTAATTAGGGTAAGGGGAATAAGGGAATATATGTATTTTATCTGGTGCTTGGATAGTAGTAGATTAGTCGGCCACCTGAGAGGTTCATGTGATAGGTGAGAGATGGATCCATTTATTATGTTATGAAGTTAGGAGAATAGGGATTCTTTGTTTGGTTTAAGGTTGTTTTAATTGTTCTATGTCTGTAATGTGTGCTATACTTTAGTGATTTTTAGGCTGCAGAGTGTTTATATAGATACCAGTGAGTGTTTGTATTTTCACAGGGAGTGTGTAGAGATGTATAACAAACAGCATGCTGGTGTGAAGTTTATTTTTGTGATGTGAATGATCAAGTCAGTGCGATTAAAAGACATTGCCACCAAATATGGCACATATTCTCTTGGGCCTGTTAGCATCCTTAGCACTTTTTTAGCATCTTATTTTTTCAGGTACCGCTGTTACATTTTTACAGAGGTTGTAATACCAGTGTGTGAGGATTTCTTGAATGCATGTGCTTATTGAATACTGGTTTCCCACAGTTTTTTAAACATAACTGTTGTAGTGTTTACTTTTTGTTGTAACCAGGTGTACGCTATTAAAGTGTTTTTTTTTTTTTTTTTTACATTGTGCTATTGAGAAATACTGTCTCAAAAGTCGTGAGGGGTCTAATAAAATCCTTTTTTGTTTATAACAAGAGGTGCATTAAGATAAAAAGCCTTCAGTGTGCAGCAGCCCCCCTTAGCCCACCTAATACTTACCTGAGCCCCATCTCTATCCAGTGATGTCTATGAGTGCCTTGGCAGTCCGAGACTCTGCCTCCTGATTGGCTGAGTCAAAGCAGTGGTGCCATTGTCTCCCACTGCTGTCAATCAAAGTCAGTTAGCAAATCAGGAAAGAGAGGGTGGGTCCAAACCGGGGCTCTGTGTCTGAATGGACACAGGGAACTGCAGCTCGGCTCAGGTTCCTCCATAGCAAGCTGCTTGCTTTCAGGGAACTCAACAGGAGGGAGGGGCCAGGAGAGCTGAAGAGGGACCTGAGAAGAGGAGGATCTGGGCTGCCCTGTACAAAACCACTGCCCAGAGTAATTAAGTATAACATGTTTATGATTTTAGAAAAAAAACTGAGACTTTGCAATCACTTTAAGGGGGGTAGCTTTACATGAGAGTTTTGAAAGAAATACATATTAACAGCATCTGTAATGCATTTGCAAATTTTTAGTTCAAAGTGATAGAGATGGGAGTGTATTGAATCCCAATTTCAGATTCCCCAATAGAGGGAGGTGAGCAAGTAATTGATACAGGATTATCTATCATGGGGGATTGAGTATAAGTGAAATCCTTACCAGAGGGGTGGGTTATGCTATTTATTTGACAATACCTAGCATGTTAGCCTAAAAATGGCCATTACTGTTTTTTCATTATTTGTCTCCTATTGACTTCAATAGAGTCCGGATTAGGCACCTAAACTTTGTTGACCCTGTCACAAACTGAACTGAGGTAGGTAGGTTCAGCTCATTACTAATCTTATCCCAAATGCTAAAGGTTTAGTCACACTGGATTTTTTTTTTTTTTTTTTTAGAAACAAAAAGTTACTAAAAATGTCCAAAAATATCCACTGTACCCAATACATCTGGTTCACTAACACAATAATATGCTCTACTGCAAATGCTACTATTGTTTTTATTTGAAGTTTGCACTGTCAAATGTTTGAAGAAAACTGTTGCATAGAGACGTCCCTTTTAAAATCTTGTCACAGTTGGTGTGGTGGTAGAAAGTGTCTGTGACTTTGAAAAGAAGGCTTACCTGTATTTTATGTTTGGTCCAGAATACCTAGGTCCTGCACCGCCCCTCGCCATTATATTTGTCAACTCCTCTGGAAAGGTTTCAGCACTGGAGTACTGATGTTCTCACATTGTATGTGTAGGAAATAGTCTCCAGCAATGTACCTTTCAAAACCTTCAAACCTGCCTTGTTTAAGTGCCCATTCATGTCATCTGATGGGAGATGCCTGGTCAAAATTGTCTGTATCCAAAATCTATTGGGGTTGTTTTGGAAGTTTGGACAACTTTTCATGTTTATACCATGCTTTGTTGATAGCATCTCTTTAAGACTAATACTTGGCTCATTCTTGAGTAGGGATGGGCCGAACACCCCCCCCCCCCGTTCGGTTTGCACCAGAACATGCGAACAGGCAAAAAATTTGTTTGAACATGCGAACACCATTAAAGTCTATGGGACACAAACATGGAAAATCAAAAGTGATCATTTTAAAGGCTTAAATGCATGGTATTGTCTTAAAAGGTGTTTGGGGACCTGGGTCCTGCCCCAGGGGACATGTATCAATGCAAAAAAAGTTTTAAAAATGGAAGTTTTTTCAGGAGCAGTGATTTTAATAATGCTTAAATTGAAACAATAAAAGTGTAATATTTCTTTAAATTTCATACCTGGGGGGTGTCTATAGTATGCCTGTAAAGCGGCGCATGTTTCCCGTGTTTAGAACAGTCTGACAGCAAAATTACATTTCTAAAGGAAAAAAGTCATTTAACCACTTAAGGACCGCCTCACGCCGATGTACGTCGGCAAGGCGGCACGGGCAGGCAAAATCACGTACATATACGTGATTTGCCTCCCGCGGGTGGGGGGTCCGATCGGACCCCCCCCGGTGCCCGAGGCGGTCCTGTTATGTCCCCCGGCGATCGGAGGTGAGGGGAAGGCCATCCGTTCGTGGCCCCCCCTCGCGATCGCCGCCGGCCAATCAGATCACTTCCTTTGCTGCTGTATGCTAAACAGCAGCAAAGGAAATTATGTCATCTCTCCTCGGCTCTGTATTTTCCGTTGCAGCGCCGAGGAGAGAAGACTTCACTGTGAGTGCACAACACTACACACACAGTAGAACATGCCAGGCATACAAAACACCCCGATCCCCCCCTGATCGCCCCCGATCCCCCCCCGATCGCCCCCGATCCCCCCCAATCACCCCCCCTCCCTGTCACAAACTGACACCAGCAGTTTTTTTTTTTTTTTTCTGATTACAGCATTGGTGTCAGTTTGTGACAGTTACAGTGTTGGGACAGTTAGGGTTAGCCCCCTTTAGGTCTAGGATACCCCCCTAACCCCCCCTAATAAAGTTTTAACCCCTTGATCACCCCCTGTCGCCAGTGTCACTAAGCGATCATTTTTCTGATCGCTGTATTAGTGTCGCTGGTGACGCTAGTTAGTGAGGTAAATATTTAGGTTCGCCGTCAGCGTTTTATAGCGACAGGGACCCCCATATACTACCTAATAAATGTTTTAACCCCTTGATTGCCCCCTAGTTAACCCTTTCACCACTGATCATGGTATAACCGTTACGGGTGACGCTGGTTAGTTCGTTTATTTTTTATAGTGTCAGGGAACCCGCCGTTTATTACCGAATAAAGGTTTAGCCCCCCGATCGCCCGGCGGTGATATGCGTCGCCCCAGGCAGCGTCAGATTAGCGCCAGTACCGCTAACACCCACGCACGCGTCATACGCCTCCCTTAGTGGTATAGTATCTGAACGGATCAATATCTGATCCGATCAGATCTATACTAGCGTCCCCAGCAGTTTAGGGTTCCCAAAAACACAGTGTTAGCGGGATCAGCCCAGATACCTGCTAGCACCTGCGTTTTGTCCCTCCGCCCGGCCCAGCCCAAGTGCAATATCAATCGATCACTGTCACTTACAAGGCACTAAACGCATAACTGCAGCGTTCGCAGAGTCAGGCCTGATCCCTGCGATCGCTAACAGTTTTTTTGGTAGCATTTTGGTGAACTAGCAAGCACCAGCCCCAGGCAGCGTCAGGTTAGCGAAAGTACCGCTAACACCCACGCACGTACCGTACACCTCCCTTAGTGGTATAGTATCTGAACGGATCAATATCTGGTCCGATCAGATCTATACTAGCGTCCCCAGCAGTTTAGGGTTCCCAAAAACGCAGTGTTAGCGGGATCAGCCCAGATACCTGCTAGCACCTGCGTTTTTCCCCTCCGCCCGGCCCAGCCCAGCCCACCCAAGTGCAGTATCGATCGATCACTGTCACTTACAAGGCACTAAACGCATAACTGCAGCATTCGCAGAGTCAGGCCTGATCCCTGCGATCGCTAACAGTTTTTTTGGTAGCATTTTGGTGAACTAGCAAGCACCAGCCCCAGGCAGCGTCAGGTTAGTGCCAGTACCGCTAACACCCACACACGCGCCGTACACCTCCCTTAGTGGTATAGTATCTGAACGGATCAATATCTGATCCGATCAGATCTATACTAGCGTCCCCAGCAGTTTAGGGTTCCCAAAAACGCAGTGTTAGCGGGATCAGCCCAGATACCTGCTAGCACCTGCGTTTTGCCCCTCCGCCCGGCCCAACCCAGCCCACCCAAGTGCAGTATCGATCGATCACTGTCACTTATAAGGCACTAAACGCATAACTGCAGCGTTCACAGAGTCAGGCCTGATCCCTGCGATCGCTAACAGTTTTTTTGGTAGCATTTTGGTGAACTAGGAAGCACCAGCCCCAGGCAGTATCAGGTTAGTGCCAGTACCGCTAACACCCACACACGCGCCGTACACCTCCCTTAGTGGTATAGTATCTGAACGGATCAATATCTGATCCGATCAGATCTATACTAGCGTCCCCAGCAGTTTAGGGTTCCCAAAAACGCAGTGTTAGCGGGATCAGCCCAGATACCTGCTAGCACCTGCGTTTTGCCCCTCCGCCCGGCCCAGCCCAGCCCACCCAAGTGCAGTATCGATTGATCACTGTCACTTACAAAACACTAAACACATAACTGCAGCGTTCGCAGAGTCAGGCCTGATCCCTGCGATCGCTAACAGTTTTTTCGGAAGCTTTTTATTGAACTGGCAAGCACCAGCGGCCTAGTACACCCCGGTCGTAGTCAAACCAGCACTGCAGTAACACTTGGTGACGTGGCGAGTCCCATAAGTGCAGTTCAAGCTGGTGAGGTGGCAAGCACAAGTAGTGTCCCGCTGCCACCAAAAAGACAAACACAGGCCCGTCGTGCCCATAGTGCCCTTCCTGCTGCATTCACCAATCCTAATTATCCTAATTGGGAACCCACCATTTCTGCAACGCCCGTACTTCCCCCATTCACATCCCCAACCAAATGCAGTCGGCTGCATGAGAGGCATTTTTATGTCCTCCCGAGTACCCCTACCCAACGAACCCCCCCAAAAAAGATGTCGTGTCTGCAGCAAGCGTGGATATAGACGTGACACCCGCTATTATTGTCCCTCCTGTCCTGACAATCCTGGTCTTTGCATTGGTGAATGTTTTGAATGCTACCATTCACTAGTTGAGTATTAGCGTAGGGTACAGCATCGCACAGACTAGACACACTTTCACAGGATCTCCCAAGATGCCATCGCATTTTGAGAGACCCGAACCTGGAACCGTTTACAGTTATAAAAGTTAGTTACAAAAAAAAGTGTAAACAAAAAAAAAAAACACATACAAAAATATAAAATAAAAAAAAATAGTTGTCGTTTTATTGTTCTCTCTCTCTCTATTCTCTCTCTATTGTTCTGCTCTTTTTTACTGTATTCTATTCTGCAATGTTTTATTGTTATTATGTTTTATCATGTTTGTTTTTCAGGTCTGCAATTTTTTATACTTTACCGTTTACTGTGCTTTATTGTTAACCATTTTTTTGTCTTCAGGTACGCCATTCACGACCTTGAGTGGTTATACCAGAATGATGCCTGCAGGTTTAGGTATCATCTTGGTATCATTCTTTTCAGCCAGCGGTCGGCTTTCATGTAAAAGCAATCCTAGCAGCTAATTAGCCTCTAGACTGCCTTTACAAGCCGTGGGAGGGAATGCCCCCCCCACCGTCTTCTGTGTTTTTCTCTGGCTCTCCTGTCTCAACAGGGAACCTGAGAATGCAGCCGGTGATTCAGCCAGCTGACCATAGAGCTGATCAGAGACCAGAGTGGCTCCAAACATCTCTATGGCCTAAGAAACCAGAAGCTACGAGCATTTTATGACTTAGATTTCGCCGGATGTAAATAGCACCATTGGGAAATTGGGGAAGCATTTTATCACACCGATCTTGGTGTGGTCAGATGCTTTGAGGGCAGAGGAGAGATCTAGGGTCTAATAGACCCCAATTTTTTCAAAAAAGAGTACCTGTCACTACCTATTGCTATTATAGGGGATATTTACATTCCCCGAGATAACAATAAAAATGATTAAAAATAAGATAAAAAAGCAAAAAAATAATAAAGAAAAAAAAAAAAAAAAAGCACCCCTGTCGCCCCCTGCTCTTGCGCTAAGGCGAACGCAAGCGGCGGTCTGTCGTCAAACGTAAACAGCAATTGCACCATGCATGTGAGGTATCACCGCGAAGGTCAGATCGAGGGCAGTCATTTTAGCAGTAGACCTCCTCTGTAAATCTAAAGTGGTAACCTGTAAAGGCTTTTAAAGGCTTTTAAAAATGTATTTATTTTGTTGCCACTGCACTGCAATTGTAAAGCATGTCATGTTTGGTATCCATGTACTCGGACTAAGATCATCTTTTTTATTTCATCAAACATTTGGGCAATATAGTGTGTTTTAGTGCATTAAAATTTAAAAAAGTGTGTTTTTTCCCCAAAAAATGCGTTTGAAAAATTGCTGCGCAAATACTGTGTGAAAAAAAAAATGAAACACCCACTATTTTAATCTGTAGGGCATTTGCTTTAAAAAAATATATAATGTTTGGGGGTTCAAAGTAATTTTCTTGCAAAAAAAAATAACTTTTTCATGTAATCAAAAAGTGTCAGAAAGGGCTTTGTCTTCAAGTGGTTAGAAGAGTGGGTGATGTGTGACATAAGCTTCTAAATGTTGTGCATAAAATGCCAGGACAGTTCAAAACCCCCCCAAATGACCCCATTTTGGAAAGTAGACACCCCATGCTATTTGCTGAGAGGCATGTCGAGTCCATGGAATATTTTATATTGCGACACAAGTTGCGGGAAAGAGACAATTTTTTTTTTTTTTGCACAAAGTTGTCACTAAATGATATATTGCTCAAACATGCCATGGGAATATGTGAAATTACACCCCAAAATAAATTCTGCTGCTTCTCCTGAGTACAGGGATACCACATGTGTGAGACTTTTTGGGAGCCTAGCCGCGCACGGGACCCCGAAAACCAAGCACCGTCTTCAGGCTTTCTAAGGGCGTGAATTTTTGATTTCACTCTTCACTGCCTATCACAGTTTCGGAGGCCATGGAATGCCCAGTAGCACAAAACCCCCCCAAATGACCCCATTTTGGAAAGTAGACACCCCAAGCTATTTGCTGAGAGGTATAGTGAGTATTTTGCAGACCTCACTTTTTGTCACAAAGTTTTGAAAATTGAAAAAAGAAAAAAAAAAAGTTTTTTCTTGTCTTTCTTCATTTTCAAAAACAAATGAGAGCTGCAAAATACCCACCATGCCTCTCAGCAAATAGCTTGGGGTGTCTACTTTCCAAAATGGGGTCATTTGGGGGGGTTTTGTGCCACCTGGGCATTCCATGGCCTCAGAAACGGTGATAGGCAGTGAAGAGTAAAATCAAAAATTCACGCCCTTAAAAACGCTGAAGGCGGTGATTGGTTTTCGGGGCCCCGTACGTGGCTAGGCTCCCAAAAAGTCCCACACATGTGGTATCAGCATACTCAGGAGAAGCAGTTAAATGTATTTTGGGGTGCAATTCCACATATGCCCATGGCCTGTGTGAGCAATATATCATTTAGTGACAACTTTGTGCAAAAAAAAAAAAAAAAAGTGTCACTTTCCCGCAACTTGTGTCAAAATATAAAATATTCCATGGACTCAATATGCCTCTCAGCAAATAGCTTGGGGTGTCTACTTTCCAAAATAGGGTCATTTGGGGGGGTTTGTGCCACCTGGGCATTCCATGGCCTCCGAAACTGTGATAGGCAGTGAAGAGTGAAATCAAAAATTTACACCCTTAGAAATCCTGAAGGCGGTGATTGGTTTCGGGGTCCCGTACGCGGCTAGGCTCCCAAAAAGTCCCACACATGTGGTATCCCCGTACTCAGGAGAAGCAGCTGAATGTATTTTGGGGTGCAATTTCACATAGGCCTATGGCCTGTGTGAGCAATATATCATTTAGTGACAACTTTTTGTAAATATTTTTTTTTTTTTTGTCATTATTCAATCACTTGGGACAAAAAAAATAAATATTCAATGGGTTCAACATGCCTCTCAGCAATTTCCTTGGGGTGTCTACTTTCCAAAATGGGGTCATTTGGGGGGGTTTTGTACTGCCCTGCCATTTTAGCACCTCAAGAAATGACATAGGCAGTCATAAACTAAAAGCTGTGTAAATTCCAGAAAATGTACCCTAGTTTGTAGACGCTATAACTTTTGCGCAAACCAATAAATATACGCTTATTGACATTTTTTTTACCAAAGACATGTGGCCGAATACATCTGATGCTACGGGGAAGCCATAGGGATGTCCCCGTGTGTCAGAGGGGGGTGGGGTCACGGGGAAGTCCCCGTGGGCATCAGAGGGGGTGGGGTCACCCGGTGATGACACTATGTGGCGCCGCCCACAGTTTTAAAAGAGCTATCACCTGCGAGGACACGTCATATGGCGTGTGCCTCCCATGGAGGCAGATCATCTTTATTTATTTTTTTTGGTCCGTCGGTGGAGGTGAATAGACTACATGGGACAGTTTTATTTTTTTATTTTTTAATAAAGGACTTCTCCCACGGTGTGTGTTGTTTTTTTATACCATTTTCACACTTTTTTGTGAAATGATATGGGTACAATGTACCTGTTACCATTTCAAATGGGGGGCCGGGATCTGGGGGTCCCCTTGTTAAAGGGGGCTTCCAGATTCCGATGAGCCCCCCCACCCACAGACCCCCACAACCACCAGGTAAGGGTTGTGGGGATGAGGCCCTTCTCCCCATCAACATGGGGACAAGGTGCTTTGGGGGGCTACCCCAAAGCACCCTCCCAATGTTGAAGGCATGTGGCCTGGTACGGTTTAGACGGGGGGCGCTCTCTCATCCCCCCTCTTTTCCTGCGGCCTGCCAGGTTGTGTGCTCGGAAAAGGGTCTGGTATGGATTTTTGGGGGGACCCCACGCCAAATTTTTTTAAATTTTGGTTTGGGGCTCCCCTTAAAATCTATACCAGACCTGAAGGGCCTGGTATGGAATTTAGGGGGAACCCCACACATTTTTTTTTAAATTTTGTTTTGGGGTTCCCCTGTGGGGGATTCCCATGCCATTTTTATCAATGAACTTTTATGTGTATTGCCGGACCGACAATTCATTATAGCCGCGAGTAGTTTTAAATGACTTTTTTCCTTTAGAAATGTAATTTTGCTGTCAGACTGTTCTAAACACGGGAAACATGCGCCACTTTTCAGGCATACTATAGACACCCCCCAGGTATGCAATTTAAATGAACATTATACTTTTATTGTTTCACTTTAAGCATTATTAAAATCACTGCTCCCGAAAAAAAACAGCAGTTTTTAAAACTTTTTTTGCATTGATAAATGTCCCCTGGAGCAGGACCCAGGTCCCCAAACACTTTTTATAACAATAACTTGCATGTTAACCTTTAAAATTAGCACTTTTTCTCCCATAGACTTTTAAAAGGTGTTCCGCGGCTTTCGAATTTGCCGCAAAACCCCAAATTGTTTGCTATTCGGCGAACGGCCGAACAGCCAATGTTCGAGTCGAACTCATGTTCGACTGGAACATAAAGCTCATCCCTATTCTTGAGTATCTTCTACTTTTAGTAGACTTTGATTAAAACTACTTTTTGTTTGTGCCTTGTTTGACCTTTGGGATTCCTAGGGATTTCCAAAGGTCACACTCTAGTATCTGTCTGCAGTGCAACATACACACCATCTGCTGCTCTAGAGAAGACCAAACCTTGGAGAGAACCTTCTACCTCCTACTGGTGACACAAAGTTTCAGATCTACAGATTACTGTATGACCCACTTTGTGAACTTATTTGGAAATTTGTTGGTTCTATTTTGTTCCCCTAACCAACCCCCCCTTTCAACAAATAAAAATGTTAATTGTTCAAAAAAACTTTTTTTTAATCTGTCATATATTCCTCAACAAAGTAGGTCTTGAGTCTGATTTATTAGGATTGGGGCACAGAAAAATTAACTTTTTTTTTTCTCTCATTAAAACTGCATAAATAAAAGTTACTGTAATAGAGAAACTGTTGTATTGAATCAAGTCACATTTGACCCATTAGAAAAGAGAGCATTGAAGCATAGTAAATGTGCAGTACAATGTAGCAGGAAGCAACACTTCCATCTGCATAGTTAGTGATTAAATATGACTGTCCAATATACATATACGGTATATTTACAATTACTCGCCAAAAAAAAAATGATCGAAAATTTGATCATTAGCATTGATAATATTTTATCCTCTGATTATCACATTCATGTATCTAACATATTTGGAAAAAAATAAATAAAGCTATAAAGTTTCCCTGTAATGAAGATTTACTTGTACTTGTGTACTGTATATTCTGTCTGTATGTTTTCATTTTATCTCTATTTTCTGCCTAATAATTTTAATTCAGTAGTGCCCTTTTTTATGTTAAATATTTCAAAGCACTGGACTGGATTTGGTATGTCTGATTTCCATGGTAATCTTCCGAAGGTAACATCTTACTGATGCTTACTGAAAGCCATCCAAAACAAAGTGGCATGCCTCCAGAACTTGGCAACCAGGTTCCCATGTAAATTAAACAAATTAATTTGTTGGAAAGCTTTTCAATTCTTTCAAGGTGATTACTAAGAATACAGTGTTCAGGACATGACTTTAAGACTTGCTAGATTTACTAGATGACCTGATAGATCAATGTACTGACAAGAATTTAAAAAAAGAGAAGCAGAAAGGAAAGATGCTGTAGGCTTCATCTCTTGATTGAGTATGGTGCTAGCATAACATCAAGGTGTCTTTTCATACTGTTTTTCATGCAGAACAATAAGTATAATGACCTCTGTCAACAGATTTTGGGCAGCTGTTAACCACATGCCGACCACTGCACGCCGATTTACATTGGCAGAATGGCATGGGCAGGCAAAAGGGCATACCCATACGTCCCTTTGAAATTCCCACCTAGCAGGAGCATGCCCGCGGGTCCCGCCAACTCTATGTTCACCTGCAGCCTGCAATTGCAGGGAGGAGAGGCAGAATGGGGAGATGTAAACAAGGCATTTCCCTGTTCTGCCTAGCAACCTGACAGGGATCTACTGCTCCCTGTCATCAGGAGCAGTAATCTCTGTCATGTTGTAGTGAGCCTATCACCCCTACAGTTAGAACACATCCAGGAAACATACTTAACCCCTTGATTGCCGTCTAGTGTTTAACCCGTCCCCTGCCAGTGACATTTATAAAGTAATCAGTGGCTATTTTTAGCCCTGATCGCTGTATAAATGTCAATGGTCCCAAAATAGTGTCAAAAGTGTCCGATCTGTCCGCCGCAATGTTACAGTCATGATAAAATTTGCAGATCTCCGTCATTACTAGTAAAAAATAATAATAAAATATGCCATAAATCTATCCCCTATTTTGTAGACGCTATAACTTTTTCGCAACCCAATCATTATATGCTTATTATGATTTTTTTACCAAAATTATATAGAAGAATACATATTGGCCTAAACTGTGGAAGAAATTAGTTTTTTATATATTTTTTGGAGATATTTAGTATAGCAAAAAGTAAAAAATATTGCTTTTTTTCAAAATTTTTGCTCTTTTTTTGGTTATAGCACAAAAAATAAAAAACGGAGAGGCGATAAAATACCACCAAAAGAAAGCTCTATTTATGGAAAAAAAAGAACGTCAATTTAGTTTGGGTACAGTGTCGCACGACTGCGCAATTGACAGCTAAAGCGAAGCAGTGCTGAATCGCACAAAATGCTCTGGTCAGGAAGGGGGTAAATCCTTCCTGGGCTGAAGTGGTTAATGACATCAGTTTAACATCAGTTTGAGATGCTTTTGAGATCATTCAGAATTCACTGACAGGTGCATGTGACTTAAAGTTGACACCCTTTTGAACTGCATTTGACCTGCTTTTTAAGTTTTGCATTCTCACAGACTTACATGGAAGTGCAAAACCTGCTTGAAGTGAACAAAAGCCCATTGACACAGGAACTGGGAGTTCTTGGCATGTCATTAATGCAACAGTTAAAGTAGAAATTCATCCAACATCTAATTAACTCTTGCAGCCACATTCTAAAACAAATCTATCTAACCCTGTAAAGAAGAATTTGCTATACATACCTGTTCTGAAGCCGATCCAGTCCAGTCTCCAGCAGCGAATGCTGTGTGCAGGAGAGAACCGACAATGGCTGTAAAATGCCTGGGAAGTGACGTCACCCATAGAGTTACTCTGGGGCTTCCATTGTCGGCTGCCTCTCTTGCACATGCCTATACACAGACGCCACAGCTGAGAGCTCAGCCTGGGACCAGGCTGGAGCGGCTGCAAGCGTATGTATAGCATGTATGTATAGCATGTATGTATAGTAATTTCATCTTTACATGGCTAGATAGATTTTTTTAGAATGTGGGAGAAAGTAGATTTAGAATTAGGTTTTGGGTGAACTTCTACTTCAAAGCTTACTTCCAGCTTAGGTAAAAAAATATCTACAACCTCTGCAGCTTCACTCACTTAGTGACCTAGGACCTGACCCCTACCCTGGACTCAAATAGGAATTCTGCAGTGAGTCACACTATAATATTATGGTACTCTCTTAAGCATTCAGGACCTGTCCACTGCCAAGAAATTAAAGGACCTGTGATGTTGCACAACCACCCTCCAGACACCTGGAAAATAAAGTTACGTATACAGATTTCTTTTTTTTTATGTGTGGTAGATCCAGTGCTCAGAGCTGGTCTTTAAGGCCTCATTCACTCCTAAAGGTATCAGGAATATGCATTCCTGCTCACAAGTTTTTCATGTCTACAGTAGGGATGAGCCCGATGTTCGAGTTGAACATAAGTTCGACTCAAACATCGGGTGTTTGCCTGTTCACTGAATAGCAAACAATTTGGGGTGTTCATGGCAAATTGGAAAGCCGCGGAACACCCTTTAACCACTTAAGGACCAACCTTGTTTTGAAATTTAGGTGTTTACATGTTTAAAACAGGTTAGTTTGCTAGAAAATTACTTGGAACCCCCAAAACATTATATATTGTTTTTTTTCGAACACCCTAGAGAATAAAATGGCGGTTGTTGCAATACTTTTTTTCACACTGTATTTGCGCAGCGGTCTTACAAGCGTGCTTTTTTTTGAAAAAATTCACTTTTTTTGAATAAAAAAATCAGACAACAGTAAAGTTAACCCAATTTGTTTTTATATTGTGAAAGATAATGTTATGCTTAGTAAATTGATACCCAACATGTTACGCTTCAAAATTGCACCCGCTCGTGGAATGGCGTCAAACTTTTACCCTCAAAAATTTCCATAGGCGACGTTTAAAAAATTTTACAGGTTGCATGTTTTGCGTTACAGAGGAGGTCTAGGGCTAGAATTATTGCTCTCACTTTAACAATTGCGGCGATGCCTCACATGTGTGATTTGACAACCGTTTTCATACTCACGTATGCGTTCGCTTCTGCGTGCGAGCTCGTCGGGACGGGGTTTTTTTTTTTTAAATTGTTATTTTTATTATTTATTTTACACGATTTTATTTATTTTTACACTGTTTTAAAAAAAAAATGCAGAAAAAAGCATGACAGGACCTCTTAAATATGAGATCTGGCGTCAAAAAGACCTCAGATCTCATATTTACACTAAAATGCAATTAAAAAAAAGTCATTTAAAAAAATGACATTGAAAAAAATGTGCCGGGGCATGGTTTAGCAATGGCTGAGTGAAGACGTGCACCAGTGGAGCTCCCGGCCTAACCTGATCTTTAGTGGCATACAGACAGCTATTTTTACCTATGGGCATGGTATGAGCACCCCTAACCATTACAGGACACGTTCGGCAGCCAGAGGGACCCGACATTACATGCCACAGCTGACCATCCGCCGCTATTTTAGAGCCCCACAGAGACAATCATCGGGCACCATTGCTGCCCCACCACTTGCATCCTGTATGGAGTCAAGCTCTGCAACATCACGGTCAGCTACGCTGGCACACTTATCGGAGCCGGCTCACCTCAAAGGGACGCCGGCTGCTTTCCAAACTGATATGGAGGAAAACACACAGAGCCAGTACCGGCTAGACGCAGACCTCTGTACCTTACTCCGGGCCTTAGCGACGAGAGCAGACATAGAGGCCCTACCCACGAGAGCGGACATAGAATCCCTGATCCTACGCATCGAGGAGGCACAGTAGGGACATTCAGGAGGTGAGAATGGAGCTGCACTCGATCTCTGACAGGGTAACTTCTGGAGAGACTTTGACGGCAGCACTGGAGACAGGAGTGCAAGCTCTGGAACTAGCAAATTTCTCACATATGGTGGAGTCCCAGGAGATGCAATTGCACTTAGAGGAAATGGAGGACAGCAGTCACCGCAATAATTTGCTACTGTGGGGCCTTCCAGAGGCCACAGGACCGGAGGACCTAGCGGTGACAGTCACATCCATATTTAACAGTCTCCTGGATCCCACACCACCCTCGCTAGAGATAGACCGGGTGCATCACACTCTTGGCCCTAAATCCACAGACCCATCTAGACCCAGGGATGTGTTATGTCGCCTGCACCGATTTTCACAGAAAGAGGACATATTATGCAAAGCATGGGACCATGGAGACATTGAGTTCGATGGGGCAAGTATCCACATCCTCCCGGACCTCTCCAGAGTGACGCTGCCACGCCGTGCAATGCTGAAACCAGCCCTGGAAGTCGCAAGAAGACATGGATGTACCTACTGCTGGGGCTACCCCCTAGCGGTTATCCTACATTCCACACAGTCCTCTTTCACCCTGCGAACACCGGCCAACCTTTCAGAGTTCTTTACCTTTGTAGGCGCCGATCTGGTACCGGTACCCAACTGGCTTATGAAGATTCCGAGACCTACAGGCCGATGGGGCCCATCTAACAACAGGTCCGATAGACCCGCCCACTCTCAGAGGCCCAGAGGTCGCTCCAGACCCTCTTCTAACGCCGGGGCACGTGAGTCCTAATTATTTTCTAGGAAACTTGGTTTAGATTTACACATAGGCTGACCAAGAGGCCCCATTTTTGTTTTTGTTTCTGTTGGAACCTGCACGCTGAACTCTCGCCCCTCCCTCTCTCCTCATGCTTGTTGCCCCGCTAAAAGCCCACTGTGATAATGATCGGCATCTCCCTTCTGCAGCCCGGGAGGGGATTCTGTTAGTGTCAGAGACAAATACTCACCGAGGCCGAGATGCCGAGAGCGGCTCGCCCTTACGACCACGCGCACCCAGACCCCCGAAATGGGTACAGAGGGCTGGAGGCACGCGGAGGCACGGGCTTCCGGTAGGGTGGTTGGTACCAAAGGCTGGAAGCGGGTGTCTTGGGATCCGCAGGATACAGGGCTGAGAACACAAGCAGAGGTTAGAGAACAACAGGTGGTAATCAGGGTATCACAAGATCCAGCAGAGCGGTAGTTAAGCAGGCCAGGGTCCGGTACACAGATTTGGCAGGTATAATCAAGACGGTCCAGCAGAGTAGTGGTTAAACAGGCCAGGGATTTGGTACACAGGTCAGGCAGGTTATTGACAGGATAGTCCAGCAGAGTAGTAGTTAAACAGGCCAGAGGTTTGGTACACAGGTCAGGCAGGTTATTAACAGGATAGTCCAGCAGAGTAGTAGTTAAACAAGCCAGGGGGTTTGGTACACAGATCAGGCAGTCAGTACAGGGCAATCCGGGAGAGTAGTAGTTAAACAGGCTAGCAGAGGTTCGGTACACAGATCAGGCAGTCAGTACAGGGCAATCCGGGAGAGTAGTAGTTAAACAGGCTAGCAGAGGTTCGGTACACAGATCAGGCAATATCACAGGGAACACAGGCTCAGGGAACAGGGAGAGCTGACGACAAACCAGCAACCCGACTGGGTGCTGGAGTCGTCAGATAAAGCCTCCCTGCCCGGCGAGCGCGTCAGTGTGACGTGCTACCGGGCACCCGCACGGGCTACGGCGCGCACACGGGGACCGCCGTGCACCCGCGCGCGCCGCACCATCAGGCCGCGGACGGGTGTGCGGCGAAGCGCTCGTCCCGTGCGCATGCGCACCGGAGCCCAGCGAGCGGAGGCGCTCGCTGGCTCCTGACAGTGCCCCCCTCCTAAGGGCGGACACTGGACGCCAAGGCTGGCCATCAATTCCGGATGATCTTGATGAAACGTTTGAATTAACTGTGGGGCGTGCAGATTCCTGGCGGGCTCCCAGGAGTTATCTTCGGGGGGATACCCCTTCCATTGAATCAGGTATTGTAGCTGCCTGCCCCTCTTTCTACAACCAAGAATGGATTCCACTTCGAATTCATTCTCGCCATCGATTCTGACTGGCGGAGGAGGAGGTTCTTTTCTTCCCGGAAAGGGGCTGGGCACCACAGGCTTCAATAGTGACACATGAAAAACGGGGTGAATCCGGTATGTCTTGGGAAGTGTCAACTCCACAGCCACAGGGTTGATGATCCTCCTGACTTGAAAAGGCTCAATGAATTTAGGCCCGAGTTTTCGAGATGGCAGAGGTAATCTCAGATTAACGGTGGACAGCCAGACCTCGTCTCCTACGTCGAATCTTGGGTTTGCCTTTCTGCCCCGGTCGTACTGTTTCTTGTAGTCCTCCTGGGTTTTGTGTAGTGTGTCTTGAATTCTCTGAAAATTGGATTGCAACGACGTTATCCTATCCTGGACTGCTGGGACTGCTGTTTCGGGGATATTGTTAGCGAAGGACGAGGGATGGAACCCGCAATTGGTCCAGAAAGGAGTCTGGTTGGTAGAGGCATGGATTGAGTTGTTGTACGCAAATTCAGCGTAGGAGAGGAGGCTCGCCCAATCATCCTGAGAACCCGAGCAGAAGCAGCGGAGGTATTGCTCTAGCGTCTGGTTGGTCCTCTCCGTCTGGCCATTACTTTGGGGATGGTAAGCTGAAGAGAGACAAATGTTGATACCCAGAGCCTTGCACAGTTCCTTCCAGAATTTGGACGTGAACTGGACGCCTCTGTCCGACACGATGCTCCTTGGTATCCCATGGAGCCTAACAACCTCCTTTAGAAAGATGTTGGCCGTGTCTACGGCAGAGGGAGTACCCCTCATGGGCAAGAAGTGGGCCATTTTGGAAAGGCGGTCAACAACAACAAGGATGGTGGAAAAATTCTCTGAGCAAGGTAGGTTAACGATGAAGTCCATGGACACATCAACCCATGGTCGTTCTGGAATGGGCAAAGGTCTGAGCAGACCCCAGGATTTGGTGTTTTGGCCCTTATTTCTCTGGCAAAGGGAACAGGACGCCACATAATCTTTACAATCCCTCCTCCATCCTGGCCACCAAAAAGAGCGAGAAAGGAGTTCAGCCGTCTTCTTATTCCCAAAATGTCCTGCCATCTTGTGGTCATGACACATCTGAAGGGCTAAGGGCCGAGTCACTTGTGGTACAAATATTTTCCCTTTAATCCAGAAAAGATCTTCGTATCTCTTCAGGGAATGCACCGCTGGTTCTGTACATACGCCTGATGAAGATTTGATGGATGATATTAAGTCTGCCTGAGTTAGCCCGAGGAAATTTTGAGGAGAGAGGATCGTGCTGGGTGTTGGTATTTGAGGGTCTACGGAAAACATTCGTGACAGGGCATCGGCCTTCCCGTTCTTAGCCCCAGGTCTGTATGCTATATGGAAATTAAAGCGAGAAAAGAAGAGGGCCCAACGGGCTTGGCGGGGCTTTAACCGTCTTGCTGTTCTGAGATACTCGAGATTCTTGTGATCCGTAAAGATCATTACCGGATGGACTGCCCCCTCCAGCAGATACCTCCATTCCTCTAAAGCAACCTTTATAGCCAGCAGCTCTCTGTCACCCACGTCGTAATTGAGTTCCGGTGGACTGAGTCTCCGAGAAGCGAAAGCTACTGGGTGTAGGATGGCCTTTGGTCCCTGTCTCTGGGAGAGAATTGCTCCAGTTGCGATTTCCGATGCGTCCACCTCCAGTACGAAGGGTTGAGTCCGGTCAGGATGACAGAGGATTGGAGCGGAACTGAACAATTCCTTTAGCTTAAGGAAAGCCTCTTGAGCAGCTGCAGACCACTGGAACGAACTATGTTGCCGGGTTAATTGGGTAATGGGTGCCACGATGGCCGAGAATCCAACAATAAATTTCCGATAGAAATTGGCGAACCCAATAAACCTCTGTACCCCCTTTTTATTAGATGGGGCCGGCCACTCCTGAATTGCCTGAATCTTCTGTGGGTCCATTGCAACCCCATTGGTAGAAAGTATGAATCCCAGGAATTGTATAGTTGATTTCTCAAACTCGCACTTTTTGGCTTTTAGGTATAGCTTGTGTTGTTGAAGAATGGCAAGAACCGTTTTAACGTGCCTCTTGTGCGTCTCCAGCGTAGGGGAGAAGATAAGGATATCATCCAGATATACCACAAGGAAGCCATCTAAATATTGTCGGAATATGTCATTCACTAAATGTTGGAAGGTGGCTGGAGCGTTGCAGAGTCCGAATGGCATCACTAAATACTCGAAGTGCCCGAATCTGGATCTAAAAGCCGTCTTCCATTCGTCTCCAGCCCTGATTCTGACGAGATTGTAGGCCCCTCGGAGATCAAGTTTAGAGAACACCTTAGCGGACCGGAACCTCTGGAATAACTCGGGAATGAGTGGTAACGGGTACCGGTTCTTAATTGTGATGTTGTTAAGTTGCCGATAGTCTACGCAGGGTCTTAAGGTACCGTCTTTCTTCCCAACGAAAAAGATACCCGCTCCGGCGGGTGAGGATGAAGGGCGGATGAAACCTTTCTCAAGATTTTCGTCTATGTACTGCTTTAGAGCCTCCAGCTCAGTTTCAGAAAGAGGAAATATCCGGCCAAATGGAATCTCGGATCCAGGAAGAAGGTCAATTGGACAGTCGTAGGCCCGGTGAGGTGGTAGGCGGTCAGCCATTTGTTTACTGAAAACCTCTTGGAACTCGAGGTACTCGGAGGGGACGTGTTGGAGATTGCCTGGTGGTGCCACCATTGTGGCGCAAACTTTGGAATCCGGAAGCAGGCAATGCTGAGAGCAATACTGAGAAGAGAAGGACACTGTCTTGGTACTCCAATGGATTAGTGGATCGTGAGCTTGTAACCATGGTAGGCCAAGTATGATAGGAAAGATTGGTGAGCGAATTAGGTCAAGCCGTAAGAACTCCCGGTGGCCGGAGTCTGTGGTTACTGGAATAGGTTGGGTCTCCTGGGTGATGGGACCAGAGCAGGGAAGGGATCCGTCGGCCAAATGTATTTGTAGATCCTGTTCTTTGGTTTGTAAAGGGATCTTCAACCTGTGTGCCAAGGCGGAATCTATGAAACAACTGCAGGCTCCGGAATCAACGATGGCCTGCAGGCGAGTCTGCCTTTCCGGAAGCTGTAGAGAAACAAACAACATCACATAAGCCTTGGGAATGTTATTGTTTGGAAAGTTCAATACGTTTGACTGAGGGAACTTACTGGGCCTGATCGGACAGCTGCGTAGGAAGTGTCCGGTCCCACCGCAGTAGAGGCATAGGTTAGACTGCCGCCTGCGCTGCTTCTCTTCGGAGGTTAACGGACCTCGGACCAAACCGAGCTGCATTGGTTCGACCTCAGGAGCCGATGCAGTGGTAGCTGAAGGCAAGGTTGAGGATACTGTGGAGTGAGGCCTTGGCGACGCCCAGGCAGGGCGAGGCAACTGAAACCGTTCTGAGCGCCGTTCCCGAAGACACCGGTCGAGCTTCGTAGCTGCTTGAATGAGTTCCTCTAGTGAAGCAGGAGTCTCCATCCTAGCTAACTCATCTTTGAGTAATTCAGACAAGCCTTGACGGTATTGATAACGTAGGGCCGGCTCGTTCCAATTTGTGTCGGCCGCCCACTTACGGAATTCCACAGTATAGTCCTCAATAGGTCTTCTTCCTTGGGACAAATGGTGCAGGATAGCTTCGGCTGTAGCCATACGTTGCGGATCATCGTAGAGCTGGGTCATGCTCTCAAAGAAGGCCTCGATAGTGTTCAGGGCAGGACTGCTCTGTTCCATTAGGCTGTGGGCCCAAGCCTGGGGTTCTTCGGATAGCAGAGAAATCACAAACCCTACCTTGACGATTTCTGAGGAGAAGGTTCTTGGCTGTAGAGCGAAGTAGAGGGAACATGCGTTTTTAAAAGCCCTAAACTTCTTGCGGTCTCCCGAGAACCGTTCAGGTGTAGGGACCCGGGGTTCAGGAAGGGCCATGACCACCGTGGGGTTGGCCGGAGCTTGGGGAAGTGAACCCCCACTGCTGGGTGCAGGAGCTGCGGCTGCGGAAGGTAGTAACCCGGTGATCTGCTGCAGACGGTTATCAATTTGCGTATAACCTTCTTGTAACTTCTGTACAGAGTCAGCGAGGGTAGATACCTGCTGGCACAGGATCTCCAGAGGAGAGCGCGCTCTGTCGGCCTCGGACATCTGGCTGGTTTGTACTGTCAGAGACAAATACTCACCGAGGCCGAGATGCCGAGAGCGGCTCGCCCTTACGACCACGCGCACCCAGACCCCCGAAATGGGTACAGAGGGCTGGAGGCACGCGGAGGCACGGGCTTCCGGTAGGGTGGTTGGTACCAAAGGCTGGAAGCGGGTGTCTTGGGATCCGCAGGATACAGGGCTGAGAACACAAGCAGAGGTTAGAGAACAACAGGTGGTAATCAGGGTATCACAAGATCCAGCAGAGTGGTAGTTAAGCAGGCCAGGGTCCGGTACACAGATTTGGCAGGTATAATCAAGACGGTCCAGCAGAGTAGTGGTTAAACAGGCCAGGGATTTGGTACACAGGTCAGGCAGGTTATTGACAGGATAGTCCAGCAGAGTAGTAGTTAAACAGGCCAGAGGTTTGGTACACAGGTCAGGCAGGTTATTAACAGGATAGTCCAGCAGAGTAGTAGTTAAACAAGCCAGGGGGTTTGGTACACAGATCAGGCAATCAGTACAGGGCAATCCGGGAGAGTAGTAGTTAAACAGGCTAGCAGAGGTTCGGTACACAGATCAGGCAATCAGTACAGGGCAATCCGGGAGAGTAGTAGTTAAACAGGCTAGCAGAGGTTCGGTACACAGATCAGGCAATATCACAGGGAACACAGGCTCAGGGAACAGGGAGAGCTGACGACAAACCAGCAACCCGACTGGGTGCTGGAGTCGTCAGATAAAGCCTCCCTGCCCGGCGAGCGCGTCAGTGTGACGCGCTACCGGGCACCCGCACGGGCTACGGCGCACACACGGGGACCGCCGTGCACCCGCGTGCGCCGCACCATCAGGCCGCGGACGGGTGTGCGGCGAAGCGCTCGTCCCGTGCGCATGCGCACCGGAGCCCGGCGAGCGGAGGCGCTCCCTGGCTCCTGACAGTTAGATACTATAAGAGCATGCCGATCCACCTAGCTTGACAATCGACCTAGTGTGTACCACATGGATGGGGAACTCACTCAGGACCTCCCCTCACCATTTCCAGAACTTACACTGTCTCCTGAAAGAAGGGCCCGGACTTTATGGAGTCAGTGCTAAGGACTGGTTTGATATTTTTGGTTGTTCTAGGCTGCTCCTGTATGGAAGACCTGTGGTGACAGTGTACTTGGACACCACTACCCTAATCACAATCCCACTCTGTTGAAAATTGATGCGCCCCCCACTCTCAACACAGAGGATGATCACGCTGATTTCAGAGCTGATACTCCGTCTCAATGCACTACATTTACGGCTACTAGCTGGAGCAGGACATTCTTCTAAGACATGCTCTAAGTGAGACACCTCCAACAGCAACTAAAGGCCGATATGCTGAGACATATCATTGTCACCCCTTTTACAACACACACCTTTTTTTGACATTACAACGACCCCATGGGCTTACATGGGATGCATCTCAGAAAAAGGATACCTCAGCTCTGAGAGGACAAAAGACACACATTGGCATCTAAACAGGTCTTGTAAGTTACCTGGTGGGAGGGAAGTGTGGAATGAGCTAGGGGAGTGGACACTTTACCCCACAGGAGTAGGATGCAGAACTATTGCAAACTGCAGGGTTACGATCGGAGGTATGCTACATGAGAGTGATGTGATCTGTTATTCCATGGCCACACAGATGGTATATATGTGACGAGGTGGTTGGCAATTTTGTTAAGGATACGGGATGAATCGGGGAGGGTAGGGGTGAGCATATTGAGAGTACCCTACACCCTAGATATCACCTCCTGGGGGGCCATGTTGGCAACGCCGCGGGGGGTTGCAGGTTCTGAGAGGAAGATACTCTCAAGTATTGACGAGCGGGGATAGCCCATCTGGAGACATACTCCTGATGGAAAGGTCAGCCTACGTAAAATGTTATATGTTTATATTATGTTCCTATTTCGGGTTTTTAGAATCCTAAGTGATGTAGATGTGCTATACAGACATGTGGTCTCAAACTTAGTAAGTCCCTTGCCAACATACCTCAGACCACTCACACAAGGCCCATACTCATGCACTAGACAAAGGCTGCTGTGGTTGGGAAGGGTCTGGGAGCTTGCTGAACACACCCCCACTTAGAACCATGCTCGTAACCCAGGAAAAACCGGGGAGCGTAGTTGCATTCGTTTTGCAAATACTTTAGAAACCCAGTTAAACTGGTCAACGACCGCAGGGGAAACATTCCCTCAGCAGACATCTCTTACACCCCTGTAGGACCTCGTGCCTACAGGGCACTACCTTTTTTCTTCACCCCACTTTCTTTTTCTCCCATCTCCTCACCATTGAATTTGATTTCTCCACCTCACTTTTCCCCCATCCCACCTACCCTCCCTTTCTCACCCCCCACACAAACATGGCTGAAATTAACATTGTTACCCTAAATGCGAAGGGGCTTAATGTACCCGAAAAGAGGCGAATGCTACTCAATGACATGAGAAGTCCTCCTGCAAGAGATGCACTTCCGAGAAAACACATTTCCAATCCTTAAAAATAGATTCTTCCGACGGTGTATCATTCTACCAACTCGGAAGCAAAATCTAGGGGAGTATCTGTTTTGATTTCCACGAACCTCCCATGGTCTCTAATTGACATAACTGACCCCGGGGGTAGATTTCTATTTCTTAAAGGTCTGATCGGAGGCGTCAAGGTAACTATTGCGAACCTCTATGTCCCGAACAGCCAACAGGACTTATTTATCAAAAAACATTTGAATACCCTGCGGAAATTTTCCGAGGGACAACTCATTGTAGGAGGAGACCTTAACATCCCTCTGAACCCTGAGGAAGACAATCCCGCGGGACGATCTTCTACCTCTCGAAACACACGTAAGGCTATCCAATTAGCTTTACATGCATCACAGCTTATAGACGTCTGGCGCCTTTTCCATCCTGGAGAATGAGATTATACATTTTTCTCTCGATCATATAATACATACTCGAGGATCGACTATTTTTTAATTCCCCATAATCAATTACAGGCTATTAAAGGCACCTCCCTAGGATCAATCATGTGGTCAGACCACGCCCCAGCCATTCTGAAATACACCTTTACCGACTTTCATAGGAATTCGAGGAAGCTGTGGAGACTCAATGAGAGCCTCCTTCAGGTCCCCGAGGTAGTAGCAGACGTGACGAAAGAAATACCGGAGTATTTCCAAACCAACACTGACGCAGATAGTGAGGCAGATCTAATCTGGGAAGCTCACAAACCAGTTATACGTGGGATACTTAAAAAAAACGGCGCAAGGCTCAAAAAACAAAGGACAGCCCAATTGACCTCACTTCTTGACAAACTCCAAACCCTGGAAACGCACAAACAGACCCCGACAGGAACACTAGGAACAGAGTTAGACACAATACGCACGCAAATCACTGACCTACTTACTTTCAAAGCCAAAGCGGCATTGCAAATCTCCCGCAAGAAGGTCTATGAGTCGGATAACAAATGTGGTAGACTTTTAGCACAATCCCTAAGATCCCTAAGATCCCAGAAGATGGCATCTTACATACCATCTATACGTTCCATGACGGGTCAAAATATAGCCTTACCCCGACAAATGTCGCAGGATTTCAAATCTTTTTATGAGAAGCTTTATAACTTGACTAAGACACCCCCATCTATAGATAGTATAACAGACTACATAACCTCATCCTGTATGCCCACACTACCAAATGAGACACGTGAATTATTAGAAGACCCCATCATGCTCTCAGAATTACAATTAGCAATCAAAAATACCAAACTAGGAAAAGCCCCCGGACCAGACGGACTCACACTCCAATACTATAAGACACTGCTCCCATCATTAGGTGATCATCTGGTTAGGCTGCTAAACGACCTTACCAAAGGAAAGTCACTTCACACTACCACATTACAGGCCCACATATCTGTCATTCCTAAGGAAGGTAAGGACCCGTCATACTGCGGTAGTTACCGTCCTATATCCCTACTTAACGCCGATCTAAAACTATTCACCAAAATTATAGCTACCAGACTTCAAACCCATCTACCCCACCTGATCCATTTAGACCAAGTAGGCTTTATCCCAACGAGAGAAGCAAGAGACAACATCATTAAAGTCCTGAACTTGCTTCACATGGCCAATCACACTAAAACGCCTAGTGTCTTTATAGGCACTGACGCAGAAAAGGCATTTGACCGGGTCAGTTGGGCCTTTATGTTCGCTACGCTACGACATATTGGCCTGGGCGATAACATGATGAAATGGATATCAGCGACATACGAGACACCGTCAGCCAGGGTAAGGGCAAACGGAGTGATCTCAGACTCCTTCCTGATCACTAATGGGACACGACAGGGATTCCCGTTGTCCCCCCTACTCTTTGCCCTTTCCCTGGAACCATTTCTATGTCATGTACAATTGAACCCCGACATAATGCGTGTGAAGATAGACCAAACCCAACACAAAGTGTCAGATTACGCAGATGACCTCATGTTTTTGCTCACTAACCCCTCGATCTCCCTTCCAAATCTGCTACGGGAATTCGCTACATACGGGGCACTCTCCAATTTGAAAATCAATTTTGCTAAATCAGAAGTGATGGGTGTAGGGATACCGCAAACTCAACTTGGACACCTTCAGTCTAGCTTCAAACTGAAATGGACAACAACTGCCTTAAAGTACTTAGGTACACTCATCCCCCAGACGTTTGTGCATCTATACGATCTCAACTTCCCGCCTTTATTGAAATCAATTAAAGCCCTGCTAACATCAACATGACAACAAGATACAGGTATAACTTGTAGCAACTAGGAATTTAGAAAATAAAAGGAAAGTTGAAAATGTGAATGAAAAGTACCCAGGAGAAAGTAAATGTTCAGGTGGTGTCTTAGGGCCAGATGAATCATGTCCCTGGGGTATCAAACCGTCCTTATGGTGGTTTACAGGTAGTAGTAGGAGGCGGGTCCGATATACATTGCAGGCATTGAGGGCATTGGTTTTTTGGGAGGTATGGTATGGGTGGTCAGTCGGGGAGTACATTATATATCAACAGCATGGATATTGTCAAAGGAGGTTACGGAGGTGTCAGTGTATCGTCGGCAGGTGGCGGTAAAGGGTATAATTCAATTAAGGCACTACAGGTCAAAAAAGTTGTCTTGTCTGGGGAGGTGATGCATGTAGAGGTTTGGTCATGATGGAGTGCGTCATGGTATGGGGTGGAATAATTAGGAAGAGATAGCCGGTGCACAGAGGAGAGGGAGAAATAAAGACAAAATGCATCAACTTCATACAGTCTCACCTCAGCGAAATAGCCATATAGTGTAATATTGCTAAAACAATTTTTATTTAAACTTTCAAAGTATTCCCCCTTTAGCTAACATGCGTACCAGATATGTAATAAAACGAGCATTTGTTAAAAGTGCACTGTGCCTGCTTATCCCGTCTCCCGGGAGGTCCTCTGGAGCGTTTACTGGATAATGAAACCAGACTACTTCCTTGTTCCTCTCGGGTGCGTGGAACGCACACGTCACTTCCGGTGAATTACATCCCGTAGAGAAAGGAAGCGTTTAATATAAAGGCTTATGTATGCTGATCTTTTGGTGAGTGCAATTTCATTGGGGTGATGTCCCCTGCACGTGGTGATTATCCTTGGTGAAAGAGGCTCTCCACTACAGTAGACTACAGCTACTTGAACTTTCCTGGATCCCCTTAATTATTAATGTTTTTGAATGTGTTTGTACCACCTCGGCACATAGCGCTGCTGCAATAAGTGATTAGAGACATTTTTAGGGCATCGGGTGTTATTTTGATTATGCTCTTTATGATTTTATTGCCTACATACATTTGTTGATTCTACTTAAGCAGCTGCTCTGTCTACATCACATCTCTCAGTAAAACCTGGCGCAGAGTAGTGGGGGATAGAGGCGGCCACATTTTCCACTTTTTCCAATTTTAGGTTGGTTTCATCCGAGGCAGAAAAGCGAGGGACAATACACTCAAAGCTATCAACATCCATCACTGGCTTACAACAAATCACCAACAAGGGTTTCTCCTTTCCCTTGATGCAGAGAAGGCATTCGATAGAGTGGCCTGGGACTACATGACTGAAGCTTTATAAATCTTGGGCCTCCCCCCGCGTATGCTGCAATACATACTTGCACTCTATGCCAATCCCACTGCAAAAGTCCAGGTAAACGGCCACCTATCGAATGCCTTTACAATTTCCAATGGAACCCGCCAAGGTTGCCCACTTTCCCCTCTAATTTTTGTCCTCACCCTTGAACCACTTCTGAGACGCCTCAGGGCAAATCAAGGGGATAGAAATCAACTGTCACACATACAAAATAGCAGCGTTCGCTGACGACATCCTCCTTTTCCTTAAAGAACCTCTCACAACACTCCCGAACTTACTTAAAGACTTTGACACTTTTAAATACCTAACCAACCTACAAATCAACATCTAGAAATCAGATGCCCTCAGCGTCACACTACCTCCCGACATATGCCAAGCTAATTTCCCATTTATGTGGAACAGCCACTCAATCACATATCTAGGCATTCAACTGCCTTCTTCCCTATCTGATCTGTATTCAGTTAACCATCTTCCATTATTACAAAACATTATTAAGGATCTAAAAAATGGTCCACAGGGCTTTTTTCCTGGTTTGGCAGAGCTGCCATAATTAAAATGAACGTCCTGCCCAGATTACTATATATGCTACAAACAGTTCCAATCCAACTCCCACCTGCTTTCTTCTCAACGTACCGACGAGCGTGCACAGACTTTATCTGGGGCAAACTTCGCCCTAGAATAAGCTACACCAGACTTACCATCCCCAAACTCAAAGGAGGCATTGGCCTCCTGGACCTATGCAAATACCAACAGGCTTGCCATCTAACTAGGATTGTAGACTGGAACGTACACTACAAAACTAAAGCATGGGTTCACCTGGAACACTCTCTATCACCTATTCCACTCTCCTTACTCCCTTGTATTGCGCCAAACCGAACCCCTCTTACATGTAAACAACACCCGTACCTTTACCCAACACTGACCTCCTTTCGTACCGCTTGCGCTACTTATAAAATCTCATCCATTCTAGGCCCGATGACTCCACTTAGGCATAATCGCACCAGGGACGTCTTCCTCCTTTTTAACAGATGTTTGGCCTCCAACAACCGTTCGTGCGGAACACTTCTTTACAGAGAATCAGTTAATATCCCATACAAACTTAGCCGTTAAAATAAACACTGGCACATTCCCCTTCTGGACATACATCCAAATTAGAAATTTTTTTGATACACCCAAACCAAAACCTGAATGGTCGAGACAACTCACCCCCTTTGAAACCCTTTGCCTGAGCTTGGAACCACTAAAACACCTGATCTCTAACACCTACATGCTCCTATTTTCGGATCAACACCCTAAACTTAACTGGGCTAGTCACAAATGGGAACGAGAACTCTCCCTTGACCTAACCGACCAAGAATGGGAAAACCTTTACACTTGCATACACAAAGGCATGGTAAATGTACACACACAAGAGAACACTTTTAAAATATTCTCGAGATGGTACAGAACCCCCCTGAGGTTACACCACATTTACCCCTCCCTCTCTCCACTCTGCTGAAGATGTGGGACTGACATTGGCTCACTTTTACACATCTGGTGGTCTTGTCCTTAAATACAACCTTTTTGGAAAGAGATTCACCGACTCACCAGTCAAATAACCACCTACCATCTAGACTACTCGGCTGCGCAATTCCTGCTACACCACTCCAACATATCGACGAAGGCTTACATGCGATCCTTGGCCATGCATATGGTCAACGCAGCAAAGATGTGCATCCCAGCAAAATGGCGCTTCCCAGAACCACCGTCCACATCTGACTGGTTCAAACGCATACAAAAAATGCAGAAATGGAGGAATTGATACATCAAGCCCATGATACCCTCCAAATTTGGAGTTTCATGGTCTTGCTGGATACACTTTACCACGACAGACGAATATAAGTGATCACAGAGAACAGTGGCAGAGACACGAATTACCAGAGGAACCCACTCCCTACTTAACCTCCTCCGAACCATTCCACTTCGCTTCTTCCCCCACCTGAAATGCCCATCATTCACAATTCCCATATACAACTACATGCAACATTTCCCCTAGGCCTTGGGGCAATCACGACCTTACCTCCCTTCCCTCCCCTTAGCCTCTCCACACTTACTTCCAACTCGGCATTCCTATATCCCGAGATCTCACACCCAATATATGATATTAACTCCATCATCTTACGACTTATACCTGCCACCTATGACAGACAGCAGATAGAACCTCCAACGTCCTGTTTTCCTATGATCGAATCATCTTATGACATGCATGCCGAGATTTCTTTTGTTCTTCTACTAGATTTGTACATACATCTGAGCATGCTTGCTGTTTCACCTTTATACCTAACATAGCGGCTGCGTCCGCACATTTGCATTATATTGTTTTGTTACATTCTGCAAACTTCTCAATAAAAACTTTTGGAAAAAAAAAAACATAGGGAGGGGGCTTTGGGGTAGCGGCCCCCCCAAATAACCTTGTCCCCATGTTGATGGGGACAAGGGCCTCATTCCCACAACCCTTGCCCGGTGGTTGTGGGGGTCTGCGGGCGGGGAGCTTATCGGAATCTGGAAGGCCCCTTTTACAAGGGGACCCCCAGACCCCGACCTCCCCCCTCCCAAAAAAACTGCCATTTTTAAAACTTTTTTTTGCATTGATACATGTCCCGCAGGGCAGCACCTGGGTCCCCAAACACTTTTTATGACAATAACTTGCATATTAACCCTTAAAATTAGCACTTTTGATTATTCATGTTCGCGTCCCATAGACTTTAACGGTGTTCGCGTGTTTGAACAAATTTTTTGCCTGTTCGCATGTTCTGCTGCGAACCGAACTGGGGGGAGTTTGGCTCATCCCTAGTCTACAATAGCATATTCACTTGAATGAGCTTTTCTACGCTTAACAAACACCTCAAAGAAGCTTCAGAACCTTTTTGGTCACAGAGTGTCTGGCTTATTTTAGTGCACGTTTTGGCGCGTTTGTAAGGTTTCATGTACACAGGATGTTTGAAAACCTCTTCTGAACGCTGGAACTTGACAGCTAATAACCAACGGTTAAGGAAGGCCATTATGCCACTTTTACATGCCGCGTTTATGCGCGTTTATGAGTACTTGTGTTTAGAAGCGTTTTTTTACAGGTAAAATCAACAGACCCTCCCGAATGCCCACAATGTAGGAAAAAACAAGTATTATTAACAATTTCAGCCATTCTGTGAGATCTCTCTCTCTCTTTCCCCATTGAAAATGCCTATAAATGCTTATAAACGCGGGTTGCATGCTGTTACAATCATTTGGCATTTCAAATGCCAGTAAGCTATCATCCTAATTGTGCTTTATCTGCTTTAAAAAAATGCTTCTAACTTCAACTGCTGCTAAACTACTATAAACGACTGAGTGTACATGTACCCATAAGATAACATTGAGGGGGTTCAGGGGCTGTTGAAAAAAATGTCAAACTGATCCTAAATGTCCATTTACCAGCTGCAGTGTACATGAGGGCTAACACTTTTGTAAAACGCCAGGCAAAATAGACATTTTTGTGTGCTTTGTCACACGTTTAGGAAACATGCAGGTGTGAATGCAGCCTAAAATAATTGTAGAGGTGAGAGATAATTGTTAGCTTTCTTTGGGGGTTGGAAGGAAGAATTATAGCATATCCACTTAGATCTGAGATATTTAAATATGCACACATCTAAACTTTCTATAATGTAATCATGGTAATATTACATTTTTGAACCCTTTTTAGGAGCAAGCCACCTTACATAGATTCCAATATGTAAGTAAATTAAAAACATTCTAATGTTCATATTCTGGTACTTAAATAAAATCCACATTTACATTATAAAAGTCTATGCCCAGGTCCACCAAAATAATGAAAACTGTATGTCAGTTTGCATAGTAAATGATAGACATATTGCTTATATAAAATTCCAGGATATAAATTAAATATACAGTTGAAGTACATACTGTATATGTGAACTGTTTTACCTGCCAAATGGTTTATAATTTAATTATATTATGTCATAGTCCAGTGGGGAATTAGGCAACAGGTTGTACAAAAAGTTTCATGCTGAAATAGGTAACAGTGTCATCTAAGTGGTCGTGCATTGTAAAAACTGTGTATAACTCACTCAACTGTTTTCCCGAATTACAAATTCTGTGTGTTAATATATACTGTACAGTAGTTTGCAAATGTATTCACCCAGATTAATGTAATTCACATTGCATACCTGGTCAGGTACATCCTGGACTAAAAATTGATGTAATGGAAATGTTATGACACAACATATGGTCTATACACAATATTCAACAGAGTTGACGTTTTTAAAATCATGTACACCAAATCTAAATAAACTGAAAATTAGCCAGTGGCTGCAGCTGCTACGGATCGTCCCTCCATTCACTTCACACAGTGACCGCAAGTTTTTTACTTTATTGCCTTAGAACGGTGAGATGGTGGTTCACATCAAGAGGGTGAAATCACAAGCTTCCTGTCTTCTTATCTTATCTGTGCCTCCGTTGGACTAATTATCCTATACACTACTGCAACGGCCCCAAGAGTGTGGTCAGCTGCTTGGCTCTTAGCCTTCATATTGTCATCCTCTGACATTTCTATTTTTGGAAGAACTACACTTTTGTCTACACTTTTTTTATGGGATCCCATGATTGCTTATTGGCATGCTGAAGATTTGTGCTTTTTTGATCTACGATCTGTGATTTTTCACGTAGATCAATTCCAACATTTAGTGCACAGTTGTACATATCAGTGGCTATTTATCATATGGTTAGCCCTGGGGCTGCCTGGGAGTTGTAGGCACCAGTGCTGAATCTCAAATCCTTATCTATTCCCATTGTAGCTTTGCACTGACGCTTGGAACTTACCCAGTTTCCATAGTCCAGACAAGTGTTTCTGTAATTTTCGTTTTTTGTTTTTTTGTTTTTAATTGGTTTGGTGTAGGGATGTTTTTGATACAACAAACTAAAATTAGGAACATAGATGCTCAGATTACTATTTTAAGAGATCAGGTAGAAACCCAAAAGGAAAAAAACTGAATTTATTAGACTTTCAGGAGAGCTGAAGTCTAATATTGAAAAATGGGAGAAAGAGGTCAAGGACAAAAAGAAAAAGAAATATATGAGAGACACAGGGTATTATAAGGAAGGTAGGATATTTAAATGGAAACAAAAGTGGAGGATCAAGAAATACATTCCCGAGAATCTATACCCACTAAAAAGGAATATATATATATATATATATATATATATATATATATATATATATATATAAGAAAGTACCACGAGGAGATGCACAAAGGGTTCAACAGACTGCGCAGAAACCTGCACCTATGTATCAAACCCTGAATGCTCAGCCCCAGACGGTACATCCCTATCTTGCCCCCTTTGGACCCAATCAGGGACAGGGGGGCCAAGGTTGAACTGATAACAACTATAGAGGACTATAGAGGAAAATATATATAATAATGTTTTTAACAGAGGGGGATATAATAGAGGAGGCTTCTATGGAAGATGGCCCTTTAGACCTGGCCCTTAGAGGAACCCACAACTTCCTATTACCCAGTACAACAAGAATATAGACCCCCACTCAGGTTTGGTAGACCCCAGCAGGGCTACAGTAGACCCTATAGGGAATATGATGGCCCTTATACAGGGGATAACCATGGGTGGCAAAATAGATATGCCCCTTTAGAAGATTAGAAGAAAACTAAAGGGGTGATTTTTTAGATCAGGAGAAGTCTCCCAGAAGGTGGTAACAGAAGGGGGTATACAATGAAAACACATTTGGAGCAGAAGGAAGAGGCAGAGGGGGAGGAGAGCAGGAAGGAAGCTCCAAAAGAAAACACCAATAGAGGAGGGTATTTACAATCTAAGTGGGGCACCCCTTAATAGTAATGAGATTAAGGTTTTTGATAAGGGATTCAATTTTGCCCCCATGAAGAATCTTAATAAATTTGAGACCTGCAGTGGGGACGGAAAGTATTCAGACCCCCTTACATTTTTGTTATATTGCAGCCATTTGCTAAAATCATTTAAGTTCATTTTTTTTCCTCATTAATGTACACACAGCACCCCATATTGACAGAAAAACACAGAATTGTTGACATTTTTGCAGATCACATGGTCCTAAGTATTCAGACCCTTTGCTGTGACACTCATATATTTAACTCTAATACCAAAATGAGATGGAGAGATTATTGGGGGACACTCATACATACTTATTGCTTGCATTGAATCCAGCCAGACAATATAAGGATGATCTTTCAAAATGAATAAAGGCAGGAATTAAGAAAAAGATTCTAAGAAAGAGGCTGAATATTTGAACCCCATCTCATGCCGTACCCCAGTAATATTTTTACTCCCGAAAATACACAAGGATAGTAAGAACCCACCTAGATGGCCCATAGTTAATGGGGTGGATTCCCTAACATCAAGATTGGGTCAATACCTGGATATCTTTCTACAGCCCTTGGTAATGTCGACTCCTGCATTTCTGAAGGATACTAAACACCTATTACAAATTCTTGTAAGTGTTAAAATAGAAGATTCTCCATGTTTTATGGTAACAGCAGATGTGGGATCCCTGTATACCATAATAGAACATACAGATGCTAAAGAATTGGTGAAATGGGCATTAAGTAATTCTCCCTTAGAAAGAAAACATAGAAGATATCTATTGGAGTGTTTAGAGTTTGGACTGCTCCACAATTATTTATGGTACGATAGGGACTATTATTTACAGAGGATGGGGGTTGCTATGGGAGCCCGCTTTACTCCCAGTGTGGCTAAGTTGTTCTTGGCACACTGGGAGTCTCAGGTAGTCTTCTTGAATAAACCCAAAGAATTGGTCTGCTATAACAGGCTTATAGATGACCTGTTCATGATTTGGAGGGGTGATGAAATTAGTCTCCTTGCTTTTATGAACAGGTTGAATCAGAATAATAAAAATATAGTATTGTCCTGGAATTACAACAAATAGAGTATGGTGTTTCTGGATATTGAGATGTATATACAAGAAGAAGAGATATACACCAGAAACTGTAAACCTACAACTAGACATGATTATATAGCAATCAACAGTTGTCACCATAAACCATGGTTATTGAATATACCAAGGGGACAATTTGTGCGATTAAGGAGAAAATGCACCAGAAAAGAGGAATTTATGGAGCAGGCAACTCTGTTTGGAGATACGTTTCGACAAAAAGGTTATGAAAACACATTCATCAAGAAGCAATAAGAAATAGTTACAAATTTGGACAGGAAGAATTTACTGGCAATTAAAGAAAAAGCAGGAGATAAAGGCAAAATAGGAGATGATTTTAGGATAGTATTAGGATATAATGTCCAAAATAATCAAATAAAAAATATAATTAAAAAACATTGATAGATATTACTGAGGGATAAGGATTTTGTAAAGAGGGATAAGGTTTTGGATAACCTTAGGAGCCCTTCCCCCATGCCCCACATTTGTTTAAAAAAAGGCACCCAGTTTAAGACATATATTGGCCCCAGGTCTACTTGACCCACCCATGTAAAAGGGACGGAAACACTTACACCATTTTTAATGGGCTTTTATTTATGTGGCAGATGACTAGCATGTAAAACCACAAAAGGGAGCAATGTAAAGAAACGGAAGGAATTTATGGCTACAGCCACAGGCAAAGTCCATAAGATCAGGGATTTCATTACATGCTCATAAGAGGGAGTTGTTTATGTGTTGGAGTGCCCATGCAAGTTCCAGTATGTGGGTTGCACCTCGAGACCACTGCTGGTAAGAGTATGCAAATTTCAAAAGAGCCAACTTCCCTAAACTACAAACCTTTATAGAAGGCATAAATTGGGATAAAATCTTAGGAACAAAGAACATGGAGGAGATATAGGTTTGCTTTAAAAGCATATTAAATAAGGGCTTTAGCCAATGCTTCCCATTGGGTAATACATTTAAAAGAGCAAGCAAAAGTCCTGGATGGCTTAACTCCAATGTAAAAATGCATATAAAAGTAAAGGAGAAGGCCTTAAAAAAATACAAGGTTGAGGGATCATCATCAACATTCAGACTTTATAAGGAATGCAACAAGAAATGTAAGGGTGCAATTAGGGCAGCTAAGATAGAACACAAAAGACACATAGCGAAAGCAAAAAAAAATCCCAAGGAATTCTTTAAGTACGTAAACAGTAAAAAAGGGAGGACAGACCATATTGGCCCCATAAAGAATGAGGAAGGTCATCTGGTTACAAAGGATAGGGAGATGGCAAAAATATTGAATTTATTCTTCTCCTCAGTCTTCAGGAGGCAATCGGGGGCTTCAGTAACCAAAACTGCAGTGTTTATCCTCATGACACATCACAGGAAGCACCTCTATGGTTAACAGAGGACAGGATTAAAATGAGACTTGGGAAAACTTAACATTAATAAATCACTGGAACCTGATGGCTTGCACCCGAGGGCATTTAGGGAACTCAATCAATTAATTGCCAGACCATTGTTCCTAATTTTTACTGACAGTCTACTGACTGGAATGGTATCAGCTGATTGGAGAAAAGCCAATGTAGCACCAATATTTAAAAAGGGCCCAGAAATACATCCCTGGGAATAACAGACCAGTTGGCCTAACATCAATAGTTAGCTAAGCTAAGCAGGGCAATAACTTCTCCGCAGGATGTGGAAACCTTGCAAAAAGATTTGAACAAATGAATGGAGTTGCCAACTACATGGCAAATGAGGTTTAACTACTTCAGCCCCAGAAGGATTTACCCCCTTCCTGACCAGAACACTTTTTGGGATACGGCACTGCGTTGCTTTAACTGACACTTGCGCAGTCGTGCGATGTTGCACCCAAACAAAATTGATGTCCTTTTTTTCCTCACAAATAGAGCTTTCTTTTGGTGGGATTTGATCACCTCTGCGGTTTTAATTATTTGCACTATAAACAAAATAAGAGTGTCAATTTTGAAAAAAAAGCTATATTTTTTACTTTTTGCTATAATAAATATCCCCAAAAAATATATAAAAAACAAATTTCTTTCTCAGTTTAGGCCGATATGTATTCTTCTACATATCTTTGGTAAAAAAAATCACAATAAGCGTATATTGATTGGCTTGCACAAAAGTTATAGCATCTACAAAATAGGGAATAGATTTATGGCATTTTTATTATTAATTATTTTTTATTAGTTATGGTGGTGATCTGCAATTTTTATTATGACTGCGACATTATGGCGGACACATCGAACACTTTTCACACTATTTTGGGACCATTGTCATTTATGCTATAAAAATGCACTGATTACTGTGTAAATGACACTGGCAGGGAAGGGGTTAAACACTAGGGGGATCAAGGGGTTAAGTGTGTCCTAGGCAGTGATTCTAACTGTGGGGGGGATTGTCTCACTAGAAAATGACAGAGATCACTGCTCCTGATGACAGGGAGCAGTAGATCTGTCATGTTGCTAGGCAGAACAGGGAAATGCCTTGTTTACATAGGCATCTCCCCATTCTGCCACTCCGTGACATGATTGCGGGCCCCCCGGCAGACTCCGAGTCCATGGGACCTGTGGACACAGTCATGGAGTATGCAGTGAGCATGCACCCACAATACCGTGATTTAAAGAGGACGTACATGTATGCTCATTTGCCCAGCCATGCCATTGTGCCAACGTACATCGTCGTGCACTGGTTGGCAAGGGGTTAATTTAGAAAATGTAAAATAATGCATTTGGGTGGCAAAAATATGAATGCAATCTATACAAGGGGGGGGAACCTCTGGGGGAATCAAAGATGGAAAAGGACCTGGGGGTCCTAGTAGATGATAGGCTCAGCAATGACATGCAATGCCAAGCTGCTGCTAACAAAGCAAACAGAATATTGGTATGCATTAAAAAGGGGATCAACTCCAGAGATAAAATGATAATTCTCCCACTCTACAAAACTCTGGAGTATGCTGTCCAGTTCTGGGCACCAGTCCTCAGGAAGGATGTACTGGAAATGGAGCCAGTACAAAGTAGGGCAACAAAGCTAATAAAGGGTCTGGAGGATGTTAGTTATGAGGAAAGGTTGCGAGCACTGAACTTATTCTCTCTGGAGAAGAGACGCTTGAGAGAGGATATGATTTCAATTTACAAATACCGTTTTGGTGACCCCACAATAGGGATAAAACTTTTTTGCGGAAGGGAGGTTAACAAGACACGTGGCCACTCATTAAAATTAGAAGAAAAGAGGTGTAACCTTAAACTACAAAGAGGGTTCTTTACTGTAAGAGTGGCAAGGATGTGGAATTCCCTTCCCTTGTAATTTTATTTGCATGATTCTATTGATATTAGAGTCACTACGATATTGGCGCTGCACTATGTATATGTATATTTACCAAGTCAACCCCCTCCCATAGAGCTGATTTTTCTGTTTTTGGCCATAGCCAAAGTCGCCTGTCCTGGAGGCAACTTTAAGTCGCATTGTAAGTTGCTCAAAGTCGCGCTGAAGTTGCCTCCAAATCGCCTTGCAAAGTATGTAAGTCACGTTGCCCCTGTGTGAACTGACACTAAAATATAGCCTCATCATACAGACTGTTTCCCCAAGCAGAATTACAAAATTCTTGTAATTGTTTCCCCATTACAAAATAAAGAAAGCTTGCAGAGAAAATCTATTTAAATGTCATTTTCTTTCTTTATATTTGTCAGTTTTGCTGCAGCAGGTTCTATACATGGTACAGATGCCCCACTTTAGAGGCAGACTAAGGGGACCCCTCAGGCACTATATTTAAAGGATTTTTTTATTGTTTCACTTTAAGCATCATTAAAATCACTGCTCCTTTAAAAATGATCTTTTTTAAAAACATGTTTTGCATTAATACATGTCCCCCAGGGCAGTACCTGGGCCTCCACACCCTTTTTATGGCCAATAAGCTTTCAAAATGGACACTTTTGTTTTTTTTTAAGTTCAGGTTCCATAGACTTTAATAGGGTACGGAGTTTGGGTCCGAACTTTTGCGATGTTTGAGAGCTCTGCCGCAAACCGAATCAGGGGGGTGTTTGGCCCAAATCTAATAAAAACATTCACAAAAAACAAAGAGTAGTCTGTTGTGTGGGTGACCAATTAGGGCCACAAATAGAAAGCATTGAAAGTGACTTTCAACAAGCATTCTCTAGGGGTGAATCAGTCCCTGTTATTTAAAGTAAGTAAACTCCCATGCATGAATTTTACCTATAGGTAAGCCTTGTTTAGGAAATGTTTGCTGTAGATGCAGCCAGTGACGTCACTGATGCATGTGCTCTGGAAGGAACGGCCACCCGGGCCATTCCTTCAGAGTCCTGTGCCATATGCGGCAGCTCCTGCACACATGCATGGGACCGATGTCATCACGGCTCCAGCCACTCACAAAGCTGGAACCCACAAATCCGGAAGGAAGCTGACTCTGCAAACCTGGAAGGAAGACCGGGTGAAGATGGGAGCACCTTCAGCGGTGACAGCGTGCCGCTGGAAGGCTTCGTTTTCAGGTAAGTTTACATAATGTGCTAGTATGTGATGCATATTAGCACATTATGACATTTCTTTTCAGGTTTTTAAAAGAAAAAAAAACACCCATTGCTTTAAAACACATTCACCAGTAAGAATAATGCTAACTATTCATTGCATTAAAAATATGCCACTTAGTGTTTGGCAAAGCTGTTAGGAAAAATAAGTTTAATTTGAAAGCTGCTGGCATTAATCACATGCAAAATCCAACAGGCTGGTTTACCTGGGTACAATCAGTCTGCCCATACATGGTTCAAATCTCGGTTGGTCCCTGCTGAACCAGGCAAGATTTGAACCATCTATGGCTGGCTTTAGGCTGTATCCAACCTAAAGTGATACTATATGTATGAATATGTGTAATCCTATAGTCCTAATTGCTTTTTTTAGTTGTTGAGCATATTGCGGTAGTCTGTATCAAAGGAGTTAACAAAGGGGTTATGAATGCTTATCAGCCCAGGCATGCATGAGCAAGATAACCCAGTGGTGTGGACATTGGAGTGATAAATATTTGGGACCAAAATCCTAGAAAAATCATTTTTCACTGATCTTTTTCCCAAAGAGATTGTATGCTGCAGGAATTCCCCTTTAGGGAGATCTTTCATGAAGCATTTTGCTATCTTGACTCTGAAATCTAGTTGACTAAAATACTTGCAGTTGTTCACCACTTAGCAGAGCCTAAAAGAGAAGTTTATACAAGAACCTTTTAGCTGACCTAGTGGCAGTTCAGCTGCTTTATTGTTCTTACAGGCAGTGGGAGGGGACGTCACCCCCCTACCACCGCCCTCCAGTGCTTCTACCGGCTCACCTGTGCAAACGGCGAGCTGGAGAAGGAAATTGTTCATAGTGATTTCTAGGGAACAGATGGCCATCTCTATGACTCTTGGAGGCCCGGGAGTGACGTTTACAGCTGTAAATACTGCCATATACTCGGCTGGAAAGTCAAGATCGTCCTGTTTTTTTTTTTTATTTCAGGCTTTCCAGCTTGTAGGAGAGATGTGACCCCAGATCTCTCCATAAAGAGGACCTGTCATGCACTATTCTTATTAAAAAGGATGTTTACATTCCTTGTAATAGGAATAAAAGTGATTAAAAAAAAATAAAAATTAAAGGGAAAGTGTAAAAACTAAAAAATTCAATAAAATAAACAATAAAAAAAGTAATTTAAAGTTCCCCCATCCCCGCGAGCTTGCACGCAGAAGCGAACGCATACGTACATTGCGCCCACATATGTAAACGGCATTCAATCCACACATGTGAGATATCACCGCGAACATTAGAGTCAGAGCAACAATTCTATCCCAAGACCTGCTCTGTAACTCTAAACAGGTAACCTGTAAAAAAAATTAAAGCATTGTCTATGGAGATTTTTGAGTACCGAAGTTTGGCGCCATTCAACGCATATGCACAATTTTCAAGCATGACATGTTAGGTTGTGTAAATAAAGGTGAAAAACCTCTAAGCTGCGCACCCTAAAAACCACAATTAGAAATATCACCAAATTTAGAGCAGCTCGTAGTATAACCAAAGGTCAAATAGTGAAAGGAAAATTTATAATTAATTTCATACCGCGTTTTATGAAATTAATTAATAATTTTCCTTTCATGACATGTTAGGTATCTATTTACTCAGCGTAACATCATCTTTCACATTATAGAAAAAAATTGGGCTAACTTTAGTGTTTTGTTTTTTTTAATTCATGATGCGTTTGAAAAATTGCTGCACACATACCATGTGACATAAAAAGTTGCAATGACCGCTAATTTATTCCCTAGGGTCTCTGCTAAAAAAAAAAAATATAATGTTTGGGGGATCTGAGTAATTTTTTACCAAAAAAAATTATGATTTTTACAAGTAGGAGCGAAGTGCCAGAATTGTCCCGGATGGGAAGTGGTTAAATATTTTGAATAAGCTGCCACCACATGGCAAAGGACAAAAGAAAAAACACACCTGGAACATTTTTTTAACACGCTGCAGCACAATGTATGGCATGGGCATTGTGCGAATCATGGGTTTGAGACATAGCTAAGAATTTCATCAGTGTCTTTTGACTATAAATTACAATTATTTGATAAGGAACACCATCAGGATCCATGCACATAGAACTAAAGTTTTTGGATTTAGTCTTCAATGCTTTCTTGTACTTTCTCTTCTCTTCTTTGCTAATTAGATAGATCTGCCTGCTGTAGACACATAGTTAGTCACAGGGTTAAGTAAGAGAAATAAACACTGAGAAATGCAGTAAGCCAATCATATGCACAGCAAATTACATTTTAGGGGTAAACTTATAGACAATGTACAGATTATCATCCCCATTGTTGTCATAGTGCTCTTCGATACAAGACAGTAATCTGAAATTTTTGAAAATTGAGCTGGGAGAGCAGATTAAAATGCAATGGTAACTTCAATAACATCTCATTAAAAATTTGCACAAAGGCAAACAGTTTTTTTTTTCACTTTGAATACAGAGTTGCACTTTTCTAAGAAAATTGCTACAGAGCTTGGTGAATATGGTGTTTTACTTTGCAAAGAATACCCAATCATGTGCAAGGAAAAAAAATGTTGCTTGCACAAGATTGGATGATGGAATTCAGCAAAGCTTTTGCTCTGGAGAATATTTTCTTCAAAAGTGAAACTTCCTTTGCAAAGTGAATAGCCTATTTGCTTTAAGGAAATCAACCTCTGTGTATGTATGGTTAACTAAATGAATACATTTACATTTAGTATGTGATCATAAATGTAATGATAACATTTTTTATCAGGGATGTAAAAAAATGTATTTTATTTTATAATTTGTACCAATATTTGATTATTACTAAACATTAATTGGCCTAGGCTTCACTAGTAAGTCACCACGATGGGTTCCTCCTATGTTTTGATTGTTCTCTCTGCTGTTATTTGGTGCAGATTTGATTAATTAAAAAAAGAAATGTAATATTTTTACAGAAGACATTTCAGTTACTGCCTGCTCTTTGTTTTACAAATAGCATATGTGAAGAATGTGAAGAAGGTATTACTTTAGGCCTCTTTCACACTAACGATCCGTATGTCCGTTTTTCATCCTTCCGTTTTCGGATGAAAAACGGACATACATGTATCTCTATGGAGCGTCGGATGTCAGCGGTGACATGTCCGCTGACATCCGACCCGCTCCGATCCGAAAAGTGTAAGGCCTCTTTCACACTAACGATCCGTATGTCCGTTTTTCATCCTTCCGTTTTCGGATGAAAAACGGACATACATGTATCTCTATGGAGCGTTGGATGTCAGCGGTGACATGTCCACTGACATCCGACCCGCTCCGATCCGAAAAGTGTAACGGAGGAAAAACCTACTTTTCCATTCATTTTCGGATCGGGTGCCGACGGACACTATGGTCCGTCATCATCCGATCCCCCCATAGGGGAGAGCGGCGCTCTGACAGGTCCGTCGCCGCACAGTGTGCAGCGATGGACCTGTCATCTTCCTGCTCAGCGGGGATCGGCGGAGTGATCCCCGCTGAGCAAGCGGATATTCACAGGGTGGATCATCACTGATCCGCCCCGTGAGAAAGAGCCCTTATTCTACTAGAATTTCAGTCTTTTTAAGTGTAACAGAAGCTATTTCCTTTAGGTGAAAATAAACACCTTTATTTATGTACAAAAGCCAACTATATTGTCACTGGTGTTACAGTTCCTTTAATAGAAATATTGATTTGGTTAGCAGGATAAATGCAGCTAGATCACTTTACTCTGTCTCTTTTCTGTTTAGTGTAATATATACCATGAATATGAATATACTTATAGCCTTCTTTCATTTCTTTGCTGCATTAGTCATCTCCATCATCAGTCTTCCCTGTATAATTACATTACAGGACTTTTTGTGATGATATGCAGTGAAAAAGACAATGCATAAATTATAATAATCACATTAAAAAAACATGTTAAAATACTTACCTGTCCCTGCCCTCTCTGCCATCTATGCACTTCCAGAAAACTGTACATAAATTAAGAAGTTTATTCATATTTTTTTAATCTTAGTTATTTGAAGCAATAATTTTCTAAGCATTGTCTTAATATCACATAAAGTGCACAGCTATCATTAAAATACACTGCAAAAAAAAATGAATGTATAACTAAAGGCAAAACTTTTTTCTAGCTATGGCTATAGTGGGGAGGGGTTAAAATCAATATCAGATTTGTATCGCTGTCTGTGTCTTCAGGGGGCTTTCCCTCCCATTGGAAAAATATCATCTCACTTCCTGTCTACGGTACAGGACAGGAAGTGAAGGAAGATCTCTCTAATGAGACACAGCAGTTTACTAAAATTGTACTTAACCTCCCTGGTGGTATTCCCAAGTATGGCTCGGGGTGAATCCTTAGTACCAAAAGTGGTAACCCCAAGCCACATGGGATGCATCGCAGGATCCAGGCAAAGTTACTTACTTTGTCCCCAGGATCCTGCGATGCCTCCCTGGTGTGTGTGCGAGTTGGGTCCTCCACTCGATCTATCACTGTGCCCGCTATGATCCCTGCGAGCATCATGACACACGGGGACAGCGCACGGCGCCAAATTCTAAAAAGTGAAAACACAGAACACATACAGTACACTGTAATCTTACAGATTACATTACTGTGTCAAATTATTTCACATCCCTTTTGTTCCTAATGCTTTGTCCAGTGCCCTGCGTGTACTTTTATATTATATATACTGTTCTTTCTGCCTGGAAACTTGAGATTGTCCAAAGCAGCCAAAAATTGTCCCTTTATGTCAAAAGCGGTTTCAGACCAGCTAGAAAACTGTGATAGTAAATTAGAATCACTTGCAGAATTGAGCAATAGTCATTTGTGGAGAAATTATTCATCAAACACTGAAAGTAACGACAGCGACAATTCTGCAACTGAGCAAATTTTTTGATTTGATTACATTATTGAATACATTTTATTATTATTATATTATTATTTGTTATAATTATTTATAGTTATTTATTATGTTATAATTTATAATTTCGTGTTTCAAGCTTTAGCGTAACCACGATGTCTACTAGACTCTTGTTTGGACAGATTTACGTGTGTTATTCCTAAGAATTACAGGCCTACAATATAAAATGCCAAATTTCCAAAATAATGTACCGCTTTCAGCATAAAAAATCTGACATAAACATACCGCCAGGGAGGTTAATCCAAAAAAAATCTTTAGATATACTTTAATCTTTACGTAGCATCAGTAAACCATGTTGTGTGGAGGGGGCATTGTACTTCATATTTGCAGATTTGTGTGTGTATTTGCAGAAGTTTAAGAACTATTAAGAGTACCAGGTTGCATCCCCTTCTTTGAATTTAATTCAGGTTGCAAGGTCCAAATGTTGCTCAAAGATGTGGCATCCTTGTATATAGATATCAAAAAGAGACTTCCATTTTTATAAGATTTTTTAAGATTTTTTAAGATTTTATTTAATGCAAAGATTTTATTTAATGCAAACAAAGCCCTATTATAGGGTACTCACATGGGTCTGGTGCGCACCGCTCTATAGCATGCCTTAATAGCGCCAAGCCATGGATGAGATTGTGTGCTCCTACTCCATATGACAGACCAGCAGCCTCCTGCCGCGTCCAGTCCCCAACTCTACGCGTGTCAATACAAGGGAAATATCGTTTCTTCATCAGTCACTTACGTAACAATGCCACTCTCAGCTGCGCCCAGCACAAAGATTTTCCAGTTTGCGGGACCACAATCTAGGTGCCAACAGCCTAAGAGTGATTGTCACTGGGCTAATTATGCAACTAACCCTTTAACTGCCACCACTGATTTTTGTTTAGGAAGGGTCAGGACTTCCATCAATTTAGTAATACCAATTATTATTTCAGAATAAGCGTCTGCAACACACACTGCCACCACAGACAGATCTGCTCAGAGGCCTTACTCTACAACAGTAGCGCTCTTTTAAGAGGCAGGTTCATTTATAGCTTGCATTAAGAGCTTTAGAGACAAGGTTAACACTTTTCAACATAAGGGTTTATTATGAAATGGTCAAAGTTGGTGCAAATAAAACATTTACAAAAAAAAGATGTTTCAAAAAGATAAAGATAATATACAGCCACAAAGAAATAAGGTAGAATTGGGGAGAAAGAATGCTTGCAATTTATGTCCGAGGGTTGATCAGAGTTCGATCGATGAGCTGGGTAATCGGTTCTCAAACTTGGCAGATGTTCTTGCTTGGATGGTAAAAGGAGAACTGACCATTGTCTTGGCTTCTCCTCTTTTCTGTCAAATCAAAGGGGTGTTGACAGCAACCAGTGACCATCTTGTCATCTTGTTTAGGGGTTGGTTGCTGGGAGGTGTCTACACTCATGACCATGTCCCAGGTACACTTTGTGATACATATTCATATCTCTGCATCTATAGTGTTTACAGACTCCAAATATCCATATTATTTTTCGGCGTGAGATTTTCTTCATAACAAATATAAACATGCCATGTCTCTACTGTCTAGTTTACGTAGGAGGAATAAGGGGTACCAGTGGTTTCCCATATGACCTGACATAGGGGTGTCTGGACTTGACATGTTACAAATTATCCGAGGAAACTAAATATGTCCATATTATGGCTGTGCTATAATTACTTTGGAAGTTATGAAACATGCTGAAATTTCATACTTATTCCACTGTTTAAGCTTTATGTGCATTCAGGTATTTTTTGACCGGTATCTGCTGGCTCTCTGAATTGAGAGGGTGACATTTTTACGACACGCCTGAACATCCTACCATGCCAACATGAGCTGTTTTTACAGGCCTAGCCTGGTTCTGCTATCTCTGTTGAGATAACCATTCCTTTGAAGTCTAAAACTGTGAATTCCTTAACATACGGGAGGAGGGAGTGTGTTCTGATTTTTCTGTAATATTACGGTTAGCCAAGCTGTCATGGCTGCCCTAAGGTTCTCAAACAATATGGCCACTAGCTAAAGATTTTCATTTCCAGTATGTGATATTGTTACAAAACACAGAGAAAATGGGATAATGGTCTGGAGAAACCACTCTAACACCTCCATCCCTAAATGCAACAAGAAAAAGGAAAGCAGCCCTGGGACTTTAAATGACTTGATATATACATCCATAAAAAACACTGTACATAAGTGCACATACATGATATAAATTGGTAAAGTACATAATACATAATACACATGCATAAAATGAAGCAGTGTGTGACCAGCTTCAGGTACCCAACAATATGGGCGTACATGTAGCATCGATGGTACCCTACGCGTTTCGCGAGTCTTTTCTCGCTCATCAGGGGACAATGCATGATTCATGTATCTATAACAAAAATGTTGGAAATAATGAAAATATATAAGTGACTAAATAAATCGGGGTAAGGGTGAGTTGGCAAGGGAGGTCAATGAAACAACGACCTCATACTTACCACTGGGCTGGAGCAGGTCACCAAAACACTGGGTGTCACAAATGGCAGCATTAAACAATGCCGGTCCGGGGGCTGAGGGGACGTGGCAACCAGAAGCCGCAGCAGGAGAACTCAGGACACATAGCACGGACTGCAGGAGGCATGTGGTTGGTGGTCACAGTGTATCCATAGCCATGTCTAAAAAAAATTATATATAAAAAGATGCATGAGTCTCAGCAGACATACTGAAACCAGACTAAGCATCAAAAAATATTCTCTAACCCTGAGAAATGACCAGGGAGGGTTGTGTTGAAAATAAAAACTGTATATATATGAGATAAAATAGGTGTCTAGTATGGAATATGGTAGGTGATGTAAAGATCGTCATGACAGATAATTAAGGGCAGGGCTGTGGAGAAGTGCAAGCACTTATTGATATATGATGGAAATTAAACCCAAAATGTATGTGGGTAAATGTGTAAACAAACAATACTAGGTGAGTAATATAGTGTGTAGTGAGATAGTAACACATACACAACAAGTATTGAGTGAGAGGGACCACTGAATGAAGGATATTACCTGAGTGAGAGTGATGAGTCCCAGGCATGTAAATGCACTGCACAGACCTCTGATCATAACCGCAGACCAACAGAACACAAATGCAAGCTGCAGCTGTGCCGAGCGTCAAGATATACCCACAGCGGCCACAGAATCTCCGCCCCCAGCGTCATGTACGGATGGCGATAGGCAGACATAGGAACCGCCAACCCGGGAGACCGGGTGAGCGTGTCAGCCATCAATCGCCCATCCGGGATGTTCCACACAGCTCCAAGGATGTGAGGTCATCACATAGTGGGCGTGGAAAACATGACGCCGACGTGTAGGTGGCCCCACCCGCCCGTGAGGACAGATGAGGACAGCAGGAGGTCAAGTAAACCTCCCTTATGCACGTCGCAGCCCCCCATACCGGAAGTGCAACGCCACCATCAGACAAGAACCAGCGAGAGGGAACCAAGCCTGCCCAGGAGTAAGCCCCGATATTGACCGGATGTAATGGTGGAAATGAACCCGTGGCAGGAGCAGACCAAGTTTTTGGGCTTAATGGGTGTCTTCCACCCGAATATCAAGAAAAGGGGATAATGTTCTGGAGAAACCACTCTAACACCTCCATCCCTAAATGCAACAAGAAAAAGGAAAGGAGCCCTGGGACTTTAAATGAGGTGGGAGAGATTGGGACACTTCCACAATAGGTGCAATAAAATGTTTTATTGATCACAGAATGCTGTGTAGAACACATAAGAACAGCAATAAATGTGCGGTACCCGGCATAGTGGCCTAGTTCCAAGCATACGTAAAAAACAACTACAATTCATAGCACTTGATATATAAATCCATAAAAAACACTGTACATAAGTGCACATACGTGATATAAATTGGTAAAGTACATAATACACATGCATAAAATGAAGCAGTGTGTGACCAGCTTCAGGTAACCAACAATATTGGCGTACACGTAGCATCGATGGTACCCTACGCGTTTCGCGAGTCTTTTCTTGCTCATCAGGGGCCGATGCATGATTCATGTGTCTATAACAAAAATGTTGGAAATAATGAAAATGTATAAGTGACTAAATAAATCGGGGTAAGGGTGAGTTGGCAAGGAAGGTCAATGAAACAATGACCTCATACTTACCACTGGGCTGGAGCAGGTCACCAAAACGCTGGGTGTCACAAATGGCGGCATTAAACAATGCCGGTCCGGGGGCTGAGGGGATGTGGCAACCAGAAGCCGCAGCAGGAGAACTCAGGACGCATAGCACGGACTGCAGGAGGCATGTGGTTGGTGGTTAGAGTGTATCCATAGCCATGTCTAAAAAAAATTCTATATAAAAAGATGCATGAGTCTCAGCAGACATACTGAAACCAGACTAAGCATCAAAAAATATTCTCTAACCCTGAGAAATGACCAGGGAGGGTTGTGTTGAAAATAAAAAATGTATATATATGAGATAAAATAGGTATCTAGTATGGAATATGGTAGGTGATGTAAAGATCGTCATGACAGATAATTAAGGGCAGGGCTGTGGAGAAGTGCAAGCACTTATTGATATATGATGGAAATTAAACCCAAAATGTATGTGGGTAAATGTGTAAACAAACAATACTAGGTGAGTAATATAGTGTGTAGTGAGATAGTAACACATACACAACAAGTATTGAGTGAGAGGGACCACTGAATGAAGGATATTACCTGAGTGAGAGTGATGAGTCCCAGGCATGTAAATGCACTGCACAGACCTATGTTTTCCACGCCCACTATGTGATGACCTCACATCCTTGGAGCTGTGTGGAACATCCCGGATGGGCGATTGATGGCTGACACGCTCACCCGGTCTCCCGGGTTGGCGGTTCCTATGTCAGCCTATCGCCATCCGTACATGATGCTGGGGGCGGAGCTTCTGTGGCCGCTGTGGGTATATCTTGACGCTCGGTGCAGCTGCAGCTTGCATTTGTGTTCTGTTGGTCTGCGGTTATGATCAGAGGTCTGTGCAGTGCATTTACATGCCTGGGACTCATCACTCTCACTCAGGTAATATCCTTCATTCAGTGGTCCCTCTCACTCAATACTTGTTGTGTATGTGTTACTATCTCACTACACACTATATTACTCACCTAGTATTGTTTGTTTACACATTTACCCACATACATTTTGGGTTTAATTTCCATCATATATCAATAAGTGCTTGCACTTCTCCACAGCCCTGCCCTTAATTATCTGTCATGACGATCTTTACATCACCTACCATATTCCATACTAGATACCTATTTTATCTCATATATATATTTTTTTTATTTTCAACACAACCCTCCCTGGTCATTTCTCAGGGTTAGAGAATATTTTTTGATGCTTAGTCTGGTTTCAGTATGTCTGCTGAGACTCATGCATCTTTTTATATAGAATTTTTTTTAGACATGGCTATGGATACACTCTGACCACCAACCACATGCCTCCTGCAGTCCGTGCTATGCGTCCTGAGTTCTTCTGCTGCGGCTTCTGGTTGCCACGTCTCCTCAGCCCCCGGACCGGCATTGTTTAATGCCGCCATTTGTGACACCCAGCGTTTTGGTGACCTGCTCCAGCCCAGTGGTAAGTATGAGGTCGTTGTTTCATTAACCTCCCTTGCCAACTCACCTTTACCCCGATTTATTTAGTCACTTATATATTTTCATTATTTCTAACATTTTTGTTATAGACACATGAATCATGCATCGGCCCCTGATGAGCGAGAAAAGACTCGCGAAACGCGTAGGGTACCATCGATGCTACGTGTACGCCCATATTGTTGGGTACCTGAAGCTGGTCACACACTGCTTCATTTTATGCATGTGTATTATGTATTATGTACTTTACCAATTTATATCATGTATGTGCACTTATGTACAGTGTTTTTTATGGATGTATATATCAAGTGCTATGAATTGTAGTTGTTTTTTACGTATGCTTGGAACTAGGCCACTATGCCGGGTACCGCACATTTATTGCTGTTCCCATGTGTTCTACACAGCATTCTGTGATCAATAAAACATTTTATTGCACCTATTGTGGAAGTGTCCCAATCTCTCCCACCTCATTTAAAATCCCAGGGTTGCTTTCCTTTTTCTTGTTGCATTTAGGGATGGAGGTGTTAGAGTGGTTTCTCCAGACCATTATCCCCTTTTCTCGATATTCGGGTGGAAGACACCCATTAAGCCCAAAAACTTGGTCTGCTCCTGCCACGGGTTCATTTCCACCATTACATCCGGTCAATATCGGGGCTTACTCCTGGGCCGGCTTGGTTCCCTCTCGCTGGTTCTTGTCTGATGGTGGCGTTGCACTTCCGGTATGGGGGGCTGCGACGTGCATAAGGGAGGTTTACTTGACCTCCTGCTGTCCTCATCTGTCCTCACGGGCGGGTGGGGCCACCTACACGTTGGCGTCATGTTTTCCATGCCCACTATGTGATGACCTCACATCCTAGGAGCTGTGTGGAACATCCCGGATGGGCGATTGACGGCTGACACGCTCACCCGGTCTCCCGGGTTGGCGGTTCCTATGTCTGCCTATCGCCAGCCGTACATGACGCTGGGGGCGGAGCTTCTGTGGCTGCTGTGGGTATATCTTGACGCTCGGCGCAGCTGCAGCTTGCATTTGTGTTCTGCTGGTCTGCGGTTATGATCAGAGGTCTGTGCATTGCATTTACATGCCTGGGACTCATCACTCTCACTCAGGTAATATCCTTCATTCAGTGGTCCCTCTCACTCAATACTTGTTGTGTATGTGTTACTATCTCACTACACACTATATTACTCACCTAGTATTGTTTGTTTACACATTTACCCACATACATTTTGGGTTTAATTTCCATCATATATCAATAAGTGCTTGCACTTCTCCACAGCCCTGCCCTTAATTATCTGTCATGACGATCTTTACATCCCCTACCATATTCCATACTAGATACCTATTTTATCTCATATATATATATACATTTTTTATTTTCAACACAACCCTCCCTGGTCATTTCTCAGGGTTAGAGAATATTTTTTGATGCTTAGTCTGGTTTCAGTATGTCTGCTGAGACTCATGCATCTTTTTATATATAATTTTTTTTTAGACATGGCTATGGATACACTCTGACCACCAACCACATGCCTCCTGCAGTCCGTGCTATGCGTCCTGAGTTCTCCTGCTGCGGCTTCTGGTTGCCACGTCCCCTCAGCCCCCGGACCGGCATTGTTTAATGCCGCCATTTGTGAAACCCAGCGTTTTGGCGACCTGGTCCAGCCCAGTGGTAAGTATGAGGTCGTTGTTTCATTGACCTCCCTTGCCAACTCACCCTTACCCCGATTTATTTAGTCACTTATATATTTTCATTATTTCCAACATTTTTGTTATAGACACATGAATCATGCATCGGCCCCTGATGAGCGAGAAAAGACTCGCGAAACGCGTAGGGTACCATCGATGCTACGTGTACGCCCATATTGTTGGGTACCTGAAGCTGGTCACACACTGCTTCATTTTATGCATGTGTATTATGTATTATGTACTTTACCAATTTATTTCATGTATGTGCACTTATGTACAGTGTTTTTTATGGATGTATATATCAAGTGCTATGAATTGTAGTTGTTTTTTACGTATGCTTGGAACTAGGCCACTATGCCGGGTAACGCACATTTATTACTGTTCCCATGTGTTCTACACAGCATTCTGTGATCAATAAAACATTTTATTGCACCTATTGTGGAAGTGTCCCAATCTCTCCCACCTCATTTAAAGTCCCAGGGCTGCTTTCCTTTTTCTTGTTACAAAACACAGAACTCTATGCATTGAGCAAGAATCAGCTAGATAGGTCACAATCATAGGAATTCATAAGGTAAACGACTTGAGGTCTTGAGATAAACTTATTAAGAATTATTTTACAAAATGGCAGTGGACATATTTGTAAAGTTATTTCACTGGTTTATTCATGGGATTAAAGTATATGTATGTGCTTACAATATATCTTTTTTGCTATTGTATTAAATAGATATGCAAAACAAAGCAATTAGGCAGAAGTCTTTAAAATGTTTTTGTCCAAAATAGTCTTGTATTTTCACATCCTCCCCTCTGTCATTGTAATTGCATATCATCTGCACAAGCCCTTTTTATCTCAACAAATTATAGCTCCTCTTTCTAAAGTTCTGACATGCTGGCAATGGCTCAGAATACAAAAATGCAAAGTGATTGCTATAACATTTGTTATATTTTGTTGCTGTTCACATATAGAGGCAAGAAGATATTTGTTGGAAATTATAAAATGCTTGCTAAAGTAAACTTTGCATAAACATGGGAAAGTTGAACTGAGCATAAAACAAATGAATGTATATGCAGTTGTTACCTTAAATGTAAATAAAAAGCTCATGTCAAAATGATCAAGAGATACAGAGATACAGACTGCTGACTTTACATGGAAACTTTGCTTTTCTAATGAAAGTTGAGTTTGGACAGACCCTACCCTACCTCACAATCGTACCTCACAAGGGCTGCCTATTGATGTTTTAACTATTTCAATATTAGCTTTCGTTACCAGTAAGGATGAGCCAAACACCGCCCAGTTCAGTTCGCACCAGAACATCCGAACAGGCAAAAAATTTGGACGAACAAATGAACACCAGTAACTGCTTGCTGCCCGCTGGCCATCATATGACGGCCAGGTGGCGCGGCTCTCATTCTGGGTGGGCGTCATATGACGTCCCTCCATTTAACAGGGAATGCGCGCGATCGTGTGCTCGCATTCCTGTTCCTTTGGTGGCGGCGTGTCACGGAGCCACCGAGGGGGGATGAAAGCCATCGGGCATGGCTGTTTATCATGTGATTGGCCGTGATGAAGTCACGGACGATCACAGGTGGTACCACCCCACTTTGCACGGCGCATGCACGCGATCTCGAGCGCATTGCACGTGCACGTCGGTGGCGGTGTGTTCCCCAGAACACTGCTCGTCACCGACGCTGATAAACAGCCATTGGCCGGCGGCTGTTTACCATGTGATCGGCTGTGATCATTTCACAGCCGATCACTAAATGTCAACAAACCGCGGTAACAACAAAGTACCTTTCACAGTTCATCTGAGTACCTGTCAGTCCATATGAGTACCTGTCACAGTTTATCTGAGTACCCGAGTACCTGTCAGTCCATCAGATTATCTGAGTATCTGTCACAGTCCATCAGAGTACCGGAGTACCTGTCACAGTCCATCAGAGTACCTGAGTACCTGTCACAGTCCATCTGAGTACCCGAGTACCTGTCACAGTCCATCTGAGTACCTGAGTACCTGTCACAGTCCATCTGAGTACCCGAGTACCTGTCACAGTCCATCGGTGTACCTGAGTACCTGTCACAGTTCATCTGAATACCCGAATACCTGTCACAGTCCTTATGAGTGCCTGAGTACCTGTCACAGTCCATATGAGTACCCGAGTACCTGAGTACCTGTCACAGTCCATACGAGTACCCGAGTACCTGAGTACCTGTCACAGTCCATATGACTACCCGAATACCAGTCACCAGCCCATCAGAGTACCCGAGTACCTATCTTTAGCCCATCAGACTACCCAAGTACCTGTCACCAAGCCATCAGAGTACCCAAGTGCCTGTCACGAGGCCATTAGAGTACCCGAGTACCTGCCACCAGCCCATCAGAGTAACTGCGTACCTGTCACCAGCCTATCAGAGTAACTGAGTACTTGTCACCAGCCCATCAGAGTACCCGAGTACCTGTCTGCAGCTCATCAAGTTACCCTAGTACCTGTCTCCAGCCCATCAGAGTACCCAGGTACCTATCTGCAGCCCGTCAGAGTACCTGAGTACCTATTTGCACCCCATGCCTCATAGAATATACGTTGGTGTGTTTGCTTTCCAAAATGGGGTCATTTTGTGGGTAATTCCACTGGGCTGGTGCTCAAGGACCTTCAAAAGTGTGATAGGTAGGAATTAAATGAGGTGTAATTTATCCCTTCTAGAAAGCCTGAAGGTACTACTTCAATGTTGGGCCTCTGTATGTGGCCAGGCTGTGTAAAAGTCTCACACATGTGGTATCACCTTACTCAGGAAGTGTATCAGAATGTATTTTGGGGTGTAATTTTTGCTATATACATGCTATGTGTTAGAAATATCTTATAAATTGACAACTTTGTGTAAAAAAAATGCGCTTTCATTTTTTCCCCACATTTTCCAAAAACTTCTGGAAAAAAATGAACCATTCAAAAGACTCATTATGCCTCACAGATTATACGTTGGGGTGTTTGCTTTCCAAAATTGGGTCATTTTGTGGGCAATTCCATTGTCCTGGTGCTCCAGGGCCTTCAAAAGTGTAATAGGTGGTTGAGAAATGAGATGTGTCATTTATGCTCGTAGAACGCCTGAAGGTGCTACTTCAATGTTGGTCCTTTATATGTGGCCAGGCTGTGTAAAAGTCTCACACATGTGGTATGGCCATACTCGGGAAGAGTAGCAGAATGTTTTTTGGGGTGTCATTTGTTGTATGCATATGCTGTGTGTGAGAAATAACCTGATCATATGACAATTTTGTAAAAAAAAAAAAAAAAAATCTTCATTTTGCAAAGAATTGTGGGAAAAAAATGACAACTTATGCTACTTACTTAATACCTTGGAATGTCTACTTTCTAAAAAGGGCTCATTTAGCGGGTATATGTACTTTCCTGACTTGTTAGTGTCTCAAGAAATGAGATTCACCTGATGTACTGAAGGCCTGATCAGATGTGATCAATTTTCATTGATTGGCACCATAGTTTGTAGACTAAATAACTTTCACAACCCAAATTAGTGTATATTATTTGGTCTTTATTTTTACCAAAGATATGTAGCAGTATAAATTTTGGCTCGAATTTATGCAGAAAATGACTAATTAGCAAAATTTTATGACATAAACAAAGAAAAAGGCATTTTTTTCACAAAATGTATGTTTTTTTTTTATTTATAGCACAAAAAATAAAAAACTCACTAGTGATTAAATACCACCAAAAGAAAGCTCTATTTGTGTGAAAAAAAGGACGCAAGTTTCATATGGGTATGGTGTTGCATGACTGAGTAATTGTCATTCAAACTGTGAGAGCGCTGAAACTGAAAATTGGTCTGGGCAGGAAGGGGTGTAAGTGCACTGTGTTGAGGTGGTTAAAGTCTATGGGACACGAACATGAAAAATCAAAAGTGCTCATTTTAAACGCTTATATGCAAGCTATTGTCATAAAAAGTGTTTGGGGACCCAGGTCCTGCCCCAGGGGACATGTATCAATGCAAAAAAAGTTTTGAAAATGTCAGTTTTTTCGGGAGCAGTGATTTTAATAATGCTTAAAGTGAAACAATAAAAATGAAATATTCCCTTAAATATTGTGCCTGGGGGGTGTCTATAGTATGCCTGTAAAGTGGCACAGTTTTCCCGTGTTTAGAACAGTACCACAGCAAAATGACATTTCTAAAGGAAAAAAGTAATTTAAAACTGATCGCGGCTGTAATGAATTGTTGGGTCTTGGTAGTATAGATACAACTCATTGAAAAAACCAGCATGGGTTCCCCCCAGTCCATTACTAGGCCCTTTGGGTCTGGTATGAATATTAAGGGGAACCCTGAACCACACATTAAAAAAAAAATTGTGCGGGGGTCCCCCAAAAATCCATACCAGGCCCTTCAGGTCTGGTATGGAAATTAAGGGGAACCCTGCTCCAAATTAAAAAAAATGCTCTATGGGTTCCCCAAAATCAGGTCTTTTATAGTTGAGGCTATATAAGAGCTTCCTCTGATGTCATGAGGCGTCAGGGGGGTGGGGGTCACCCATTTACATCACCATCAACATGGGGACAAGGAGCACCCTCCCCATGATGAGGGCATGTGGCCTGGTACGGTTCAGGAGGGGGGTGCTCTCTCATCCCCCCTCTTTTCCTGCGGCCTGCCGGGTTACATGCTCGGATAAGGGTCTAGTATGGATTTTGGGGGGCCCCTACACCATTTTTAAAAAAAATTTAAGCGCAGGGTTCCCCTTAATTTCCCCTTTAATTTTTTTTTAATTTTGGTGCAGGGTTCCCCTGAAGGGGCTGGTATGGATTTTGGGGGAGGGGCTGCAATATTTTTTTTTTAAATTTGGAGCAGGGTTCCCCTTAATTTCCATAACAGACTTGAAGGGCCTGGTATGGATTTTGAGGAGACCCCCCCACGCATTTTTTTTTACATTTTTGGTTAGGGGTTCCCCTTAATATTCATATCAGACCCAACGGGCCTGGTAATGGACTTGGGGGGGAACCCATGCTGTTTTTTTCAATTAGTTTTATCTATATTGCCGAGACCCAACAATTCATTACAGCCACGTTCAGTTTTAAATTACTTTTTTCCTTTAGAAATGTAATTTTGCTGTGGTACTGTTCTAAACACGGGAAAACTGCACCACTTTACAGGCATGTTATAGATACCCCCCAGGCACGATATTTAAATGAATATTTCATTTTTATTGCTTCACTTTAAGCATTATTGAAATCACTGCTCTTGAAAAAACTGCATTTTTAAAAACTTTTTTTTGCATTGATACATGTCCCCTGGGGCAGGACCCCAGTCCCCAAACACTTTTTTATGACAATAACTTGCATATAAGCCTTTAAAATGAGCACTTTTTATTTTTCATATTAGTGTCCCATAGACTTTAATGGTGTTCAAATTTTCCCCGAACACCGCATATTGTTTGGTGTTTGCCGAACGTCTGAACAACCTAAGTTTGGCCCGAAATTATGCACCGTTCGCCTATCCCTAGTTACCAGGCCTAAGTGAGATAGTTACTCGGTCGTGCAAAACTGTACCCACATTAATTTTTTTTTTTTTACCAATTTTAACACAGACAGAGCTTTATTTTAGAAGTATTTAAAAAGCACTGTTTTTATATATAAAGGGAAAAAAAGACCAAACAATATGAAAAAAAAAGTTCCCTTACTTCTGTTATAAAATATACCACAAAAATAAAAATAAAAAAATGCCAGGACAGTACATAAAACCCCAAATTATGTTTTTTTGTAAAGTACTTACTCCAGGGTGATCTTTTTTTTTTTTACCCTTTTAAAAAATGTATTAATTTATTAACCTCTTATATCCTGCACCTGCCAGAGGTTTAGAATGTCGGGAGGCTGAGTGGGGCTTATGGTCATATGACCGCCATGATTGGCTGTCACATGATCATAAAGATTTCCGTTAGCCAGAGGTAATTGTACCAGCAGCGTGCAGGGTGCGCATTCTTGGCACAGCTCTATTTGCACTAATGCACACAAACATGCGGCCGCTCAGTGGCAAGGACCGTCTGCCGAGAGGCTGCATATTTATGTGCACTCAGCGCCAAGAGGTTACACAGTGCTTTATATATATGTTGTACATTTACATCAGTCCTTGCCCTCAAGGGGCTTACAGTCTAAGGTCCCTAACTCACATTAATACATACACATACTAGGGCCAATTTAGACTCCAATGACCTACATGCATGTCTTTTGAGTGTGGGAGGAAACCTGAGTACCCGAATGTAACCCACACAGGCACATAGAGAACATGCAAACTCCAGGCAGGTAGTGTCCTGCTTGGAATTTGAACAAACCACCCTAGTGCTGATAGGCATAAGTGCTTACCACTTAGCCACTGTGATGCCCATTGAATTGAATAAATATTCTGCTATTGAGGGGGTTAAAACACAAAGCTTGGTAATGGTTCACTAGATACATTTAATGTAGAGGTTATATGTGGGGGGGTAGTGAAGGGGTTAAAGTACAGGTCACATACAGTGGTAGGATGGAGATTAGAGAGGTTAATGTACAAATGTAAGAGGATAATATATAGGGGGTTACTATTCAGATCGCATAGAGACAGCATAGGGATTAGATATACAGGAGGGGGGTAAAAGGATTAATAATAAACCCACAAATGATAATGCTGCTGCTGATCTGAAATTTCTGCTGCTGATCTGGAAATTTTGCTGCTGATCTGATTTTATCATTCATTAGTACTTCATTCCACTCTTTTCTTCAGGAACTGAATGATTTTCGACCTGTGTGTACAGCTGTCTGTTTTGCAGAAGCTGGTCTTATGATCGGTTTCTGTTGAGCGGGCATGTTAAAAACCAGCATCTGATGGGCATCCAATCAGCACTAGAAACCAATAGCTGCGAGCGCTGATCGGTGTGTTCTGGTGGGGGGGTGGGGGTCAGTCCCCTTGTCAGAACACAATAGTACAGCAGGGGAGATTGCCACACTAAGATCGCTTATGTTCATTACTGCAATCTGTCAGGTTTTTTCATTGGGTTGAACAAGCTAAAACTTAGAGTGTGTACCAAGGTTTAGGCTTACTATACTGTTTACAGTTGTGATCGCTGGGATTAATGCAGAGCCACTCAGTTTACGTTATTAACAGCAGTTATTTTTATTAACCACTTTAATACAGGGCACTTTACCCCCTTCCTGCTAGGCCAATTTTCAGCTTTCAGCGCTATTGCATTTTTAATGACAATTGCACGATCATGCAACACTATAACCAAACTAAATTTTTATAATCTTGTTTTACACAACTAGAGCTTTCTTTTGGTGGTATTTAATCACCACTGGGTTTTTTATTCTTTGCTAAATAAATGAAAAATACTGGACATTTGGGAAAAAAAAACATGTTTTTCTTTGTTTCTGCAATTTTGCAAATAAATAATTGTTCTTCATAAATTTAGCCCAAAATGTATTCTGCTATATTTCTTTGGTGAAAATAAACCAACTCAGTGTATGTTATTTAGTGTGTGTGTATGAAAGTTATAGAGTCCACAAACTATAGCATACAGTATAGCTGAAAATTGATCAATCCTGATGTACTGACATCTCACTTCTTGAGGCCCTAAAATGCCAGGACAGTACAGATACACCCCCCAAAAATGACCAATTTTTAGAAAGTAGACAGTCCAAGGTATTTAATAAGAGGCATGGCAGGTTTTTTGAAGTTGTTATTTTTTGTCCAAATTTTTCGAAAATTAAGAAATAAAAAAAATCACAATTCTTTTTCATGTTTCCTTCCTGTCACCAGTGCAGTACAGTCAGTGCAGTACAGCACACCAGTATCATATAACTGGTGTGGTAGTGATCAGGAACACTGATATATATATATGGGGGTAGATCAGTGTTTAGCTGACCTCTTGCTTTTTTTGTACCTTTCTGCCTTGGTGATGTCGCAACACCCTTTCTGTATTGATGTCAAAGGCAGGAGGTAAAAGAAAAAGAAATCTTCAAATAAGGTTGCAAACAAAGATTGTATCCCCACACACACACACACACACACACACACACACTCAAAACTATGAACCCAAGATCTCTTGTTGCTCATGATGTACATTTTTACCTGAAGATTGTATACAATATGTGAATATCCACAGATACTAAATTTATGGCTATACGCATATAATTAAAAAAGCTTATCATGCTATTATTACCACAGACAGGGTCAATTGCAAATCTTTTCTTTTACTGTTGTACAAATATTTCATTTGGAATCTGTGCTTTGATGGTATCTCCCTATTTTTCTGTGCATAACTTGCTATGTCATGATCTGGGGAATGCATTGCAATTGACCATTCAGAGCCTAAGCTGCACAGATATAGCAGGTATAATTTGAAAGACAACAAAAACACGCTGCTTTCCAGGAAATGTACTCCACAGAATTTTTATATCTGCTTAAGTGGTGACAGCTATGTGTAAGTAGGTAAACATAGAATAATTATGCTGTATGGAAGTAACACACAAACATAGATTTATCAGATGCTACTATAATGAAGGGTTCACCGCTAAAAGGAGGCAGCTCTATTGTTTTTACTTTTTTAGTTATACTATATATCTTGTTCAGAAAAACCTGCTCTTTCAATTGGTGCAAAAAGAATGCAGCTTAGTTAGTTCTCATGTTCCTCAACAGATGGAGCTGCCACCTAGAATATTGGATGGATGACCAAGACAGCAACAAAATATAAAAATTTGTTTTATAGAAAAAAATATTTTTGTATGCTAACAGCACGGAATCATGTGTTAATACATTGGCAACAAATAGGTAAAACACTTGAATTCAAGTTGGAAAACATTTTTAGGTGTGTTTCCATACCTCCCTCCTGAACCTACAATACATAAGGTATTAGAGGCTGTGGCATCTTATCAGGTTAGAAAATAAACTCTACTAAGATGGAAGTACTCCTAATTCACCGTACCAGGCCACATGCCCTCAACATTGAGAGGGTGCTTTGGGGTAGCCCTCCAAAACACCTTGTCCCCATGTTGATGAGGACAAGGGCCTCATCCCCACAACCCTGGCCGGTGGTTGTGGGGGTCTGCGGGCAGGGGGGCTTATCGGAATCTGGAAGCCCCCTTTAACAAGGGGACCCCCAGATCCTGGCCCTCCCCACTGTGTGAAATGGTAAGGGGGTACAAAATTACCCCTACCATTTTACTAAAAAACTGTCAAAAATGTTGAATATGACAAGAGACAGTTTTTGACAATTCCTTTATTTAAATGGTTCTTCTTTCTTCTTTCTTCTATCTTCTATCTTCCTTTGGTTTCTTCCTCCATCTTCTTCTTCTTCTGGTTCTTCTGGTTCTTCCTCCGGTGTTCTCGTCCAGCATCTCCTCCGCAGCGTCGGCATCTTCTTCCCTTCTTCTCCTCAGGCCACTCTGCATCCATGATGGCATGGAGGGAGGCTCCCGCTCTTCTCTTCATCTTCTTCTCTTCATCTTCTTCTCTTCTTCATCTTCTTCTCTTCATCTTCTTCTCCGGGCTGCTCCACATCCATAGTGGCATGGAGGGAGGCTCCCGCTGTGTGATGCTTCTCCTCTTCTGACAGTTCTTAAATAATGGGGGGCGGGGCCACCCGGTGACCCCGCCCCCTCTGACACACGGTGACTTCATGAGACTTTCCTGTGGCATTCCCTGTGACACCACGGGGAAGTCCCGTCAAGTCACCGTGCATCAGAGGGGGGCAGGGTCACAAGGTGGCCCCGCCCCCTGTTTTTTAAGAACTGTCAGAAGAGCAGAAGCGTCACACAGTGGGAGCCTCCCTCCATGCCACCATGGATGCGGAGCAGCCCAAGAAGAAGATGAAGAGAAGAAGATGAAGAGAAGAGCGGGAGCCTCCCTCCATGCCATCATGGATGCGGAGCGGCCCAAGGAGAAGAAGGGAAAAAGACGCCGACACCGCGGAGGAGATGCTGGACGAGAACACAGGAGGAAGAACCAGAAGAGCCAGAAGAACCAGAAGAAGAAGAAGATGGAGGAAGAAACCGAAGGAAGATAGAAGATAGAAGAAAGAAGAAGCATTTAAATAAAGGAATTGTCAAAAACTGTCTCTTGTCATTTTTAACATCTTTGACAGTTTTTTAGTGAAATGGTAGCATTTCACACAGGGGGAGGGCGGGGATCTGGGGGTCCCCTTGTTAAAGGGGGCTTCCAGATTCCGATAGGGTTGTGGGGATGAGGCCCTTGTCCTCATCAACATGGGACAAGGTGTTTTGGGGGGCTACCCCAAAGCACCCTCCCAATGTTGAGGGCATGTGGCCTGGTACGGTTCAGGAGGGGGGGCGCTCTCTCATCCCCCCTCTTTTCCTGTGGCCTGCCAGGTTGCATGCTCGGATAAGGGTCTGGTATGGATTTTTGGGGGGACCCCACGCCATTTTTTAAAAAAATTTTGGTGCCAGGGTTCCCCTTAATATCCATACCAGACCTGAAGGGCCTGGTATGGAATTTAGGGGGACCCCCCACAATCAATTTTTTTTTACATTTTGGTTCAGGGTTCCCCTGTGGGGAATTCCCATGCTGTTTTTATCACTGAACTTCTATGTGTATTGTCGGACCGGCAGTAGTTTTAAATGACTTTATTTCGTTTGAAATGTCATTTTGCTGTCAGACTGTTCTAAACATGGGAAACATGCGCCCCTTTACAGGCATACTATAGACACTCCCCAGGTTACGTAAATTTAAAGGGATATTACACTTTTATTGTTTCACTTTAAGCATTATTAAAATCACTGCTCCCGAAAAAACGTCCGTTTTTAAAACTTTTTTTTTGCATTGATCCATGTCCCCTGGGGCAGGAACCCAGGTCCCCCAAACACTTTTTATGACAATAACTTGCATATAAAGCCTTTAAAATTAGCACTTTTGATTATTTCATGTTCGTGTCCCCATAGACTTTAACCACTTCAATACCAGGCACTTAGACACCCTCCCGCCCCAGGCCAATTTACAGCTTTCAAGCGCTGTCGCAATTTGAATGACAATTGCGTGGTCATACTACACTGTACCCAAACAAATTTTTTTATCATTTTGTTCCTACAAATAGAGCTTTCTTTTGGTGGTATTTGATCACCCCTGTGGTTTTCATTTTTTGCGCAACAAATAAAAAAAGACCGAAAATTTCGAAAAAAAACAAGTTTTTCTTTGTTTCTGTTAAAATTTTTTGTAAATAAGTACGTTTTCTCCTTCAATAATGGGCACTGATATGGCTGCACTGACGGGCACTGATACGGCGGCATTGATGGGCACCGATGAGGTGGCACCAATGAGGTGGCACTGATGAGGTGGCACTGACGGGCACTGATGATGAGCACTGATAGGCGGCACTGATGGGCACTGATAGGTGGCACTGATGGGCACTGATAGGTGGCACTGGTATGCGGCACTGATGGGCACTCATAGGTGGCACCGATGGGCACTCATAGGCAGCACTGATGGGCACTCGTAGGTGGCATTGATTGGTACATATGGGTGGCACTGATGGGTACTTATGGGTGGCACTGATGTGTGGCACTGATGGGCACTGATAGGTGGGCACTGATGGGCACTGATGGGCACAGATGGGCACTGACAGGTGGCACCGATGGGCAATGACAGGTGGCACTGATCAAACATATTGGGGGCATTGCTGGGCAGATCTGGAACATAATGGTGCCAATCAGTGCCCATTTGTGGGCACAGATTGGCACAGATTGGGCACATTGGGCACATGTGGATGGCCATGGGGTACATACATGGCCATCCACATGTTGCCCCTTCCCTGGTGGTCCTAATGGTGATTCCTGGTGGTCCAGTGTGGTGATCTGAGGGGGGGCTGCGCTGATAAACAATCAGTGCAGACCCCCCCTGTCAGGAGAACCGCCGATCGGCTCTCCTCTACTCGCGTCTGTCAGACGCGAGTGAGGAAAAGCCGATCAACATCTCTTCCCATTGACAGCGTGATCAGGCATGATTGGACATGGCTGATCACGTGGTAAAGAGCCTCTGCCGGAGGCTCTTTACCAAGATCGGTGGAGCGGTGTGTCAGGCTGACACACCACTCCACCAATCTCCACGATGCGCTCCCCCGGGGGCGTGCGGCAGCATGTTATCCTGCTGGATGTCATATGACGCCCAGTCAGGATAACGGAATCACTTCCCGGACGTCAATCCGCTATAGGGCGGGCAGGATGTGGTTAATGGTGTTCGCGTGTTCGAACAAATTTTTTGCCTGTTCGCATGTTCTGGTGCGAATCGAACAGGTGGGTGTTCGGCTCATCCCTAAAGTGGAGTATTCACCTTTAGATTGCTATATCAAAGACATATAAAGCAGGAAAGAAATTGACAATCTGACCAGAGAATTAACAGAGCATGGGTTACACTATACTGTATAGTTGCCATGCCATGATTAGATAGAGTGGGAGATAGATAGATAGATAGATAGATAGATAGATAGATAGATAGATAGATAGATAGATAGATAGATAGATAGATAGATAGATAGATAGATAGATAGATAGATAGATAGATATAGATAGATAGATAGATAGATAGATAGATAGATAGATAGATAGATAGATAGATAGATAGATAGATAGATAGATTTGATTATAGATTATGAAACAGTAACACCTTTTCCACAGATAATATACATATACAAAAAGCACAGAGGTAACCTAGAAAAAAATACATTTAAATGACAGATAATTTATCTCTGCTTTACAAGCCCAATGATGGGTTCATTAGCCTGCCAGTTTTCAAAACAATTATAATTAACCACACATAAATTATGACACGTTTTAGAATACCACAACAACACAACATAGAGGAAATAACACCTCAAAAGCTACCAAACACATAAAACAATTTATTGGACATGTATGATCAGAAAATTAACAGCACGGAGGCCAAGCCCCCCAAAAGAAGAACTCTCTCTCTCCACCCCGCAAACAGCCAGCCCCCCACACCCCAGATCCCACCCCACTCCCCATTCCTGAAGACCCCCTCTCCCCCCTCTCAAATCAACCTCTGCTTCCCCCTCACTTGATATAATGGTCAAGTGCCGGAAGGATCCCTATGCGTATAGCTCAGAAGCCTCAGTATGCCTATATATCCTCTGGGTCCAGCTTGCTATGCTTGCAGCTAAAAGCAGCTGATAGTCCTAAATAAAGATAGCGGTGCATTCAAAAGAGATGATTAGCTCGTATATCATGACCATAATGGGCCACCTCATAATACAAAATTATACTATGTGTAGTAACCCATGCGTTAGCCATGTAAGGATAAAGTCCACCTGATGGTATTTACTGGTACTCCATAAGGGCCTCACCATACATAATGTGTATGCACATAGAATCTGCTTTGCAATCCAGCTCATAACAAGCCTGCTGGGTCCAGCCTGCCATGCAATATAGCTAATACCATCACAGTAGTTAGCATCTGATTGACCTTCAGCCAGGTTGTGGTGCTCATATGAATTAGCAATCTCTGTGTATGGGAATGTCGGTCCTATACCTAGTGCATTTGCTTAGTGTCCTACACCAGAGTCTTATAGGCAATAGTATACAAATCCAACTCCACAAGATGATAGTCTGTGAAAGGGGCAGATATAATGCTGTAATCAGCCATTGATCCTAGTCGTATGTAAGGCAGACTTGTTTGCAATGCTGCATGGATGTCCATGGATGATAGTACTGCAGCTGCCCACAATCACGGACTTTTTTTCGCTGGTAAGACATATGCAGGTGCTAATGGTAATTGTAGCTACAGTAACAACATGTCATAATGGTATGCAAGCCACATTCTGCCAATCTGTAATCCATCAGGTATGTTGTATAAATGCTCTGCTCCAGCCGTGCTCCAAGCTATGTATAGGGCACATGCACATACAATGCCTCAATAGATAACAGCTTCTTGGTCTACACAGCAATGTCCACTAGTGTGAAAGTCAGTCCTCCTTGGCTGGGTATGGCTGGAAGGCTATGAAATAGCAAGCAGTGGTGTTGTGCATAAGTGTAATAGTGCTAGAGTTCATCTTGCTCCTTACAATTCAGAAAAGATAAGATATCCAATATGATCGGCCATGAAAAAGCATCCGTTCTGAATGTGCTAGCAGGCTGAAGGCTGCATATTCACACAATTCTCGACATCCTCATAGCAAAGGCATGAGAAGCCTTGCTAAAAACTCACTCTGGCGTGCACACCAGTGTGCCGACAGGACCCTAGACCACAAGGGGGACATGTCTGTTGCTTCCTCCGCATTTTGCCCCTCCCAATGACTGTGGCCTTATCAGGGCATAGCTACATTTTAGAATACCCCCTGAGTCTCCATATTTATCTATTTAAATCCCCTTGTGTCCCAGAGAATTTCAGCAATTTCTCAGTTCTGAACTTCATAGCTTTTAGCATTTGTAGTCTATCCTGACATAACATTTTGGATATAATTTTGGATACATTTATTTTTATTTCATTGATTTTTGTTCAGAATAGGTAGTTCAAAATTAGAAAGAAAATGCAATTTCCTGTCATTTTATTCTAAAGCAAATTACATCATCTGCACAACCCCATATATTTACACTAAAGATGTAAAAATGTACCCTAAAATTTTTATCAAAAAAGTCTGCTGATTAAAATGATATCACATTAGTGTGACCTTTATGTAAGATAAGGTAATGGTAACACTCTAAGCAAAGCTCTTTATTACCCTTCCAATGCTACATTGAAACACACACTGAGGGAGGGGGGGGGCAATGGGTAGAATAATATTAAGATAAGGTTGATAAGGGCACAAATTAGCACCACAGGTTTGTGATCTCTAAAAATTAGAATGGCATTACGTTGGCTTACCGGAATACTAGATGTTTCCACAGTGAATGCAAATTTCAGACAGATCACCCATTTTCATTGTTATGAGCTCGGTGTTAATATAGGGAGGTAATATTTTTTATTTCACATTTTTTTAGATGGGAATCCAGATCAAGACCACCTCTGCAACTTCTAATAGTGATCTATTTTTGGCTGCACTCAACCTGCAATAGATCACTACAGCAGCACTTATGTGGCATTGTTATGCTTGTGCAGTGGACGCAAATGTCATTCAGATCATTCAGCTTCATTATTGAGAATATATGTTGTGTTATACAGCATATGTGTTTGTGTTGTGTGTAATTGATATATTTTTAAATTATGTTTACCCATTTTTGATAAACTTTTATTCATTAACAATCCAGAGCCAGACCCCCAATGCAAGTTCTAATTGTGATCGATTTATAGCTGCAATAACGCCTGCAATAGGTCACTATTAGGGATGAGCTTCGAGTTTGAGTCGAACTCATGTTCGACTCGAACATCGGCTGTTCGCAAGTTCACCGAACAGCGAACAATTTGGGGTGTTCGCGGCAAATTCGAAAACCGCGGAACACCCTTTAAAAGTCTATGGGAGAAATCAAAAGTGCTAATTTTAAAGGCTTATATGCAATGTATTGTCATAAAAAGTGTTTGGAGACCTGGGTCCTGCCCCAGGGGACATGGATCAATGCAAAAAAAGTTTTAAAAACTGTGTTTTTTTGGGAGCAGTGATTTTAATAATGCTTAAAGTGAAACAATAAAAGTGTAATATTCCTTTAAATTTAGTACCTGGGGGTGTCTATAGTATGCCTGTAAAGGGGCGCATGTTTCCCGTGTTTAGAACAGTCTGACAGCAAAATGATATTTCAAAGGAAAAAAAGTCATTTAAAAGTACTCACAGCTATATGAATTGTCAGTCCGACAATACACATATAAGTTCATTGATAAAAATGGCATGGGATTTCCCCACAGGGGAACCCTGAACCAAAATGAAAAAAAAAATTGGCGTGGGGGTCCCCCTAAATTCCATACCAGGCCCTTCAGGTCTGGTATGGATATTAAGGGGAACCCAGCGCCAAAATTTAAAAAAAAGGCATGGGGGTCCCCCTCAAAATCCATAGTAGACCCTTCAGGTCTGCTATGGATTTTAAGGGGAACCCCGTGCCAAAATAAAAAAAAATGGCTTGGGGTCCCCCCAAAAATCCATACCAGACCCTTATCTGAGCACGCAACCTGGCAGGCCGCAGGAAAAGAGGGGGGGATGAGAGAGCGCCCCCCCTTCTGAACCGTACCAGGCCACATGCCCTCAATATTGGGAAGGTGCTTTGGGGTGCCCCCCAAAGCACCTTGTCCCCATGTTGATGAGGACAAGTGCCTCATCCCCACAACCCTTGCCTGGTGGTTGTGAGGGTCTGCGGATGGGGAACTTATCGGAATCTTGAAGCCCCCTTTAACAAGGGGACCCCCAGATCCCGGCCCCCCATGTGAAATGTTAAGGGGTACAAAAGTACCCCTACCATTTCACAAAAAAGTGTAAAAAATGTTAAAAATGACAAGAGACAGTTTTTGACAATTCCTTTATTTAAATGCTTCTTCTTTCCACCTTCTTTCTTCTATCTTCTTTCTTCTATCTTCCTTCAGTTTCTTCCTCCATCTTCTTCTGGTTCTTCCTTTGGTGTTCTCGTCCGGCATCTTCCTCCGTGGCTTCTTCTTCCCTTCTTCGTTCTTGGGCCACTCCGCATCCATGATGGGAGGCTCCTGCTGTGTGATGCTTCTAATCTTCTGATGGTTCTTAAATAATGGAGGGTGGGGCCACCCGGTGACCCTGCCCCCTCCGACGCCTGGGGACTTGACGGGGACTTACCTGAGGCTTTCCCCGTGATGTCAGAGGGGGCGTCAGTGGGGGCAGGGTCACCGGGTGCAGAGCGGCCCAAGAACAAAGAAGGGAAGAAGATGCCGCGGAGGAAGATGCCGGATGAGAACACAGGAGGAAGAACCGGAAGGAGAAGAAAATGGAGGAAGAAACCAAAGGAAGATAGAAGAAAGAAGATAGAAGAAAGAAGATGGAAAGAAGAAGCATTTAAATAAAGGAATTGTCAAAAACTGTCTCATGTCATTTAACATTTTTGACACTTTTTTTGTGAAATGGTAGGGGTACTTTTGTACCCCCTTACCATTTCACACGGGGGGCGGGATCTGGGGGTCGCCTTGTTAAAGGGGGCTTCCAGATTCCAATAAGTCCCCGCCCGCAGACCCCCACAACCACCGGGCAAGGGTTGTGGGGAAGAGGCCCTTGTCCTCATCAACATGGGGACAAGGTGCTTTGGGGGGACCCCAAAGCACCCTCCCAATGTTGAGGGCATGTGGCCTGGTACAGTTCAGAAGGGGGGTGCTTTCGTCCCCCCTCTTTACCTGCAGCCTGCCAGGTTGCGTGCTTGGATAAGGGTCTGGTATGGATTTTTGGGGGGACCCCACACCATTTTTTTTATTTTGGCGCGGGGTTCCCCTTAATACCCATACCAGACCTGAAGGGCCTGGTATGGAATTTAGGGGGACCCCCACGCCATTTAAAAAAAAATTTTGGTTAGGAGTTCCCCCGTGGGGAAATCCCATGCCATTTTTATCAATGAACTTATATGTGTATTGTCGAACCAACAATTCATATAGCTGCGAGTACTTTTAAATGACTTTTTTTCCTTTGAAATGTCATTTTGCTGTCAGACTGTTCTAAAGACGGGAAACATACTCCCCTTTACAGGCATACTATAGACACCCCCCAGGTACGAAATTTAAAGGAATATTACACTTTTATTGTTTCACTTTAAGCATTATTAAAATCACTGCTCCCAAAAAAACGGACGTTTTTAAAACTTTTTTTTTGCATTGATCCATGTTCCCTGGGGCAGGTCCCCAAACACTTTTTATGACAATAACTTGCATATGAACCTTTAAAATCAGCACTTTTGATTATTCATGTTCAAGTCCCATAGACTTTAATGGTGTTCGCGTGTTCGAACAAATTTTTTGCCTGTTCGCGTGTTCTGGTGAGAACCGACCAGGGGGGTGTTCGGCTCATCCCTAGTCACTATAGCAATGATCTTTTGCTGCAGGTAGGTGCTTGACAGAGCTGTAACAGCTCTGTCCTGCCCTCTGTCCTCAGAAGAAGTGCTGTGATAACACTCTTCATGATATCACTGCACCTCTAATGCCGCGTACACACAAGCAGACTTTTTGACCGGACTGGTCTGACGGACCGAGTCCGGTGGACAATTCAACCATGTGTGGGCTTCATCGGACCTGCAGCAGACTTTTTCGGTCGAAAATCTGACGGACTTTAGATTTGGAACATGTTTCAAATCTTTACGTTGGAACTCCGCCGGAACCAGTTCCAATCAAAAAGTCCGCTCATCTGTATGCTAGTCCAATGGACAAAAACCGACGCTAGGGCAGCTATTAGCTACTGGCTATCAACTGCCTTTTAATAGTCCGGTCGTACGTCATCACTTACAAATCCGTTGGACTTTGGTGTGATGGTGTGTAGGCAAGTCCCTTTGTTGGGAAAGTCCGTTGGAAGTCCGTCGGATAGTGCATCGGACCAGTCCGGTCAAAAAGTCTGCTCGTGTGTATGCGGCATTAGGTAAACACAACAGAAAAGGGTTCTGTTTATAATTAATTCTACAGTACACAATGATTCAGTGGGTTGTAGAAACATTGGAAGCCCAGGAGATGATCTTTACAGCTCTTGGACTTAGCATTGGGTGTCACCAGACACAAAGGGGGAGGGTCCCAGCACTATTGCCAACAGGGGCATACAGAAGCCAATAAGCCTGATTGCCATTTTAAAATGGTGCTGGGGATTTAAGTGGTTAAAGGGTATGATGCAAACCAAAAATTTGCTTCATCATTGCATTATTTGAAATACTAATGTCAATTTTTTTAGACAAACTAGACAAATATTAAAACTATAGTTATCTTAATCAGATCTCATAACTGTGTGTAGCAAAATACTGACAACATATCAGCTCTGGAGTTCTCATGGACAGGGTTAGAAAGCAGTTATAACACTGCTATTGGTAAATCCAAGTAAGACAGCAGTGATTTGGGAACTGAAACCAGCTCTTAGGAACAAGACAATAATGTAGAGGTTCTCCTAGGCTCAAATATTTATCATTATATAAACTGTGCAGCTGTGGTATGGACATAGTTAGTAGAAGTTTCCTTTGCCTAAATTTGGCCATACATTGGTTTTCCATGAAAATAAAGCTTTAAAATATATTCCATAATTTTATTCAATTATTGTGATTGTTAAGGTTTTAATGTGTGTCAGTATGACAACTGAAATAAAAAAGTGTTTTGTCAATTTTAACTCATTTACTATTATTTGTAAGCATCTCAACTTTTGACTGTCTTTAACTACTTCAATGCCAAGCACTTTTACCCCCTTCCTGCCCAGGTCAATTTTTAGCTTTTAGTGCTGTTGCACTTTAAATGATAATTACGCGGTCATACAAAACTGTACCCAAACAAAAATGTTATGTTAGAAATGTATTCTGCTATATTTCTTTGGTGAAAATAACCCAAATCAATGTATATTATGCAGGCTTAAAATAAAAAATAGTGTAGCGGTAAAGCAATAAAAAAAAACAATATTTCTAAAGATTCATGTAGATAATATCTGACAGTTCTGTGATATATGGACAGTCCCAGTTCATATAGTTTAAAAGCCAAAGGTAACGTAGAAAAAGGCACCAACACGCAAGAACAAGTCCTCAGTAGTGATCAGGGTGCTCAAATATAATCGTAGTTACAGTGCATCCTTATCTGTGCTTCCACCACCGTTAGTACAGGCCGCTCACCTTACTCTGTGGACCTCTGAATTAACAGAAAGGTCATTCAAGCATTCCCCACAGGGGCAATTGAAGGATGAGATCCTGCCTCTATATTATTCCAACAATCAAAATCCAGCCTCAGATATATGGCGGTGTGTGCTGCGGAGGGCGGGCTTGAGATCTTTGCCACGCCCCCGAGTGTCCTTGTTATTATGGCAGTGTATGAGGGCATTTAACTAACAATCATGATAGGAGGATTATATATATAGATGTCTAGAGGGAGCCCCCGTGATACGCTGAGGAAGTCCTACCCACAGGGACGATACGCGTGCGGATGGGAAGGTTCTGATGTCATTACAGCCACCTTTCAGATTTACTATGAGACACTGTTTTGTGGTACAAGTTCCAGTTCCTAGCACTCGGGTTTCAGTGCTTTATTCGTAAGCAACTTTTTATCGGAATAAACAGTTTTTAAGCATAAGCAGAGAGCACTATATATGTTCTATTGATTTTGCATGAACCACAATGATAGCTACTGCATACATGAGGGCGTTAGTGTTGCCATATACAGTCAGGTCCATAATTATTGGGACATCGACACAATTCTAATCTTTTTGGCTCTATACACCACCACAATGGATTTGAAATGAAACGAACAAGATGTGCTTTAACCACAGACTTTCAGCTTTAATTTGAGGGTATTTACATCCAAATCAGGTGATACCACAGTGTAGGAATTACAACAGTTTGTATATGTGCCTCCCACTTTTTAAGGGACCAAAAGTCATGGGACAATTGGCTGCTCAGCTGTTCCATGGCCAGGTGTGTGTTATTCCCTCATTATCCCATTTACAAGGCGCAGATAAAAGGTCCAGAGTTCATTTCAAGTGTGCTATTTGCATTTGGAATCTGTTGCTCTCAACTCTCAATATGAGATCCAAAGATCTGTCACTATCAGGGAAGCAAGCCATCATTAAGCTGAAAAAACAAAACAAACCCATCAGAGAGATAGCAAGAACATTAGGTGTGGCCATATCAACTGTTTTGAACATCCTTAAAAAGAAAGAATGCACCGGTGAGCTCAGCAACACCAAAAGACCCGGAAGACCACGGAAAACAACTGTGGTGGATGACCGAAGAATACTTTCCCTGGTGAAGAAAACCCTTCACAACAGTTGGCCAGATCAAGAACACTCTCCAGGAGGTAGGTGTATGTATGCCAAAGTCAACAATCAAGAGAAGACTTCACCAGAGTGAATACAGAGGGTTCACCACAAGATGTAAACCATTGGTGAGCCTCAAAAACAAGAAGGCCAGATTAGAATTTGCCAAACAACATCTAAAAAGGCCATCACAGTTCTGGAACAACATCCTATGGACAGATCAGACCAAGATCAACTTGTACCAGAGTGATGGGAAGAGAAGAGTATGGAGAAGGAAAGGAACTGCTCATGATCCAAAGCATACCACCTCATCAGTGAAGCATGGTGGTGGTAGTGTCATGGCGTGGGCATGTATGGCTGTCAATGTAACTAGTTCTCTTGTATTTATTGATGATGTGACTGCTAACAAAAGCAGCAGGAAGAATTCTGAAGTGTTTTGGGCAATATTATCTGCTCATATTTAGCAAAATGCTTCAGAACTCATTGGATGGCGCTTCACAGTGCAGATGGGCAATGACCCGAAGAATACTGCGAAAGCAACTAAAGAGTTTTTTAAGGGAAAGAAGTGGAATGTTATGCAATGGCCAAGTTAATCACCTGACCTGAATCAGATTGAGCATGCATTTCACTTGCTGAAGACAAAACTGAAGGGAAAATGCCCCAAGAACAAGCAGGAACTGAAGACAGTTGCAGTAGAGGCCTGGCAGAGCATCACCAGGGATGAAACCCAGTGTCTGGTGATGTCTATGCATTCCAGACTTCAGGCTGTAATTGACTGCAAAGGATTTGCAATCAAGTATTAAAAAGTAAAAGTTTGATGGATGATTGTTAATCTGTCCCATTACTTTTGGTCCCTTAAAAAGTGGGAGGCACATATACAAACTGTTATAATTCCTACACCTTTCACCTGATTTGGATGTAAATACCCTCAAATTAAGCTAAAAGTCTGCAATTAAAGCACATCTTGTTAGTTTCATTTCAAATCCATTATGGTGGTGTATAGAGCCAAAAATATTAGAATTGTGTTGATGTCCCAATATTTATGGACCTGACTGTAGGCTGAATCTGAGGCTGGATTTCGATTGTTGGAATAAAATAGAGGCAGGATTTCATCTTCTAATTGCCCCTGTGGGGAATGCTTGAATGACCTTTCTGTTAATTCAGAGGTCCACAGAGTAAGGTGAGCGGCCTGTACTAATGGTGGTGGAAGCACAGATAGAATGCACAGTAACTACGATTATATTTGAGCACCCTGATCACTACTGAGGACTTGTTCTTGCGTGTTGGTGCCTTTTTCTAAGTTACTGGCTTTTAAACTATATGAACTGGGACTGTCCATATATCACAAAACTGTCAGATATTATCTACATGAATTTTTAGGAATAGTTTTTTTTTATTGTCTTAGCGCTACACTATTTTTTTATTTTATGTCTGTTCAATGAGTGCAATATATTGACCTTGAGTGTTCAGCTGCTTATGATAGGGTTCTTAGATTTGTGTTTGTGCTGACTGAACTCATCTGTTCAATATCATTCAGGCTGTAGGAAAGTTTTAGAGTCTACAAACTATGGTATATATCTGAAAATCAATCCTGATGTACTAATGTTCTATCTCATTATTTGAGGCCCAAAAATTTCAGGACAGTACAGATATCCCCAAATTACCCCTTTTTGGAAAGTAGACAGTCCAAGGTATTTATTAAGAGGCATGGTGAGTTATTTGAAGTTGTAATTTTTTGTCATAATTTGTTTGAAAATTAAGACATTTTATTTATTTATTTATTTTTTTATACATACTATCACCAGTCACCAGTGTCATCATATAACTGGTGTGGCTGTGATAAGGGGCACTGGCTGGTGACAGTACAAAAATAATTTTGAATTTCAATTGTTTTCTTTTTTACAATGTTTTTAACTCACTGTGACCAGAGCAATATAATGTTACCATAGTAGCATTGTACTACTCTAGGGAAGTGATCAGGATTTTTTTTACTTATTATAATTGCTTATAGCAGTGACTTTCATTGCTATAAGCAAGCATTTTACTGAATGAAATGAATTCATTCAGTTGTTTTGTTGTGATTAGCTGTCATTGGCCACAACTAATCACATGCTATAGATGGGCTGTTATGGGCCCTGTCTGTACCATGTGATCACTGTGACCAGCAAGCAACACAATTGTACACAATGAATGACATGAAAGGAAGCAATCTAATGTTTACAATTGTCATGTGATCTGCTATGATTGGTCACAGCGATCACATGATACTGGCAGTGAGCCGGCACATTGATCAGTCATCAGCTGTGTCTGTTGTGAGGTGCGATCTGGGAGGACACCACATGACATCCACCCAGATTTACTAACGTCTCCCCCCGGCCGTCGTTTTGCTATAGGCTGGGTGGGAGCTGGTAAAAGTATAACTAAAAGCATATTTTTTTGTTCATTTAGGATATAGTAAATGAGGGTTAAAACCTCTGCCAGTTTTTTTCGCCATCTGTGTTTTATTGGAAAGGTTTCCCTTCACTTCTTGTCCCATAGCCAAAACAAGAAATTAATGGAAACCCCTTCAAAGTGAAGGAATCCCTGGTTGTTACAAGGGTCACCAGAATTTGTGTCGTCATTGGAAGATTTTCCCTATATTACTGTTCTGGGGACAACACAAAATTTGGAATTTTCTTTTACTTTCACTTTCATTGATAACAGAATACAAGGCAAATACCAGCCCAGGTTCAGACATGAAGACTACTAGAAGATTTACTAAAGGTGTTAGAATCTCCATACAAAAATTGTGTTAATATTTACTTAAATTATTCAGTCAAAATTCAGTTTATTTTTTTTTTTTGCACATGATTGTATAAGTAAAACAAATATTCATATAGTTGACTACGTGAAGATTTTCAACTCCTTTAGTAAAGCAGCCCAGTAGCACCAGCAGCACCAGTATTGAAAATTGTTGCTCAAATTAAAATGAATGCAGCTGGTAAGAAGCTATGACAATTCTTAGCAGACAATCGTTTAAAAAAAGTGTATGGTTAACAAATATTGTTTTTTGAAAATAATAAAAATGAAAAGAAAATGTATTTCATATTGAACATAAACAAAAAAGTCAGTGCTACTACCTATACATCACATAGAAAGCAGAGATCCCAGGTGCTCGATCCATAGTCGCTGGCTGAGTAGGTAAATGAGGAAAAGATGATCCACACTCCGGTGATTGCTCTTAAGAAGTATAATATTTATTGACAAGCCACAGTGACCAAACCTTATAGGCTGAAACGCGTCAACTGTTCTTATTTGCTTAAGAGCAATCACCGGAGTGCGGATCATCTTTTCCTCATTTCATATTGAACATTGGATTAGAAATTGGCTTCACATTATTTATAGATTTTATTTGAAGTAATATTTACTCATTATTGAGTAAATTATATACATATCTAAACTTCAAAGTTTGGCCTGGTTATGAAGTTTTTAAATACAACTGGATCTGAGAGGGTTAAAATGTTACAGTTTGTATTTGATGTTAACAAATTGCTTTACATGTACTTTATTCTGGCAGGTCATATATTTATGCATGGTATTGTGAATATACTGCTTGTATTAGATCTTAATAAATAAGCCAATTGATAGATTCTAGGGATTATAACTGTTGCCATCTTTATAGTGGCTGTTTTCAATCAGCAATGATTTTATATTTTATAAATATAACTTAATGATCATAATTATTTTATGTTATGTTGTTTCAGTCACTGTAAACATCTGAGTGTATCATGAAAACAAATGCTAAATAAAAGTATTTTTAAGGATTGCCAGTGTGTTCCCATTAAGAGCCAATCAGCACAGATGCAGACTGTATTTATTTACTAGCCTTAGGGCAAGTAGTTCAGAAGCAAAGCTTGAATCATAATCATCCAGCAATAAATGATTGGAATGGCTGTGCAATGGTTTTGATCTGCTTTTAATTCACATTTAACAAATGTTGCAGATTCAAATGTTGTCCAGACCACACTATTGGTAAGGTTTTACTTTATCTATAAATAAAAAGTAAAACATAACCATTAACAGTGGTATAATGACTGTGGTTGCAAGAGGCGTGTTCATTTCAAGGGTTAAAAGACTTGATGGGGACATAGGTTCTATGTTGTTTGTTTTGTAGTAGGTAATCTAGAGGCTCACCCACAATATTTCTGTGCTAAGAGAGATTTCCTTTAAGAGTATAGAGAACAATGGTGGGGGCAATTGAACCAATCTTGGTAAACCTTCACAGCTTCTGTAAATCTTAAAGTTTTTTAAACGATCACCTTGAAAAATAACTGATTCAGTTGAAAATAGTAATGAAAGGCAAAATATTTTTGTATAGATATAGAATACATTAAAAAAAATCCTTTTTTCACCTTTTTTTTATAAGTGATCACATTCCCTCTACTTTCAGCTGCATAAGAGCTGGGGGGAGTTGAAGCAGAAACACACTGAGCTTCCCAGGGAATGGCTGTGCAGCAGAGTTATGTCAGGACAAGTCTGATCAATGGAGGAGAGCACACTAAGTTCCCAGCATAGCTAGAGAACCGACCTTCTCCTGCTTAGTGTGGTCAGTTTTTAATAGGAAAGACAGAACACAAGGGATTTCACATAAAGGAAGCATACAAAAAGAACAGGATAACTTCTTATACAAGTACATGGTACAGCAGGCATATATCAGGAATATAAAGTGTTGAGGTAATAAATAATTTAAGCCAGTATTGATCCCATGCTAATTAATTTTGCAAGAAAATAAATAATTCTAAAATGTACAGTATGTTTATAGCGGTCATGTGACTGTTATCACTGTACAAGGGCATAGAACTCAAAGAGCTGTGGGTGAAAACTATTTACACTTTGTTTTCACTAGTTGTTATTAATAAAAAAATTAGTGTGATTATATCTATCTATCTATCTATCTATCTATCTATCTATCTATCTATCTATCTATCTATCTATCTATCTATCTATCTATCTATCTATCTATAGAAACAGTCCTTAAGCTATTGACACATTTATTGGACAGACCTATTCGCTATATGGTGAGTCCCTGTATACAGAGATCACATGTAGCAGACCTGTGTTACTGGTAATTATAATGAGGTGCAGGACCATATTCTGGGTACCCTGTTTAAATTATCTTTTTTTAAAACTGAGGATAAGAGGCACAGTGGAGTAGAGGAGCATTCCTGAGTTTTAGTACATAAATTTACAGCTTTTCTTTAACTGTGTTACTATTGATAAGTAGACATGTGCACACTGAAATATTTCGTTTTGGAATTTCGTTTTCGTCCGAAAAATAAATTTATTTAGTTACTCCCGAAATTCGTTTCTATTTATTTTGTTTTTCGATAAAAAATTGCATTCATCCGAAAATCCAAATTAAGGTCGAATCTGTCATTGAAGGCTTATGGTGTCTGTCGAATGTTCAAAGAAGATTCGACGGAGCAGCTAAACTGTACGACGTTGTATAGTTTACCTGCTCCGTCAAATCTTCTTAGAACTTTCAACAGACACCATAAGCCAAAGTACGTGTGTACTTAGTTCTAGCTATTTTACTGCTCCTCCTCTTTGGTTACAATCAGCCAATAACATTCATTATCATCATTATTTTTATTCATCTTTTCTCCCATACGTCGAATCTTTTCTCCCCTACGTCGAGTCTTTTCTCCCCTACGTCAAATCTTTTCTCTCTATGTCAAATCTTTTCTCTCTATGTAGAATAATCTTGGACTAATAGAGTTAAGGTTAGGCACATTCGACCACAGGTTTGATGGACACAGATTGTTATTGTCATCATCATGTCGAATCTCCTATCTATATCAAACTGTTGTAGCAACGAAAATGAAAATAAAGCATTTGTTTATGACAGATCTTTCGTTTTTCGGATTCTGCACTTTCGTTATCGTTTGTTAAAATGATAACGAAAATACCTGAAATTCGGACAAAAATGCATTCGGACAAAAACAAATGCACATGTCTATTGATAAGTATATGTAAACCAAAACTTCTTTTTTAACCACTTGAGTCCCAGTTGCCATTTTAAAATGGTACTGGGACAGCGGCTATTTTTCCCATAACCATTTTAGGATAGCAGTGGGGATCAACAGTTCTGGAAGGACCATCAGGATGGAACTTCTGCCTTTCAGTGACACCAGCATCCAGCAATACGCCTTGAAGCTGAAATGATAAGCTCTTGCAGCAGATCACTGTAATCACTTCTGCATTGTGTTTAAACCAGAATTGTAGTTACATCATCACTAATCTAAAAATGTTGAACCTGAATGAAATTTTCTATCATGTTCATATCTGTTGTATGTGCTAGCTTACTCTTGGGTTATCCACTAGCTACAAATTTTTCCAGTAAATATTTAAAATTCCAGTTCTATGTTTATTTATACATTAAACTAAAAATGTATTATTATAGTGAACTGTGGAAAATAGTAGCATTTTTTTGCATAGGTAAGTAAAATAAAGAAATGTTTGTGATGATAATGAAACAGTGGCAAACAGTGGCATACCAATAACCATTGCAGTCCACTTGGCTGCTTTGAGGCCTGGGGGTGGAAGGGGTTCCATTAATGGGCTGTTGAAGCATAGAAAATCTGTGAGCTTGTAAAGATAAAACATATCCATTACTGTATCATTCAGAATTGTGGAGGTTGCTGTTGAAACTGATCCTGTACCCCGGTGACATTTCCAATACAGTAAAGCAAACATCGGATGTACTGGAGAGATCTGGAGGCTGTACAGAAAGGAAAATTTGTTTAGCTGTTATAGTTATGGAGATGAATTTTCTTCAGAACTTATCATCATCTTGTCCAGCACTGAAATTAACTTTGTATGCTTAATAAAATCATCCCAATTCTTTATCCTCATTTAAAAAATGACAAGTATTTGTAGTTACAGAGTTACATAGTTAGGTTGAAAAAAAGACACAAGTCCATCTAGTTCAACCAATTAAAGGAAAAAAAAAATCATACAATCCCATATACACAATCCTATACCCACAGTGGATCCAGCAGAGGGAAAAAATGCTTCATGATTCCCTGAGAGGCAATTGGATATTCCCTGGATTAATTTTACCTATAAATGTTTACATCCAGTTATATTATGTACATTTAGGAAAGAATCCAGGCCTCCAGAATCCATACTTTTTTTAAAGCAATCTACTGAGTGGCCAGAAACAGCTCTTGAGGGAGTCTATTCCACATTTTTACAGCTCTTATGCCCCGTACACACGGTCGGACATTGATCGGACATTCCGACAACAAAATCCTAGGATTTTTTCTGATGGATGTGGCTCAAACTTGTCTTGCATACACACGGTCACACAAAGTTGTCGGAAAATCCGATTGTTCTAAACGAGGTGATGTAAAACACGTATGTCGGGACTCTAAATGGGGCAGTAGCCAATAGCTTTCATTTCTTTATTTATTCTGAGCATGCGTGGCACTTTGTGCGTCGGATTTGTGTACACACGATCGGAAATTCCGACAACGGATTTTGTTGTCGGAAAATTTTATAGCCTGCTCTCAAACTTTGTGTGTCGGAAAATCCGATGGAAAATGTGTGATGGAGCCCACACACACTCGGAATTTCCGACAACAAGGTCCTATCACACATTTTCCGTCGGAAAATCCGACCGTGTGTATGGGGCATGACTGTAAAGAAACCTTTCTGTATTTGAGATTAAATCTCTTTTTCTCTAGTTGTAAAGAGTGCCCCCTTGTCCTCTGTAATGACAATAAAGTGAATAACTCAACACCAAGTTCACTATATGGACCACTTATGAATTTATACACGTTGATCATATCCCCCCTTAATCTCTTCTCAAGAGAGAATCAATTCAGTTCCTCTAATCTATTTTCATAGCTGAGTTCCTCCATGCTTCTTATCAGTTTGGCTATAATCCTCTGCATGTTTTTCAGTTCCCCGATATCCTTTTTATGAACTGGTGCCCAAAACTGAACTGTATATTCCAGACAAGGTCTTACTAATGATTTGTACAGGGTCAAAATGATATCTCTCTCTCTGGAGTCCATACATCTCTTAATACAAGAAAGCACTTTGCTCACTTTGGAAACTGCAGCTTGGCATTGCATGCCATTATTAGCTCATTACCTACCAAAACGCCCAGATCCTTCTCCACCATTGTTCTAAAAAAAAAAAACACAGTTTAAAGATGTTTGTATTAGGGTTATAGAATAATTGTGGGAAGTGACATCAAAAGTTTGCTATGAGGCTTCATGATCTGTACTTATACCCTTAATGAAAGAAAGTTATATACAACAGTAATATACAACATGTTGACTTATTTACTATAAATGCCAACATTATATGGATAAGCACAATTTATAGAGTTGTTGGTGGTGGCATCTTGAGAGTTATCTAACAATGTGAACTCCAGTACCAAAAATGTATGTATGTACAGTATGTATGTATGGCAAATGCTACTCATTAATCTTTCATCCTTTCCTATAAATGTATTTATATTCTTATAGGGGGTAGTTTAGCATAGAGGTGTACACAATACTACTACTACTAATAATAATACTAATAATAATAATTATTATTACTATTATTCAGTTTAAGGCTTCTTTTTGCTGGGTTAATTTTAAAAATAGCATATTTCTCCCACAGGTGCTGCAATTTTATTTCATAACACCTTCGAGGAAAACGTTAATGAAGCTAATGTAAAGAATGAAAAATGGAACACCTAATTTAATTAGTACTATCCTTAAGCTATGCTATACTGTATCTGAGTAATTGCACAGTAAATCAAATCTGCTATATGCCCATATTCTTATATATTAATTAACACATAAACACATGGCAATATGAAGCATTGCAAGCATAATACACTGTTTTGAATTCACCCTTCTTTCCAGGTCTTTAGTTTAAAAGTCGGACATAAGGTTCTGGCATTTGTAAGTCCAGTGTGACCTTTTATCTTGGCAGGATTATCATAAAATTCATCATGAATTCAGCTGTTAAAAGGACACAGATGCTCCTATGTGCATGCATGCACCAAGCTCTATGTGTATTTCTATATTTTGATTGCAAACTAAGAATTTACATATGTATGAGTTGTGCATGTTACTTTTGTGGTATTTGTTTTCTCTAGTTTTCTCCTCATTCCAAAAAACATATTGGCAATTGGCAGGTCACCTTGTGGCTGCTAAGTGTCTTTGTTTGCTATGTGGAAAGCCCTTCCATGTGCATCTTATTTGAAAATATAGTTATATATTGGGGGATTCCCCTTTTGGTTTACCAAACTAACCAAACCTGTGTATGTGCTTGTGTAAGCTTTGGCAGAGGCTTTGGCAGAGACTTTGGGCTGTAAAGTTCCATATAGTTTATATAGCATTGCATAATATATTGGTGCTATATTCTGCAGTAGGTGTTTGTGTGTGTGTGATATTCTATTGCAATTCCTACTTCCTGCTGTCAGTGGTTGTTAAGGGAAAAAACAGTTGAGTCATTAACAACCAGTGATGCCAAAGGCCCCATTCATTTACATAGCCTGGGAATTCTGAGCCATATAAGCAAAGGCATCAGGGAAAGTTAAAAAAAAGGGCTTGGGGTTTACCCATATTTCTTCCCAGAGCCTTCAAGTCTGGAGTCAATGCATAATTTAGTAAAGAAAAGCATGACGTCCCCCACGAAAAAAAAACAAAAAACAGATCAAACCTAACCCAAGCATGCAGTCAGCAGGCCAGAAAAGAGAGGGGGGAAAGTGTATGAGGGGTACCTTGCCAGGAGGACCCCCCTAGCAAAGCAGGTCCTCTTACCCACAACCCTGGCCAGGATATTTTGCCAACAATTTAAACACAATTTTTCTTTGAAAATGTCAGTGCTGCGTGCTCAAACTGAATCCAGGTATGTTTGGATGTTTGGGTCATCACTAAAGATAACTAGAAGGAGAAGTGTAGTGTAGTTTATATCCAGAGATTTTTCTTCCTGGGTTTAGCAAGCAACATTCCTGGTACTTGTGATTTTTTTAAATGCAGTCTTTATTCAACTTTTAACAGCACAGTGCAGAAGATTAACTTTGCAACAATTATACAACATGCTGCCTCATTGTTCGATCCACTATATAGTGTTCTTCTGCTATAACATATAGCATATAGCATAGCATCCTATGCATTAAGGTGAAAAAACACCTGGCAGTGACTGCCCCCCCCTCCGTTTTACTTACCTGAGCCCTGGAATTTCACATGCCGGAGATGCGCTCTTCCTCTACCCGGGGTTCCAGCTCTTGATTGGATAGCTTTATAGCAGCACAGCCATTGGCTCCTGCTGCGGTCAATCAAATCCAATGGCGTGGGCGTGGGGGGCGGGGCCTAGTCAGGCATTCGTGTCTATGGAAGCAAATGCTGGACTCGGGAGCGTAGCCGCTGAGGGATCCCAGAAGAGGATGTTCGGGGCCACTCTGTGCAAAATGAGTTGCACAGTGGAGGTAAGTATGCTATGTTTGTTATTTTAAAAAAATAAAAAATGAGCCTTTACAATCACTTTAACCCTTCCTTGTCATTAAATTGTTTTTTTACTGCACTTAGAAAGCCTTCTTCTCTGTTTTGTTGACACACTACAGTATACTCACACTCCACAACACTATACTCACACTACACTAACACTGCACTGACACACTACACTGACACTACACTATACTCACACTATAGTCAGACTGCACTAACACTACACTGACACTCTACACACAGTGTAACACACTAACTCGCTCTTAGCAAACAGAGCCCTGCTCTATCTATCTCCACTCCAACAACACACTGCAAAAGGTTCCTGTGGGAAGGATCCTTTTATAGTGTTGGGTGGGACTATGAGCACTAAGCCATTATTGGGCAATGTCCTAATGCCTTTGATCAATCATTGCTCTGACTATGCTCTGTACCCTGATTGGGTAAACCCTTGCACCCGACCAGCGCTCAGGTGCATTGCTTCATCCAATTGGGGTCCTAGAATATACAGTGCATTATGGGATGCTCGGCGGGCGAAAAATCCCACCGAGCGCCCCGCAAATTCGGGTGTTTGCTGAATGGGCAAACAGCCAGGTGATGTTCAGCTTTTGCTCAGCTCAAACTGTTTGCCCAACTCTACATACACTGTTGCAAGATTAGTCATCTTGGGCAATGCATGGTCACAGAGCATGATGAGCTTACATAATCTTAACTGGAAATTTCAAAGGACTGCCTAATACCTAATTTTAGAAGGTTTGAAGTGTAATTTGAATGGGGTTTGGCAGAAACATTTCTGGAATGCTGTGTACCTATATGTTTGTAGCACTTTCAATGGTTGTCCAAATCCTTGGTGCAGTGCAATCATGTTGTGAAGTGAACAAGCATACTGCAAGTGCAGGTGTATAATCAGTTGTGTGTACAGCAGCCACTAGGATGTCAAGTAGATAACGCTTAAAGTTTCCACTGTTAATTTTTTTTTTAATCTTTATTTAAAAAGCATTTTTAGAGCACTAACATTTCTTTGCTGAATCGGCCCTCGATGGCCGATTTCATAGAGGAAAATAATTTATATTCCTATTTACAGGCAGTTTCCATAGTGCTTGTGGGCATGTGAATCCCACAAGCACTATCTTCCGGGCTCTGGTGCAGCTGAGCGACCAGCATGCACTGCCCGTTCTTGCACATGCGCCGTATGTACGGCACAGTGCCCTGCACTTCAGACATTGCCATCACAACAGGCGTCATTTTCGGAAGTGCCCGCCCCCATTGTGATAACAACAAAGCCCTTGTCGCTGCCCAGTGACTCCTGGGAAATGATGACAGCCATCTCCCAGGAGCACTAGCGAGCACGGACGCTGAGGGAAATGATGTCAGGTGCCTTGGAGAGGAAGAGGCAGATTACGAGGGACTCCCTAGCAACAGACCTGAAAAAGTGAGTAAGAATTTTTTTTTCTTTTCACAAAGGTTTTTATTTAGATTGAATGCAGCAGAATAATGTAAAAAAAAAAAAAATATGACTGGAACTCCACTTTAAATAAAACAGAAAAGAGATGTGACTTTGTATGGCCACATGAAATGTATGGTAGTTTTCACTTTTAGCAAGAAACTGGGAAGCTTCCCAAGAAGGAAGTCCAGTTGATGCTCTTAAATTTCATAAAAATAAATGTGTTGGAATGTATCGAGCTCAACAATGAAAGTGATCCAAGTGAGTAAAGTCCAAATATTTTAGCATAGGGCAACTTGTGAAGGAGTTCCTAATTTTGTTTAGAAATGATCTTTCAGCTGAAGAAAAAACAGTTAATCTAAAGCTAATATAGACACATTACAGACCTGTTCACACTAGATTGCGATGTGGGAAACCCAAGTTCCCACCGCATTCAAAGTGCACTGCCCTTCTGATGTGCAGCGGGTGTCAGTGCAATGTTAATGACACCCCAATATTGCAAACGCGGGGCATTTGCCCACACTGGATCACATGATACAAAAGTACCTTGCAATCTGGTTATAGTACATTTCAAAAAAGTAGTGCATGCACTACTTTTGGTGCAGTGAAGTGTGGTTTCAGCCCATTTAAAATGAGTAGGCTGAAATTGCACTGCACAGAACTGCATGTAAATCATGTTCCTGTGTGATTCCTATTGTGAACCAGCCCTTAAAGGACTTTTTTGTTTGATGCATATTATAAATTTAACTTTAATATGTCCATTATATACCTTATTTATTATGTTTTGTGTGTAGTTTTTGCAATAATTGGAATGGTATAATATTAAACTGCAGACACATAAGAACATAATTTATCCTATTTTATTTTTTTCTCTAGTGTCCAAACTCTTTATTTAACCACTTCAGCTCCTGAAGAATTGCCCCCTCAATGACCAGAGCACTTTTTACAATTTGGCACTACGCTGCTTTAACTGGTAATTGTGCAGTCATGTAATGCTGTACCCAAACTAAATCTACATCCTTTTTTTCCCCACAAATAGAGCTTTCTTTTGATGGTATTTGATTGCCTCTGCGATTTTTATTTTTTGCGATAACAACAGAAAGACCGAAAATTTTGAAAAAAAATAATATTTTCCAATTTTTGTTATAAAAAAAAAAAAATCCAATAAACTCAATTTTAGTCACACATTTAGGCCAAAATATATTCAGCTACATGTGTAAAAAAATGCCAATAAGCTTATATTTATTGGTTTGCGCAAAAGATATAGCATCTACAAACTAGGGTACATTTTCTGGAATTTACGCAGAATATGACTGCCTATCTCATTTCTTGAGGTGCTAAAATGGTAGGGCAGTACAACCCCCCCAAATGACCTTTGGAAAGTAGACATCCCAAGGAAATTGCTGGGAGCCCATTCAATATTTTATTTTTTTGTCACAAGTGATTGAAAGATGGCAACTGTTGTCACTAAATGATATATTGCTCACACATGCCATGGTTATATGTGGAATTACACCCCACAATACATTCTGCTGCTTCTCCTGAGTATGGGGATACCACATGTGTGAGACTTTTTGGGAGCCTAGCTGCTTACAGGACCCAGAAAACCAAGCACCGCCTTCAGGATTTCTAAGGGCGTACATTTATTATTTCACTCCTCACTACCTATCACAGTTTTGAAGGCCATAAAATGCCAAGATAGCACAACTCCCCAAATGACCCCATTTTGGAAAGTATACACCCCAAGCTATTTGCTGAGAGGCATTTTGAGTCCATGGAATATTTTGTATTTTGCCACAAGTTGTGGTAGTTGCAGAAGTTTTTGAAAAATGTGGAATAAAAATGAAAACACATTTTTTTTTGCTCAAAGTTGTCCATTTATAAGATATTTCTAACACATAACATGAACATAGCAAAAATGACACCCTGAAATACATTCTGTTACTCCTCCTGAATATGGCAATATCACATGTGTGAGACTTTTACTCAGCCTGGCCACAGAGAGGCCCAATATGCAAGGAGCAATGTCAGGCGTTCTAGGAGCGTTCTAGGAGCATAAATTACACATCTAATTTCCTGACAACCTATCGCATATTTGAAGACCAGAGAGCACCAGGATAATAGAAATTCCCAAAAAAATGACCAATTTTTGGAAACCAAACACCCCAATGTATATTCTATGAGGAATTATGAGTCTTTTGAACATGTTACTTTTTTCCACAAGTTTTTGGAAAATGTGGAAAGAAAATGAAAACACTTTTTTAACACATTTTTATTGCACTGACAGGCACTGAGGAGGATCTACTGATGGGCAGTGATGTGCACTATTGGGCACTGAGGGCACTGTAGTGGCACTGATGAGCACTGTAGTGGCACCGATGAGCACTAATAGGGCACTGTAGTGGCACTGATGATCACTGTATTGGCACTGATGGCACTGTAGGACACTGATAGCACTGTAGGTCACTGATGAGCACTGATGTTTCTCGTGTTTAGAACAGTCTGACAGTAGGGATGAGCTTCGTGTTCGAGTCGAACCCATGTTCGACTCGAACATCGTGTGTTCGATCGTTCGCCGAATTACGAACGATATGGGCAGTTCGAGCCAAATTCGAGTGTGTGTGCTCCGGCGTTCATAGATAGAGGGAGAGACAGACAGTGTCATTTGATTTAAGTTAGATAGAGTAGGCAGGTCGAGTCAGTTAGCTACAGTGTATTGTGTATATATATGCATCCCAGGTGTTGTGTGTATATATATATATATATATATATATATATATATATATATATATATATATATATATATATATATATATATATATATATTATATATATTATATATATATATATATATATATATATATATATATATATATATATATATATATATATATATATATATATATATATATACACAGTGGGGACAGAAAGTATTCAGACACCCTTAAATTTTTCACTCTTTGTTATATTGCAGATTTATTAAAAAAGAAAAACTGAAATATCACATGGTCCTAAGTATTCAGACCCTTTGCTGTGACACTCATATATTTAACTCAGGTGCTGTCCATTTCTTCTGATCATCCTTGAGATGGATCTACACCTTCATTTGAGTCCAGCTGTGTTTGATTATACTGATTGGACTTGATTAGGAATGCCACACACCTGTCTATATGAGACCTTACAGCTCACAGTGCATGTCAGAGCAAATGAGAATCATGAGGTCAAAGGAACTGCCTGAAGAGCTCAGAGACAGAATTATGGCAAGGCACAGATCTGGCCAAGGTTAGAAAAAAATTCTGCTGCCCTTAAGGTTCCTAAGAGCACAGTGGCCTCCATAATCCTTAAATGGAAGATGTTTGGGATGACCAGAACCCTTCTCCGTCCGGCCAAACTGAGCTATTGGGGGAGAAGAGCCTTGGTGAGAGAGGTAAAGAAGAACACAAAGATGACTGTGGCGGAGCTCCAGAGATGCAGTTGGGAGATGGGAGAAAGTTGTAGAAAGTCAACCATCACTGCAGCCCTCCACCAGTCGGGGCTTTATGACAGAGTGGCCCGACGGAAGCCTCTCTTCAGTGCAAGACACATGAAAGCCTGCATGGAGTTTGCTAAAAAACACCTGAAGGACTCCAAGATGGTGAGAAATAAGATTCTCTGGTCTGATGAGACCAAGATAGAACTTTTCTGCCTTAATTCTAAGCGGTATGTGTGGAGAAAACCAGGCACTGCTCATCACCTGTCCAAACAGTGAAGCATGGTGGTGGCAGCGTCATGCTGCGGGGGTGTTTTTCAGCTGCAGGGACAGGACGACTGGTTACAATTGAGGGAAAGATGAATGCGACCAAGTACAGGGATATCCTGGATGAAAACCTTCTCCAGAGTAATCATGACCTCAGACTGGGCCAAAGGTTTACCTTCCAACAAGACAATGACCTTAAGCACACAGCTAAAATAACAAAGGAGTGGCTTCACAACAACTCCGTGACTGTTCTTGAATCGCCCAGCCAGAGCCCTGACTTAAACCCAATTGAGCATCTCTGGAGAGACCTAGAAATGGCTGTCCACCAACATTTACCATCCAACCTGACAGAACTGGAGAGGATCTGCAAGGAGGAATGGCAGAGGACCCCCAAATCCAGGTGTGAAAAACTTGTTGCATCTTTCCCAAAAAGACTCATGGCTGTATTTGATCAAAAGGGTGCTGCTACTAAATACTGAGCAAAGGGTCTGAATACTTAGGACCATGTGATATTTCAGTTTGTCTTTTTTAATAAATCTGCAAAAATGTCAACAATTCTGTGTTTTTCTGTCAATATGGGGTGCTGGGTGTACATTAATGTCGAAAAAAATGAACTTAAATGATTTTAGCAAATGGCTGCAATATAACAGAGTGAACAATTTAAGGGGGTCTGAATACTTTCCGTCCCCACTGTAATATACTTCTCTTCCTAATATACTGACAGGCAGGCAGGTGCTTTTACAGTATTTCCAGCTACTGTACTGTGTACCCTGCACAGTCTGATCTACAGTATAGCAACCTGCAGCCAGGTGCTTGTGTAGGCTCATTGAAGTATTTCCAGCTACTTTACTGTGTACCCTGCGCAGTCTCACCTACAGTATAGCAACCTGCAGCCAGGTGCTTGTGTAGGCTTATTGAAGTATTTCCAGCTACTGTATTGTGTACCCTGCACAGTCTGACCTACAGTATAGCAACCTGCAGCCAGGTGCTTGTGTAGGCTCATTAAAGTATTTCCAGCTACTATACTGTGTACCCTGCACAGTCTGACCTACAGTATAGCAACCTGCAGCCAGGTGCTTGTGTAGGCTCATTGAAGTATTTCCAGCTACTTTACTGTGCACCCTGCACAATCTCACCTACAGTATAGCAACTTGCATCCAGGTACTTGTGTAGGCTCATTGAAGTATTTCCAGCTACTGTACTGTGTACCCTGCACAGTCTGAACTACAGTATAGCAACCTGCAGCCAGGTGCTTGTGTAGGCTCATTGAAGTATTTGCAGCTACTGTACTGTGTACCCTGCACAGTCTCTCCTACAGTATAGCAACCTGCAGCCAGGTGCTTGTGTAGGCTCATTGAAGTATTTCCAGCTACTGTACTGTGTACCCCGCACAGTCTCACCTAGAGTATAGCTACCTGCAGCCAGGTGCTTGTGTAGGCTCATTGAAGTATTTCCAGTTACTGTACTGTGTACCCCGCACAGTCTCACCTACAGTATAGCTACCTGCACCCAGGGGCTTGTGTAGGCTCTTGACGTATTTCCAGTTACTGTATTGTGTACCCTGCACAGTTGCACCTACAGTATAGCTACCTGAAGACAAGTGCAGGGGTTATCATACTAATAATACTACAGGCAGGCAGTTGATTCTGCTAGCTGCAGTATAATTGGTATATATATATACATATATATATATATATATATATATATATATATATATATATATATATAATATCCCAGTTTTGTGCAGCTCACTGCAGGCCAATAGTATGTCTGGAAGGCCAACAAGGAGAGGCAGACAGTCACAGCCAATAAAAGAGGGCAAGCAGGCTCTGTGTCTAGAGGCAACAGTGCTGGTCGTGGACACGGTGCATCCTCATCAGCACGTGGCCATGGGACACGCTTGGCCTTTTTTTTGGCAGCTGGCCGTGTTGAGCCGCAAAATGCGGAAGACTTGGTCAAGTGGATGACCAAGCCGTCCTCATCCTCCTCCTCCTCATCCTCCTCATCCTCTCTCACCTAGGCTCAGGATACTTTGTCCAGCAAAGCAGCTGACAACGCGGCCTCTTCCCTCAGCTCAATGGCATCAGTGACTCCTTAAATAAAAAAGGATATTTTGCGCTAACCATATGAAAAATAAACCGGTGCAGCTGCTCGTGTAAGCCAAAAATACAAAAAAGACCCAAAAACAAATCATATGATGTAACAAGCGCGCATCCGAAAAGTTATGTATATTGTGATATAATGTATACAACAGGTGTGTGACAACGTGATTCAAGCACTGTTGCTGTGAAAAAATATATGTGAAAAAAAATGAAAGATACTAATGTATCCACTCACAAATAAATTACAACGAGATTTAAACACTGAGAGAAAAAAGCATATAGTGTATATATATATATGCAAAAAATATATATATATAAAGGATACTAATGTATCCGCTCAAACTCATGAGACGCTAAAAGACATATTTGGAATTGTGTTATGTAACACAAGAAAAAAGCAAGAGTGGTACTAAAATGTGAAACCAGCAATATTAATGCATCCACTTCACAAACCAAAAAAACTTAATCGTGACAATTAGTTAATTGGACTATTACCATAATCAAATAGTGAAAAGCCTTCAAACATATAAAAATGAAAATAAAACATCCTAGTGATTTCCACGTGTTATAAAAATATTATCATCAAACAAAAGTCCAAAATGAAGATATAATATGTTGAAGATGAACCACAAATCTTCTACTTTTGGATACAATGATGATCCTCCCGCTAGAAGTATGGTAAAAATAGCCGCTTACCGGATAGGTTGGATCTCAGATTACAGAGATCTTATAGGTTTGTTGCATTAGCCTGCTGGCATCAGTAATTTAAATACTCATGGGGCAGGAGGGACACCGGAAGTGACATTTAGGTATTTCTCTCCCGTTGTCATTCAGCACATAGTTATTTTTCCTACTAAATTAATCAAAAAATAACTAAAAATTATTTTAAAAATTATCTCCTTTCTATATCCAATTGAAAAAGAGTAATAAAGAATATTTTAAAAATTAAAAAATTAATACAAAAATATTTTTTCTATAAATATTATCAATTAATCTATTATTTAAAGAAAAAAATTAAAAATCCTTTTATTATTATTCATTCTTGATTTGCATTTCCCATTCATTATATGTATACATATGTGCTAAGTGTATAAAAATTAAAACTTTTTTCAAAATCTCTATAAAAATTAATTTCTTAACAAGAACTTAATCTTTAGGTTGCGCAGCAGTTCAACCAAAAATGACCCACCAATCCACTATACATATAATTTATCATGGGATTATTGTATATTATCATATAAACATTAAAATTGATAATAACGACATTGGAAAAAAAAAGTTCTTACTATCCATTATAAATACTTAAATCCAGAATAATAATATTAGCCAAAGAGATCAATCGTATACAAAATTAGCCAGATAATTCATATGTTGTTTAGGGATACCACAATGAATCTTATTTAAAGAGACTCTAAATATATTTGTAATTATCTATTATCAATGTAACAATTAATATCCCATTCCACATTGAGTCCCAGGGGACTATAACACTGGAGGTCGTATATCCACCTAGTTTCACGACGAGAGATGAATCTTCTCAAATTACTTCCTTTCCAATGGGGGGGTATATTTTTCTATTGCTATCACCTTAAGTAGAGCTGTATTTCTATTGTGGTGTGATCTGAAGTGTCTTGACACACTGTGTCCTATGAAACCTCTCCTGATGTTACCCAAATGTTCCCCTATTCTGATGTTGAGGGCATGGGTTGTTCTCCCAATGTATTGTAACCCACAGGGGCAAATGAGTAAATAGACCACTCCCACAGTTCCACATGTAATGAAATCCTTAATATCATATACTTTATTTGTAACATTAGAAACAAAGGAAGAAGTTTTAACCATTTGGGAGGTCCTACATACCTTACACCTTTTGCACCAAACATGCTAATCCTTGGAGGTCGATCAATTGCGCTAGGTGCCAATTTGTCTTTTAAGGTCTGGTTTCTCCTGTAAACAATACTAGGTCTACTAGGAAGGAGAGGGCCCAAGATCTCATCTCCCTTCAGAACATTCCAATATTTCCTCATTATCCTATTCACCCACCAATGCTGTGAGGAGAAGGTGGTGATGAAGGCCCATTCATGGCCCTTCTTCTTACTTCCATCCAGGCTTTTAATTCTGGGTTTGAGAAGTTGTTCCCTTTCCATGTTGGCTATCTTGAGAAGCTCTTCTTCTAATATTTTGGAATCATACCCCTTATCTTCAAAATGTTTTTTCAATACCTGAGCTTGAATGTGAAAATCCTCAATATGTGAACAGTTCCTTCTCACCCGCTGAAATTGGCTTTTGGGTATGGCTTTAAGCCAATTTGGATGATGACAGCTTCCAATAGGTATGGATCCATTCCTATCTGTCATTTTAAAAAAGGTTTTAGTGAGCAGTTGTCCTTCGCTTTTAGTGATCGTGAGATCAAGAAAATTAACAGAGGCTTCACTATATTTGTATGTAAAACTGATGCCCCATTGATTGGAATTAACCATATTCATAAAGGAATTCAATGATTCTGCATCTCCCAGGAGAGGTTTCATAGGACACAGTGTGTCAAGACACTTCAGATCACACCACAGTAGAAATACATCTCTACTTAAGGTGATAGCAATAGAAAAATATACCCCCCATTGGAGAGGAAGTCATTTGAGAAGATTAATCTCTCGTCGTGAAACTAGGTGGATATATGACGTCCAGTGTTATAGTCCCCTGGGAATCAATGTGGAATGGGATATTAATTGTTACATTGATAATAGATAATTACAAATATATTTAGAGTCTCTTTAAATAAGATTCATTGTGGTATCCCTAAACAACATATGAATTCTCTGGCTAATTTTATATACGATTGATCTCTTTGGCTAATATTATTATTCTGGATTTAAGTATTTATAATGGATAGTAAGAACTTTTTTTCCAATGTCGTTATTATCAATTTTAATGTTTATATGATATTATACAAGAATCCCATGATAAATTATATGTATAGTGGATTGGTGGGTCATTTTTGGTTGAACTGCTGTGCAACCTAAAGATTAAGTTCTTGTTAAGAAATTAATTTTTATAAAGATTTTGAAAAAAGTTTTAATTTTGATACACTTAGCATGTATGTATACATATAATGAATGGAGAATGCAAATCAAGAATGAATAATAATAAAAGGATTTAAAAAAAAAAAATTAAATAATAGATTAATTGATAATATTTATAGAAAGCATATTTTTGTATAAATGTTTTAATTTTTAAAATATTCTTTATTACTCTTTTTCAATTGGATATAGAATGGAGATAATTTTTAAAATAATTTTTAGTTATTTTTTGAATAATTTAGTAGGAAAAATAACTATGTGCTGAATGACAACGGGAGAGAAATGCCTAAATGTCACTTCCGGTGTCCCTCCTGCCCCATGAGTATTTAAACGTGATGTGCCAGAGTCCAGTTACATCTCCGTTCCCAGTGGATGCCTGTTGAGGGGAAACGTGTCTGGTGGAGCAAGTGGCTGTGACGCCATCATGTTTTTTCATTCATTTTTTCCCTATGCAGCCAGCCGGTTCGATCCTCTGCTGCTTGTGTGCTATTTTTAGCATAACTTTTTATCCGGTTCCTATTTGCTGTGTGACTGGATTTTTTGTTTTGCAGTTCCCAGTGTGCTGTGTTTTCTGCTGTGACCAATTGCTGTGGAGTTTTTAGTGACTTTTTAATAAACCAACGTTACACATCTGCACTATGAGGTCTCCCCCGTTTTGTTTCTATTGAGGGGTCGGGACTTTTGGATGATCTGGGGGGGGGTAATTAATCCTCCCCCCGTAGCTGTGGAATTCAGCTATCTGAATAAGAAAGAAAGTGCCTGTTGGCTGATCATCAGGAGTGGATGAGGATATCTCCCTTGTTTGCCATCCAGGAGGAAATTACTGATGCCGGCAGGCTAATGCAACAAGCCTATAAGATCTCTATAACCCGAGATCCAACCTATCCGGTAAGCGGCTATTTTTTACCATACTTCTAGCGGGAGGATCATCATTGTATCCAAAAGTAGAAGATTTGTGGTTCATCTTCAACATATTATATCTTCATTTTGGACTTTTTATTGGTGATAATATTTTTATAACACGTGGAAATCACTAGGATGTTTTATTTTCATTTTTATATGTTTGAAGGTTTTTCACTATTTGATTATGGTAATAGTACAATTAATGAATTGTCACGATTAAGTTTTTTTGGTTTGTGGAGTGGATGCAATAATATTGCTGGTTTCACATTTTAGTAACACTGTTGCTTTTTTCTTGTGTCACATAACACAATTCCAAATATGTCTTTTAGCGTCTCATGAGTTTGAGCGGATACATTAGTATCATATATATATATATATATATATATATATATATATATATATATGCTTTTTTCTCTCAGTGTTTAAATCACGTTGTAATTTATTTGTGAGTGGATACATTTGTATCTTTCACTTTTTTTCACATATATTTTTTCACAGCAACAGTGCATGAATCACGTTGTTACACACCTGTTGTATACATTATATCACAATATACATAACTTTTTGAATGCGCGCTTGTTACTTCATATGATCAGTGACTCCTTCCCTAGCCCCACCATGTCCTCCTGAGGAGTCCCTCCAACTGTTTGACCACAGTGTTGGGTACATGCTCCAGGAGGATGCCCAGCGTTTTGAAGGCTCTGATGATGATACTGAGCTAGATGAAGGCAGTAACATGAGCACGGACAGAGGGGGTGCCCAAGAAGGACAGCAATCTGGCAGTCATGTTCCCCCTGCTGCAGCATACTGCCAGGTTTGCTCCAGTGATGAGGAGGAAGGGGATGATGAGGTCACTGACTCAACGTGGGTGCCTGATAGGAGAGAGGAAGAGGCACATCACCAACGGGCAGGATGCCCTCCAGGTGCCTGCCTAAGGGCAGCACACTGACTGCATCACACCTCAGAGCTCCGCATGTGCAGGGCGCTGCTGTCTCTGCACATTATTCCAAAAGTTCTTTGGTGTGGGCCTTTTTTGAGACGAGTGAATCAGATCGCACCGCTGCTATTTGCAACATATGTCTCAAGCGTATCATGCGTGGTCAAAACATCTCCATCTTGGGCACCACATGCTTGACAAGACATATGTTGACCTACTATGCAGTTCGTTGGCAAGCGTACCTAAAAGACCCACACCAAAGAAAAAAGAGGACCTCTCCTTGCTCCTCATCAGCTTGGATCTCCAACCCCACTATACCTTCAGTCCTCTCTGAGACCTGCACTGAGAGGAATGAAGGTGTAGAATTAGGTGTGTCACAGCCAAGTACTTGCGGGCAATCTGCTATCGGTACACCAACGTCAGATTGTACCAGGCAAATTTCCCTGCCCCAGTTGCTGCACCACAGAAAGAAGTTTGCTCCCAGCCATCCACATGCCCAGCAGCTGAATGCTAGCTTGGCAAAATTGCTAGCACTTCAACTGCTACCTTTTCCGTTGGTAAACTCTGCCCTCTTCCTCAGTGGCAGGTTCCCAAATGCCACTTTTTCTCACACAAGGCGATTCCGACTCTCTACCGGCATGTGGAAGGCAATGTCTTGGCCTCGCTGGACAGGGCAGTCAGCGGTAAGGTGCATATTACTGCTGACTCATGGTCCAGCAGGCATGGACAGGGAAGTTACCTAAGTTTCACGGCGCATTGGGTGACTCTGCTGACAGCTGGGAAGGATGCAGGACAAGATGCAGTAGTGTTGGAGGTTGTTCCGCCACCACGCCTCCAAAATGCCACTACTGGTGATTCTGACACACCTCTCTCCTCCACCCCCTCCTCTTCTTCTTCCTCCATGACCTCTTCCTGTGCTTTGTTCTCGGAACCAGCGGTGCTCCGTATTCGATCAAGGGGCTACAGAACTACGCAGGCCAAAAGATGCCATGCGGTGCTTGAGCTGGTGTGCTTGGGGGACAGGAGCCACACTGGGGCAGAGGTTTTGTCAGCTCTGCAGGGGCAGGTTCAGAGGTGGTTGACGCCACACCAACTTAAGGTAGGAATAGTGGTTTGCGACAATGGCACCAACCTCCTCTCTGCTCTCCAACAGGGACAAATGACCCATGTGCCCTGTTTGGCTCACGTCCTTAACTTGGTGGTGCAGCGGTTCTTGGGCAAGTACCCGGGCTTACAGAATGTCCTGAGGCAGGCCAGGAAAGTCTGTGTCCAGTCATATAATGCCAGTGCTCGGCTGGCAGACCTCCAAAAGGAATTTAACCTGCCCAAGAACCGCCTAATATGTGACATGCCCACCAGGTGGAACTCAACGTTGGCTATGCTGCAGTGGCTGCACGCGCAGCAGAGGGCCATCAATGAGTACCTGTGTGACTATGGCACAGGACAGGGTCAGGGGCTTGGTTTTTTTCCCCACGCCAGTGGGCCATGATCAGGGATGCATGCACTGTCCTGTTACCATTTGAGGAGGCCACGAGGATGGTGAGCAGTGACAGTGCATGCATCAGTGACACTGTCCCCCTTGTCCACCTGTTGGAGCACACGCTGCATGGAATAATGGACAGGGCACTTGAGGCAGAACAGAGGCAGGAAGAGGAGGACTTCCTTAGCTGTCAAGGCCCCTTTTATCCAGACAGTGTTCCTGCATGCCCGACGATCACACGGGAAGAGGACGAGGAGGAGGAGGAGGATTGTGTCAGCATGGAGGTGAAGCCTGGCACTCAGCATCAGCAGCAGTCTTTAAGGGATCATTTACAGTCCCAAGAAACCCATGGACTTGTACGTGGCTGGGAGGAGGTGGCTGTGGATCATGTTGTCCTTAGTGACCCAGAGGACTCCGGACCGAATGCCTCAGCAAACCTACGCTGCATGGCCTCCCTGATCCTGCAAAGCCTGCGTAAGGATCCTCGTATTCGTGGTATCAAGGAGAGGGATCAATACTGGCTGGCAACCCTCCTTGATCCACGTTACAAGGGTAAGGTTGCAAACCTTATCTTGCCGTAGCAGAGGAAGCAGAGGATAAAACATCTTCGGGAGGCCTTGCAGAAAGGTCTGTGCAATGCGTTCACAGAGACTGGGAGGTTACAAACTCCTGTTCTTGGACAATGTGTTGCTGAGGCTTTGGTCAGTCAAAGAAGGAGCGGTGGAGAAGGTGGCCATCTGACCGATGCGTTCAGACAATTTTTTAGTCCGCAGCCCCAAGGTATGATCGGTTCCAGCAACCATCGCCAGCATATGTTTTTCATGGTGCAGGAATACCTAGGGGCAAGATCTGACTTGGACACCTTTCCCACCGAAAATCCTGTGGGTTACTGGGTCTTACGGATGGATCACTGGCCAGAGCTTGCACAGTATGCAATTGAGCTACTGGCCTGTCCTGCATCCAGCGTTCTTTCGGAACGCACATTCAGTGCTGCTGGAGGCTTTGTAACCGATCAGGGCTAGTTTCTGCTCTCCAACTAGTGTATCTGTGAGGGGTTGCAGTGTTGTGGCACCAGTGCCTAAGGCGCAATTATTCAGCCCCTGTTTAACAGGGGCGTGTAATTACAATATTTTATGCAATTCTTTGCAGCAGGGCTAGTTCCTGCACTCCAACTAGAGTATCTGTGACGGGTTGCAGCGTTGTGGCACCAGCACCAGTGCCTAAGGCCCAATTTTTCTGCCCCTGTTCAACAGGGACATGTAATTAGAATTCTTGATCTAATATTTCACAGCAGGGCCCGTTTCTGCGCCTGCCAAGAGTAACTGTGAGGACTTACAGTGTTGTGGCACCAGCAACACCACCACCACCAAAGGCCCAATTTTTCTGGCCCTGTTAAACAGGGGCATGTAATTACAATTCTTGATATAATATTTCACAGCAGGGCCCATTCCAGCGCCCACCAAGAGTAACTGTGAGGACTTACAGTGTTGTGGCACCAGCACCACCACCACCATCACTAAAGGCCCAATTTTTCTGTCCCTGTTCAACGGGGGCATGTAATTACAATTCTTGGTCTAACATTTCATAGCAGGGCCCTGTGAGGGCTTACATTGTTGTGGCAACACCAACACCTAAGGCCCAAATTTCTGATGAGTATATAGGGCAGGCCCCTAGTTTCAAACATCCAACTTACAAATGACTCCTACTTGCAAACGGAAGGAGACAACAGGAAGTGAGATGAAATCTACCCCTAGTAAGGGAAATTCTCTCCTGTAAGAGTTAATATGGGAAAAACGTTTCTCCTTTCCACTGATGCTTTATCACTAATCCTTGTTTCACTAAAAACCCCACATTTTCAAAAAACATTTGTCATCGGGACAAAAAGTTAGGTGAAATCTTCTGAAGAGGAGCACAGACAGCAAAACAAATGTCACAGGGGTGATAACCCTTCCCTATGTTTTCCAAAAAGCTTAAAATAGATTTTTTGGCTGGAGCTAAACATGTTAAAAATGTACCAGTTCAAAATTACAAACAGATTCTACTTAACAACAAACCTACAGTCCCTGTCTTGTTTACACCGCCTGTATACTGCTGTTCAGACTATATAGGGCCTGGTGGCCCCACACCTTTCCTTTTTTAATTTGGGTGTGGGGTTTCCCTTAATATCCATACAAGAACCAAAGGGCCTGGTAATGGACTGAGGGGTACCCATACTGTTTGTCTCACTGATTTTCATCCATATTGCCAGGACCCGACATTACATTAAAGTCACAAGCAGTTTTAAATGACTTTTATTCCTTAAAAATGTCATTTTGTGCAGGGACTGTTCTAAGCATGGGAAACACACGCCACTTTACAGGCATACTATAGACAACCCCCAGATACAGTACGATATTTAAAGGAATATTTCACTTTATTTTTTTATTTTTTTTACTTTAAGCATTATTAAAATCACTGTTTCAGAAAAAACGGACGTTTTTAAAACTTTTTTTTGCATTGATATATGTCCCCTGAGGCAGGACCCGGGTCCCCAAACCCTTTTTAGGACAATACCATGCAAATTAGCCTTTAAAATTAGCACTTTTGATTTAGAACGTTCGAGTTCCATAGACGTCAATGGGGTTCTAAAGTTCGTGCAAATTTTAGGTCCGTTTGCAGATTCTGGTGCAAACGGAACCGGGGGTTGTTCGGCTCATCCCTATCTGACAGCAAAATGACATTTCAAAGGAAAAAAAGTCATTTAAAACTACTCGTGGCTATTAATGAATTGCCGGTCCGACAATACACATAAAAGTTCATTGATAAAAAGGGCATGGGAATTCCCCAAAGGGGAACCCCGAACCAAAAATTAAAAAGAAAATGGCGTGGGGGTCCCCCAAAATTCCATACCAGGCCCTTATCCGAGCACGCAACTTGGCAGGCCGCAGGAAAAGAGGGGGGACAAGAGAGTGCCCCCCTCCTGAACCGTACCAGGCCACATGCCCTCAACATTGGGAGGGCGATTTGGGGTAGCCCCCCAAAGCACCTTGTCCCCATGTTGATGGGGACAAGGGCCTCATCCCCACAACCCTTGCCTGGTGGTTGTGGGGGTTTGCGGGCGGGGGCTTATCGGAATCTGGAAGCCCCCTTTAACAAGGGGATCCCCAGATCCCGGCCCTCCCCCCTGAGTGAAATGGTAAGGGGGTACAAAAGTACCCCTACCATTTCACAAAAAAGTGTCAAAAATGTTAAAAATGACAAGAGACAGTTTTTGACAATTCCTTTATTTAAATGCTTCTTCTTTCTTCTATCTTCTATCTTCTATCTTTCTTCGGTTTCTTCCTCTATCTTCTTCTTCTGGTTCTTCTGGTTCTTCTGGTTCTTGCTCCCTGCCCCCTCTGATGTACGGGGACTTGACGGGGGCCTTCCCTGTGGCATTCCCCGTGATATCAGAGGGGGGCGGGGTCACCCATTACATAACGGGTGACCCCGCCCCCTCTGACATCACGGGGAATTCCACAGGGAAGTCCCCATCAAGTCCCCATGTGTCAGAGGGGGGTGGGGTCACCGGGTGGCCCCGCCCTCTGTTATTTAAGAACCCTCAGAAGACGAGAAGCGTCACACAGCGGGAGCCTCCTATCATGATGGATGCGGAGTGGCCCGAGAAGAAGAAGGGAAGAAGACGCCACGGAGGAAGATGCCAGACGAGAACACTGGAGGAAGAACCAGAAGAAGAAGATGGCGGAAGGAACCAAAGGAAGATAGAAGATAGAAGAAAGACGATAAAAGATAGAAGAAAGAAGAAGCATTTAAATAAAGGAATTGTCAAAAACTGTCTCTTGTAATTTTTAACATTTTTGACACTTTTTTTGTGAAATGGTAGGGGTACTTTTGTACCCCCTTACCATTTCATCCAGGGGGAGGGTCGGGATCTGGGGGTCCCCTTGTTAAAGGGGGCTTCCAGATTCTGATAAGCCTCCTGCCAGCAGACTCCCACAACCACCGGGCAAGGGTTGTGGGGATGAGGCCCTTGTCCCCATCAACATGGGGACAAGGTGCTTTGGGGGGCTACCTCAAAGGACCCTCCCAATGTTGAGGGCATGTGGCCTGGTACGGTTTAGGAGGGGGGCACTCAATCATCCCCCCTCTTTTCCTGCAGCCTGCCAGGTTGCGTGCTCGGATTAGGGTCTGGTATGGATTTTTGGGGGGACCCCATGCCATTTTTTAAAAAATTTTGTCGCAAGGTTCCCCTTAAAATCCATACCAGACCTGAAGGGCTTGGTATGGAATTTAGGGGGACCCCCACATCATTTTTTTTTAAATTTTGGTTTGGGGTTCCCCTGTGGGGCATTCCCATGCCGTTTTTATCAATGAACTTTTATGCGTATTGTCGGACCTGCAATTCATTAATAGCCGTGAGTAGTTTTAAATGACTTTTTTTCCTTTGAAATGTCTTTGTCGGACCTGCAATTCATTAATAACCGCGAGTAGTTTTAAATGACTTTTTTTCCTTTGAAATGTCATTTTGCTGTCAGACTGTTCTAAACACGGGAAACATGCGCCCCTTTGCAGGCATACTATAGACACCCGCCAGGTACGAAATTTAAAGTAATATTACACTTTTATTGTTTTACTTTAAGCATTATTAAAATCACTGCTCCCGAAAAAACGGCCATTTTTAAAACTTTTTTTGCATTGATCCATGTCCCCTGGGGCAGGAGCCAGGTCCCCAAACACTTTTTATGACAATACCATGCATATAAGCCTTTAAAATTAGCACTTTTGATTTCTCCCATAGACTTTTAAAGGGTATTCAGCGGCTTTTGAATTTGCCGCGATCACCCCAAATTGTTCACTGTTCGGCAAACTGGCGAACAGCTGTTCGAGTCGAACATGAGTTTGACTCGAACTTGAAGCTTATCCCTATAGGGAACTGACGAGCACCTTAATGGCACCATAGGCACTGATAAGCACTGTAGTGGCAATGATGAGCAATGTAGTGGCACCATAGGGCACCGATGAGCAGTGTATTGGCACCATAGGGCACTGATGGGCACTGTAGTAGCACTATTGCGCACTGTAGTGGCACTGGATAGCATTGTAGTGGCACTGTAGGACATGGATGAGCACTTTAGTTGCGCTGATGGCACAGATGAGCACTGTAGTGGCACCATAGGCACTAAGGAGCACTGTAGTGGCACTGATGGGCAGTTTAGTGGCACTGATGGGCACTGTAGTGGCACTGTGGGGCACTGATTAGCACAGTAGTGGAACCATAGGGCACTGATGGGCAAACTAATGGCACTGATGGGCATGGATGGACACTGTGATGGCACTGATGAGCACTGTAGTTGCACTGATGGCAGTTTAGGGGCACTGATGAGCACTGTTGGCATTGGTGTGGCACGGATGAGCCCTGTTGGCACTGTAGGGGCACTGATGTGGCACTGATGAGCACTTTTGGCACTGTAGGGGCACTAATGAGTGCTGTTGGCACTGATGTAGCACTGATGAGCACTGTTGGCACTGATGGGGCACTGTTGGTACTGATGGGGCACTGATGAGCACTGTTGGCACTGATGAGCACTGTTGGCACTGTAGGGGCACTGATGAGCACTGATTTGGCACTGATGAGCACTGTTGGCATGTTAGGGGCACTGATGGGCACTGTTGGCACTGATGTGGCACTGATGAGCACTGTTGGCACTGTTGTGGCACTGACGGTGCACTGATGTGGCACTGATGCCACTGTAGGGGCGCCGATGACACTTAAGATTGTGCCAGCTCATGCTGCTGCAGTGTTTCTCTCTCCCCTCCTCACACTTAAATACAGCGTGTGACGAGAGGAGAAAGAAACCCTGCAGCAGGGCTAGTTGAACCGGCCATCATCCTGTTTTGTTGACAAGTGATTGCTCTGTCATTGGATGGAGCAATCATGTGGTAAAGAGCTGCTGTGATTGGCCCTTTACCTTGAACTGTGATGCACTGGGTCCCAGTGGACTCAGCCATCATGGACACTTCCGGATGTGCACCCCAGGGGGCACGTGAGAAGCATGAGCACGGGAGGCTGTCATATGATGGCCTCCCAGAACTAGCCGGCTGCACTGTAGCCATAATTTGTCTATAGCACAGCCAACAATTGGTTAACATAGATGTCATTGTCAGGGCTGGGCTTAGCCCTTCCTTCTCTGAGCTGGCCGCTCAGCTGTCGGCTAATTGCCAGCTTCTATCTCTCCACAGTGACTCACCTGTTGATGATGTCCTGCTCAGTCCTGCCTACTTAAGCCGCCCAGCCCAGATGATCTCTGCCTTCGCCTTGGTCACATCTCTAGAGATGCTCTCCTGTATTCCTGTTAAAGACTTGCTTGGCTGACATTCTTTCTGGCTCCAGATGATGCTTGCTGTTCTACTACGCTCATCTCTGGCTCCCTGATGTTTTGGCTTGTCTCACTATCTGTTACGGTTGCTGAACTCTGGCTATGTTTTGACTAAGTTTACTCTGTTTACCTTTTTTGATTATTATTAAACAAGTGAGATTCAACTGTACTTCTGTCTCAGTCTGTTTCAAGGTTTCTGACAGTAGGCGAACGCCGTGAATTCAGAAGAGGGAGTCAATCCACTTGGTAATATTTTTTTCCAGATTGGATAAGCAGGATCATGGCATGGATCAGTTTGCCATGGGGTTACAAACTCTCCTGAGTTGCACGGCTCACCTGGCTGCTCCGGTACAACCTGTTTTGCAGGACGTCCCTGCTGCTGCTCCAGTCTCTGTGCAGGCACCCGCCTCGAGTATTACCTCTATAAGAGGTATGTCTGGTTGCACTCCAGTTCCCCAGCGATTTGGGGGTGATCCAGTCCAATGCAGAGGGTTTCTCAACCAGACTGAGATATACTTTGAGATGCTGCCCTAGGCATTTCCCACGGACAGAAGCAAAGTAGGTTTCGTGATATCTTTGCTTTCTGAGAGAGCCTTGGCCTGGGCAAACCCTCTATGGGAGACACAAAAACCTGTTGTCTTAAGTTACCCTGAGTTTGTGACTTCCTTTAAAAGGGTATTTGCCATTGCCCCACGTTTTCTTCTGCTGCCAAGTGCCTCATGTTCATCAAAAGAGTACGAAAACTGTTGCTGATTATGCCATTGAATTTCATACTCTGGCAGCAGAGGTTGCTTGGAACAATGAGGCACTCGTGGCTGCTTTTTCTCATTGTCTCTCGGATACCGTCAAGGATGAGATAGCAGCCCAAGATATACCCACTGAGCTGGAGAAGTTGATCACGTTTGCCATCCTCATTGACTCCAAACTCAGAGAAAGACTCTCTTTTAAGGAGTGCTTGCAGAAGCCTCCTGTATATTTTCCTCTGAGCTTTCCAGTCCCACCCTTGCCTCCCTCACCTCCCATGCTTCCTGGTACTGAGTCGGTCAGTGAAGATGAACCCATGCACTTTGGCTTCATGTGTCTCTCTGCGGATGAGAGAACTCTTAGGAGGAGGGAGAAATTGTGCCTTTATTGTGGCCAGGTAGGTCACTTTTTGAAGTCTTATCCTACACGTCCAGGGATTGCCCGAACCTGGAGGTCCTGTCACGGAGAGACCTTAGGTGGCGTTATTTCATCTCCAGTTATCCAGAAGGATAAGCCCCTGGTTTTGGTTACCCTTTCTTGGGCTGAGTCGTCCATCATGATACAGGCTCTAATCAATTGTGGGACTGCTGGCCTGTTCATTGATGCTGCCTTTGTATCAAAACACTTGATTCCACTTCAGCTGCGTTACACTCCACTTGCTATTGAGGCTCTTGACAGGAGACCTCTACAGCCTGCCCAAGTGACTCATGAGACTGTCCCATTGTCCATGGCCGTAGGGGCGCTTCACCATGAGATAATCCATTTCCAAGGTATTTCCTCACCTAAGTTTCCGCTGGTTATTGTTTATCCTTGGTTACAGAGGCACAACCCCTCTTTTGATTGGCTCCATGCTGAGGTTCTCTCCTGGTCACCAAAAATGCAGTAAGACATGCTTCCAGAAGGTAGCCAAGATCCTGTGCACTTCTTTTCTCTCCTCCCTGCTAGAGGAGTACGGCAATTTTAGCAATGTCTTTGACAAAGGTCAAGCCGGTAGTTTGCCTCCACACCGTTTGTATTATTGCACAATTGACCCTCAAACTGGTGCCATACCCCCTCGTGGCTGGGTTTACCCATTGTCGGTCTTGGATGATAAGGCCATTGAGGAGTATGTTGCAGACGCACTTTCTCGAGGCTCCATCCGCAAATCCTCGTCTCCTGCTGGTGCTGGTTTCTTCTTTGTGAAGAAGAAGAGTGGTGACCTGAGACCTTGTATTGATTATAGGGATCTCAATTGTTTCACAGAGTTATTTAACCGCCTCAAGGGAGCAACGTTTTTCATGAAGCTTGATTTGAGAGGGGCAAACAATCTCGTGAGGATTAAGGAGGGCGATGAGTGGAAAACTGTGTTTAATACCAGAACAGGCCATTATGAGCACCTCATAATGCCTTTTGGCCTTTGTAACGCCCCGGCAGTTTTCCAGGAATTTATTAACAATGTCCTCCGAGATTTGTTGCAGTTATGTGTAATGGATTATCTCAACCATATCTTCATATTTTCCAAGTCCCTGGAGAGCCACCACACAGATGTCTGTCATATGCTTCAGAAACTAAGAGAGAACAATCTCTATTGTAAATTGGAGAAGTGCGAATTCCATCATGAACAGGTTAAATTCCTATGTTAAGTCATTTTCACTTCTGGTTTTTCGATGGACCCAGAGAAACTTTCAGTAATCCTACGGTGGCCCAGACCCGTGGGTTTACGTCCTCTGCAGCGTTTTCTTGGCTTTTTATCGGAAGTTTAATTGTAACTTCACGTCTTTGGTCAAGCCCCTGACTGATATGATCAGAAAGGACGGTAACCCACAGTGCTGGTCTCCGGAGTCCATTAAAGCCTTTGAGAGGCTCAAGGCTGCCTTTGTTTCTGCTCCTGTGTTGGCACATCCTGATCCTATGTTACCTTTTATCCTTGAGGTTGATGCTTCTGAGAGTGGAGTTGGCGTCCTTCTGTCTCATTGTCCTACCTCTGAGAGCACTATGCATCCTTGTGGCTACTTTTCCAAGAAATTGTCACCTGTGGATTGCAATCATGAGATTGGTGACAGAGAGCTGTTAGCGATCATTTTAGCCCTGAAAGAATGGAGATATCTCCTCATAGGTAACACTGTGCCAGTTCTCATTCTTACTGACCATAGGAATCTCACATTCTTGTCTGAGGCTAAATGCCTCTCTCCCAGAAGGGCATGATGGGCTCTTTTCTTGTCTAGTTTCAATTACATTGTCTCATTCTTACCCGGTACTAAGAATGTAAGGGCTGATGCTTTGTCACAACAATTTTCCTCCACTTCCAGGATGGAGTCGGTTCCGGTTCCTGTAATTCCTCCTGATCGTATTCTAGCTATGGTTCGCACCAGTCTCACTTCTATTTTGGGCAAGAAAAATTCTTGCTGCTCAGGTTCATGCTCCTGAGAAACCTTGTGACCGCTGCCTTGTCCCAGAGAGTCTCTGAACTGCCGTGCTCCAGACTTACCATTCTCCCAAGGCTGCTGGCCACCCTGGGAAGAATCATCTCTTTTGGGCTATTTATCAACAATTCTGGTGGCTTAGTAACTGCCTTTGTAGCTGCCTGTGCTCAGAGTAAGACTCCACGACACCTTCCATTGGGCCTAATACAACCCATACCTAATGGAGAGAGGCCCCGGACTCACTTGTCTATGAATTTATTTGTGGAGTTACCCAGCTTCCAGGGCAACAGAGTTATCCTTATGTTGGTTGACCAGTTCTCGAAAATATCTCATTGTATTCCATTTAAGAAGTTACCCACTTCTAAGCAACTGGCTTCCATTTTTGCTTGGGAGATCTTTTGCTTACATGGGCTACCCAAGGTGATTGTCTCGGACAGGGGTAGTCAGTTTGTGTCCCAGTTCTGTTGAGCCTTTTGTGCACAGTTGGAAATTCAGCTTGCTTTCTCCTCTGCGTATCAGACATCTTACCGTAGGCGGAGTTTGCTCACAATAGTGCCTTGAATTCTGCTTCCTGATTGTCCCCATTAATGGCGAACTATGTTTTCCAACCTTCCATGTTGCCTGGCTCATTTGCTCTGCAGTGTATTCCTGCTTTAGAGGAGCATCTCCATGGTCTTCGTTCCACTTGGGCACAAGTCCAGGAGGCTTTGCGACATGCTAATGTCAGGTACAGACTCTATGCTGACCGCAGACGCCTGCCTGCACCTTCCTACCAGGTTGAGGGCAGGGGCTGGCTGTTATCTTACAACCTCCGTCTTCGTGTTCCCTCTCTGAAGTTCGCACCTCAGTTTATAGGGCCTTTCCATATTATTCACAGGATTAATCCAGTGGCTTACGCATTAGACCTTCCTTCTAATATGCGTATCTCAAATGTATTTCATGTCTCCGTATTAAAACCTTTGGTCTGCAAATGCTTTGCAGGCACCTTGGTGCCTCGTCCTCAACCTGTACAGGTTGAGAACCATGAGGAGTATGAAGTACAGTCCATTGTTTACTCCTGTAGGTTCCGTGGGCGCATACAGTACCTGGTGCATTAAAAAGGGTACGGTCTGGAGGAACGCTCTTGGGTCTCATCCTCGGACGTACATGCCCCTGTCCTCCTCCGTGATTTCCATAGACTTTTCCCCTCAAGCCTGATGGTCCTCCGAGGGGGAGGGGTCATTGAGGAGGGGGTACTGTCAGGGCTGGGCTCAGCCCTTCCTTCTCTGATCTGGCCACTCAGATGTCGGCTAATTGCCAGCTCCTATCTTTCCACAGTGACTCACCCGTTGATGATATCCTGCTTGTCAGTCCTGCCTACTTAAGCCATCCAGCCCAGATGATCTCTGCCTTTTTCTTGGTCACATCTCTAAAGGCGCTCTCCTGTATTCCTGTTAAAGACTTGCTTGGCTGACATTCCTTCTGGCTCCAGATCCTGCTTGCTGTTCTACTACGCTCATCTCTGGCCCCCTGATGTTTTGGCTTGTCTGACTATCTATTCCAGTTCCTTAACTCTGGCTATGTTTTGACTACGTTTACTCTACTTACCTTTTTTTGATTATTAATAAACAAGTGAGATTTAACTGTACTTCTGTCTCAGTCTGGTTCATGGTTTCTGACAGTCATGAATGGGGCTATTACAAATGTTTGAGGATCATAGACCTTCAGTGCAGCTTATTTGTTGGATGGCAGTGTGTTTAAGTAGTGCACCTTTGCAGGCTACAGGTGATCTAGTACAGGGACGCATAAGAGGTGAGGATCCAAGAAAAAATGAAATATCTGACTCACAGGAATGGAAGGAGTATAGTGCAGCACTGGGATGTTGGCCCTACAGGCAGGCAGGAGTACTAGATAGAGAGGCTAACTAACTAGGTCTCACAAGGAGACAGGATTAAAGGTGTATCTTACAACATTGGGATGCTAGACTTACAGGAGTACAGGGGCACACTATGTACAAGGAACAGGGAGGTGCACAAGGATGCAAGAGAATTCAGGGACACAGAATACAGTTGGACGAGGAGTCTAGAACAGGAAAGAATACCTATTTGTACTGACAGAGGATGGAGGATGGGGGACAATCCAGCATGCCGAGACACACCATGGAAGTAAGGGCCCTTGGCAGTGCAAGGCACAGAGTACAAGGAACCACCTTGTTATCTCCAGGGATCATGAAAGTAGAGATAGGTTGTTTTGTAGATGATTCCAAAGTTGCAGACCTCTGATTTACCTAATTATGCAGCTACTGGGAACTAGGGGTTGATAAGAAAGAGTCTCCTGCAGCAGTAGAAATTATGGGATCACAGGTCAGTAGGTATCTCAGGCTAAGCTGGCAGTTGTGCACAGAAACACAGACATGTAAGAGACCAATTCACACACAGAAAATGTAGACTGACACGGAAACAAGAAACACAAATTCAGAAGTGGGAATAACAGACACAGCAGAGGGGGACACAGAAAAGGGACTATCACATAAATAAAGCACTGTTTTCAACCCAAAAGATACAAGTCCATAGTCAGAGGACTTTGTCTCATCACACAAACACAGAGGAAGCTGCTGGCCCAGGGTATTGGGCCTCAGGAAAAAAAACTAGTGTGCAGGACCTCAGAGGCTAACACAGGGTAAACAATGCAGGTAATAGCAGAACCTTGCAGAACATGTACCAGTATGCCTGTTGGTCTTTGGGAATAGAGGTGACAGATCAGCAGCAAAAGAGGGCCCCTCAAAAAGAGGTGTGGGTGTGTATATAGATAGATATATATATCTATATATATATATAGATATATATATCTATATATATAGAGATAGATATATATATCTATATATACATATAGATATCTATATCTAGATATCTATATATAGATATCTATTTATATATATATAAAATATAAAATCATAAATTAACCATAATAAATCATATCAGAAAGAATGATCATACGTTTACAATTTTATTCCAACACAATGAACAGGTGAAGAAGATCAAACTGTGAAGGTTGGATATGCTTTTGACCATGATAAGAGAAAAGAAACAGCTAGCCATGGGTGCTTAACTGCTCCATATTGGCCAAATTGTCTAAAAATCTAGTGGGTTAAAAATCCCAATACATAATTACTACAGAGATATTTGAGTATTCTGCAGACCATGCATGACTGCTCATTGAAAAGTTATATGATATTATAAACTAAATGAAAGTTTAATTTAGGATGGTGAATGTTTTCTTTAACATCTGGCAGAAAATCTGTGTCTTAGTATTCCCTGAAGTTCAAACCTTTTTTATAAATGTGTAGGATTTCTGAATTTCTCTTTTTTTGGCCTCTTTATTACGTGCATCAGATTTTAGAATGCTATATTTTTTGACTTATGATATCATAACTGTAATTTTAAGGCGTCATTAAAACAGGAACAGCAAGTCCTACAAAACTACTCTAAATATTTTTTACATCTAAGATTGTGTTATAGTTCTGAACCCACTGAACAAATGTTCACAGTATTGACTGAGCCATAATATTCTCCATTTAAAGTGACAGTCTAAACTCATATTTTTACACACAATGGCTTTTCTGAACAGTTGTTTCCTGTAACAGGAGAACGTATTATGCAAATGTGTACACTGGGCAAATATTTTAACTGTGCACTCAGTAGCAGAACCATGATCAATAAGTCACCTAGGATAATGGATTACAGTATACTAACAAATGCAAATACTTTATGAGTTTATACACCTACATACTCAGCATGCTTAATATTTTGCAGGATATGAGGAGGGATTGTATGAAAAAGGAAGGCTTTTCCTTCAATAATGGGAACATTATGGCATATCTAGAGTAGAACTATGTCATTTTAAATTCAGAATATTTTCCTTGCCAAACAGCCTGATGTACTGTATACACTACCAAAACCTCAGTCAACTACTCAGGGCAGTATCCCTGTCTTGTAGTGGTTGCCGGCAATACAAAAATGACATCTGATGTCTCATCCTTTGTTAAGGATAGGGCGGCCGGCTTCCTGGCCTGCTCCTTAACAGCCAGCTATTCGCTGTGCCCTCATTAGGTTAAGCGTTGCACCTGACCAGTGCATTGATTCAGCCAATCAGAGCTTAGAATGCACAGTGCGTAGTGCATTGTGGGGCGCTTGGCAGGTTAACATCCTGCCGAGTGCCCCCGCAAATTAGGGTGTTCATTGAACACCTGAACGGGCACTGTTTAGGGCCAAACTGATGCCGAACTGTTTCCCATCACTATTATGTAGGGCAGGGATATGCAATTAGCGGACCTCCAGCTGTGGCAGAACTACAAGACCCTGACAGCCGCAAGCATGACAACAAGAGGCAGAGGCATGATGGGACTTGTAGTTTTGCAACGGATGGAGGTCCACTAATTGCATATCCCTGATGTAGGGTGTAAGAGGTCTTCCATTTATAGGATCTCATTTAATTTAGTGTACCACAGGGAATTCATGGGAGAGGAAGGCTGTTTCCATAAGAATGATATACAGGCTTTAGCCACATTCAACATATAGATGGTAAAAGAGGTTTTGTATTTTGAGTTTGGTCTCTCCTTAGGATAGAGGAGGCATGCAGCTGGATTTTGGCTTAAGCCAATCTGGGTGAGTTGTCTAATCGTAGATATCATGTCATCCCACAAAGGTTGGATTTTTTATCATGACCAGAACACATGCATCATAGTACCTTTCTTAATTGCACAATGCTAACAGGTCTCTGGAATCTGAGAATTCATTTTGTGGAGTATGTATAGGACCTTCTTCCATCCTGATATGATCTTTTATCCCATCTCTTGGAATTGATTAGCAAATGAGGATTTCTAAGAAAAGTGCAATATCTTCTCCCTTTGCTGAGATGTAAGGTGGAGTCCCAACTCAGATTCACATTTTTGAAGGAAAGAGGGTACAAAGTCTGTATTCAACAAAGCTAACTGGTTATATAGGAGTGAGAGTGTATAGCAGGTCGGTTGTTTGGACCGACACAGGAGCTCAGTAGCAATCAATGAACGAAAGCAGTGGTTATTTGCCTGATTGTTATATGGGGACCTTCGTTCAGTTCAGACCTGCATGTACAGCACCTGGCAGATTGAAGCCTTTAATCATTAACTTGCTTTTGGGGCTCTGAGATATGTAACCAAATACCGATAGTTGCAAAGGAGATTGGGGTGAAAGACTTCTCTATACTAGGCAGTTTGATGACAGGTCTGAACAGAAAGAAGGTGGCTTTTTTATAATTAGTGTCTTTCACTGACTCACTGACTGAGGGTCCTGTTCTTATTAAGGTCTAAATGAGACAGGGTATATCTATCTAAATAGATAGATGGATAGATCAATAAATAGATATACCCTGTCTCATTTAAGACAACTTTAAGAGTACTATGAGTAAGAGTACTATGAAAGGACCAGTTAGTTGTGTTTGTTTTTCAGGCTAAAAACTTAAAGTGATTTGTAAAATCTCGTTTTTTTTTTAAATAACAAACATATTATACTTACCTCCTCTGTGCAGTTGGTTTTGCACAGAGCAAATAGTATGCATTAAGATAAAGAACCTACTGCCTGTACCACTCCTTTAAAGGAAAACAGTAAACTTCTGAATGAGCAAATATCCTGGGAGAAAGAGCATGCTAATATGATTGTTCCAAGTTTTGATCAGCGTTCTCGTATTACACCGCTAGGCTGCCTCCTCTGTTATTAGCTAGTCTGATAAATATTCATATTTGAATTTATTTATTTTTTATTGATCCTTCCTACAGATTACTGGAGCTTGCTGAATATCAGTTGGCAGAAGCAAGAAATATCCTACACTTAGGAAAGAGCTAAAACAAAGAGCTAAAACAAAAACAAAGAGCTAAAACAAAAAGGGGGCTTTTAGGCTTGCTAAATTCTAGTGGCGTCCAGGAACACAGAATCAAACACAGGAAACTGCTGCTTAACCACCTTGCCGACCGCCGCACGCCGATGTATGTCGGCAGAATGGCATAAGTGCGCAAAGGGGCGTACCAATACGTTTCTCGCTCCCCCGGCAGGGGGTACAAGCATGTGGCCCATCCCCATGCCTGTGGTAGTCAGATTTGTTACAGAAACAATCAGTCTTCAGGCCCAGGCCAATGGCCTGGACCTGCTGATCGATTCTGGTGAATGAATTTCCTCCCTTGCCTGTGTAATGTAAACACAGGCGGGGAAGTGATGTCATCTGCCCTCATGGAACTCTTTTCGGTTCCAGAGAGCGGAGAGATCACATCTAACAGTGAGCTGCACAACACTACACTAACACCAGTACATGTAGGCACACTTGTCACCCCAGGATCACCCCCAATTTCCCCCCAGTTAACCCCTTCACCCCCTGTCACTGTGTGACCAAATGCAGTTTTCAGATTTTTCATTGATCCCTGTACTGGTGTCATTTATGACTCTAATAAGTGTTAGGACAGTTAGTAGTAGGCCCAGGTAGCTTTAGGGTACCCCCTAAACCCCCCTAATAAAGGTTTAACCCCTTGACCACCCCCAGTTAACTCTTTCACGCCATCACAGTGTCACTTGTAGATCTTTTTTCTGATCGCCGTATTAGTGTCATGGGTGATGCTAGTTAGCCAGTTAGTTGCTTAGTTTCACTGGCAGGTTTTTATAGCATCAGGGTACCCAATATACTACAAAATAAAGGTTTTAACCCCCTGATTGCCCCCTAATTAACTCTTTAACCCCCTGTCATCAGTGATCACTGTATTAGTGTTACGGGTGATGCTGGTTAGTTAGTTCATTCTTTATAGCATCAGGGCACCCGCCATATATTACCCAATAAAATCTGATCGCCTGGCAGGTTTTAGCATCAGTTAGGGTCAGTGTCAGCCCCAGGAAGCGTCAGATTAGTGGCAATAGCGCTAGTGTTTGAACGGATCAATATATTTGATCTGATCAGATCTATACTAGCATCCCCAGTAGTTTAGGGTTCCAAAAAATGCAGCATTAGCGGGATCAGCCCAGATACCTGCTAGCACCTGTGTTTAGCCCCTCCGCCCAGCCCAGCTCACCCAAGTGCAGTATCAATCGATCACTGTCACTTACAAAACACAAAACACATAACTGCAGCGTTCCCAGAGTCAGGCCTGATCCCTGCGAATGCTAACAGTTCTTTTGGTAGTGATTGAAGCAGGCTCTAACAATCAGGTGCTCTTTTTGCCTCTTTTTGCCTCTGAGTCGCACTAGTTGTACCAGTAAATTTAGAGGCCAAAATGTCCAATCAGAGGTACACTAATGAAGAGGCCTACATGTTTCTGAGCATGACAGATGAGAGTGAGGAGGAAGTACCTCATCAGTCAGGCTCAGAATACAAACCAGTAGACAGCAACGGCACCCTGACAGATAGCTCTGACAATGGAGTAGTGGTCTCTGCTAAGGTCATGTCATCACCTCGTTCTTCTTCTGTTGTTGAGGTGCAAGAACCGCAGGGCTCTCATATAGAGCAGAGAGCCAGTACTAGTGCCGCTCATCCTTCTGGTGAACTGGCAAGCACCAGCGGCCTAGTACACCCTGGTTGTAGTCAAACCAGCACTGCAGTAACACGTGGTGACGTGGCGAGTCCCGTAAGTGCAGTTCAAGCTAGTGCAGTGGCTAGCACAAGTAGTGCCCCACAGCCACCAAGAAGACAAACAGAGGCCCATTGAGTCCATAGTCTTCCTGCTGCATTTGCCAATCCAAATTCGGAGCCCACCACTTCTGCAGTACCCGTACTTCCCCCATTCACTAGCCAACCCGGAATTCAAGTGGAAACAGTTGATTTTACGTCACTTGATTTTTATTCTCTGTTTTTCACAGAAGATCTCTTAAGATCTGTTATGGACCAAAGCAATTTGTATGCTGGTTAATTCATTGCCACCATTTGACCCTTGCCAAAGATTGGAAACCTGTTACGGTTTCCGAATGTAAGACCTTTCTGGGCCTATCCCTCCTCATGAGCATAACTAAAAAAAGTGATTTGCGGCCATATTTGTCCACTGACCCAATTCACCATATGCCTGTGTTCTCTGCATCCATTGCCAGGGCTAGATATGAGCAGATCTTGCGGTTCATGCATTTTAATGACAATGAACTCTGTCTTCCTTGAGGTGACCCTGAATACGATCAACTCCACAAAATTCGGCCCCTTGTAAACCACTGTAACCAACAGTTTACTTTAGCCTTGTTTACTCCCGATTAAGTTATCTGCATTGATGAGTCCCTGATTAAGTTTTCTAGCCATTTGTCTTTCAAACAGTATCTTCCCAGAAAGCGTGCCAGATATGGGGTCCAGATGTATAAACTCAGTGACAGGGCAACAAGCTATACATATAGTTTTATGGTTTATAAGGGAAAAGATAGTCATGTGGAGCCCGAGAACTACCCAGTCTACATAGAGAGCGCTGGCAAGATTGTTTGGGACAATCACCCTTATTCGGAAAGGGGTACCACTTGTACATGGACAATTTTTTAGTTACTTGTTTTATCATGGAATTGGTGCATGTGGCACTGTGCGATCTAATCGTAGGGGCTTACCCCAGCAGCTTGTAGAGTCCCAACTTAGACTGGGAGAGAGAGCCTGCTTGAGAAGTAATAATTTGCTTGCAGTGAAGTGGAGGGATAATCAGAATGTTTTTGTTCTGTCCTCCCTTCACGCAGATACGACTGTCCAAATTCAAACGGTGACTGGTGTTGTGGAAAAACTCCTCTGTGTCCATGAATACAACCTTAATATAGGAGCGGTGGACCTCAATGACCAGTTGATGGCACCGTACTTAATTGCCCGTAAGGCCAGATGCTGGTACAAAAAAGTGTCTGTGTACTTATTCCAATTGGCTCTGCTGAACGCTTATTTGCTATACAAATCATGAGGATGAACTGGATCCTTCCTTAAATTCCACGAAGAGATCATCACAGCCCTTCTGTTTCCAGACGGTGTTGTGCCCCACCTTTCCAACGCAAATGCAGTGACTTGGCTACATGAGAGGCATTTTCCATTTGTCCTCTCTGGTACCCCTACCCAATGATCACCCCAAAGAAAATATTGTGTCTGTAGGAAACGCGGATATAAGGTAAACCCGCTATTATTGTCCCTCCTGTCCTGGCCAACCTAGTCTTTGCATTGGTGAATGTTTTGAATGCTACCACACACTAGTGGAATATTAGGGTAGAGTACAGCACGGCACAGTCTAGGACACACTTTCAAAGGGTCTCGAAAGATACCATCACATTTTGAGAGACCCGAACCTGGAACCGCTTTACAGTTACAAATAAAAGTGTTAAATATATATAGATAGATATATATATATATATATAGATAGATAGATATCTATCTATATATATATATATAGATAGATATCTATCTATCTATATATATATAGATAGATATCTATCTATATATATATATATATATATATATATATATATATATATATATCTATCTATATATATATATAACCAAAATAGTTGACGTTTTATTGATCTTCTCTCTCTTTATTCTCTCTCTAATATTCTATTCTATTGTTCTACTCTTTTTTACCGTATTTTATGCTTAACTGCAATGTTTTATTGTTACTATGTTTTATCATGTTTGCTTTTCAGGTATGTAATTCTTTTAGACTTTACTGTTTACTGTGTTTCTTTGTTAACCATTATTTTCTTTTCAGGTACACCATTCAGCTGCAGCACTGATTTATTTATCTTGACAGCAACAGCGTTTGCTCTCACGATACGCAAATCAGCGACTCCAGCACTGTAGGAGATGGTTTCACCACCACAGTTAAAAAAAAAGAGCATATATGCCGAAGCATGGGGGCAGGAGTGGAGGGGCGATTTGGCCCTAACATTAGGGGCAGGTTGCCCCATGCTTCAGCATATATATATATATATATATATATTTTTGGCACAGATTATTGTTGTTTTATTGAGTTAATATTTTATTGTTACCATTGTTTGCTTTTCAGGAACGCCATTCAGCTGCAGCACTGATTTATTTATCTTGACAGCAACAGCGTTTGCTCTCACGATACGTAAATTAGTGACTCTAGCGCTATAGAAGGTGATTACACCACCACAGTTAAAAAAATTAAAAGAACATTACAATATATGCCCAACAAGGACCAGCAACGTACTGCAGAATTATGCCTGCAGGTTTAGCTATCATCTTGATTAGGGATGAGCCGAACACCCCCCGGTTCGGTTCGCACCAGAACCTGCGAACGGACCGAAAGTTCGCACGAACGTTAGAACCCCATTGACGTCTATGGGACTCGAACGTTCGAAATCAAAAGTGCTCATTTTAAAGGCTAATTTGCATGGTATTGTCCTAAAAAGGGTTTGGGGACCCGGGTCCTACCCCAGGGGACATGTATCAATGCAAAAAAAACTTTTAAAAACGGCCGTTTTTTCAGGAGCAGTGATTTTAATGATGCTTAAAGTAAAAAAAAAAAGTGAAATATTCCTTTAAATATCGTACCTGAGGGGTGTCTATAGTATGCCTGTAAAGTGACGCGTGTTTCCCGTGTTTAGAACAGTCCCTGCATCAAATGTCATTTTTAAAGGAAAAAATCTCATTTAAAACTGCTTGCGGGTTTAATGTAATGTCGGGTCCTGGCAATATGGATGAAAATCAGTGAGACAAACGGCATGGGTACCCCCCAGTCCATTACCAGGCCCTTTGGGTCTTGTATGGATATTAAGGGGAACCCCGCACCCAAATTAAAATAAGGAAAGGTGTGGGGCCACCAGGCCCTATATACTCTGAACAGCAGTATACAGGCTGTAGGTTTGTTGTTAAGTAGAATCTCTTTGTAATTTTGAACGGGTACATTTTTAACATGTTTAGCTCCAGCCAAAAAATCTTTTTTAAGCTTTTTGGAAAACATAGGGAAGGGTTATCACCCCTGTGACATTTGTTTTGCTGTCTTTCCTCCTCTTCAGAAGATTTCACCTCACTTTTTGTCCCAATGGATTGGAAAGCATCAGTGGAAAGGAGAAATGTTTTTCCCATATTAACTCTTACAGGAGAGAATTTCCCTTCCTAGGGGTAGATTTATTCTCACTTCCTGTTGTCTCCTTCCGTTTGCAAGTAGGAGTCGTTTGTAAGTTAGTTGTTTGAAAGTAGGGTCCTGCCCTATATACTCAGCAGAAATTTGGGCCTTAGGTGTTGCTGTGGCCACAACACTGTAAGCCCTCACAGGGCTCTGCTGTGAAATATTAGATCAAGAATTGTAATTACATGCCCCTGTTGAACAGGAGCTGAAAAATTAGGCCTTAGGCACTGGTGCTGGTGCCACAACACTGCAACCCCTCACAGACACTCTAGTTGGAATGCAGGAACGAGCCCTGCTGCAAAGTATTGCATCAAAAATTGTAATTACACGCCCCTGTTAAACAAGGGCTGAAAAATTGGGCCTTAGGCACTGGTGCTGGTGCCACAACACTGCAACCCCTCACAGACACTCTAGTTGGAATGCAGGAAAGAGCCCTGCTGCAAAGTATTACATCAAAAATCGTAATTACATGCCCCTGTTAAACAGGGGCTGAAAAATTGTGCCTTAGGCACTGGTGGTGGCACCCAGAACCAAAAATGTTCTTACAAGCTATCAGCGTGATGATTGAGGAGGAAGAGGATAATTACTCAGGGATAGTCACTCAGCATCAGCATAGGCAGTCTTTGAAGGGATCTGAGATTTCAAAAAAAATTATTCGGTTACATCAGCATCAGGTGCTTGGTAGCTGGTGGTGATCCAAGACTCATTCATTTTTATGAAGGTCAGTCGATCGACCGAGTCAGTGGACAGACGCACCCTGTGATCGGTTACCACGCCTCCAGCAGCACTGAATGTGCGTTCCGAAAGAACGCTGGATGCAGGACAGGCCAGTAGCTCAATTGCATACTGTGCAAGCTCTGGCCAGTGATCCATCCTCAAGACCCAGTAACCCAGAGGATTTTCGGTGGGAAAGGTGTCCAAGTCTGATCTTGCCCCTAGGTATTCCTGCACCATGTAAAACAGACGCTGGCGATGGTTGCTGGAACCGATCATACCTTGGGGCTGCGGACCAAAAAATTGTCTGAACGCATCGGTCAGACGGCCACCTTCTCCACCGCTCCTTCTTTGACTGACCGAAGCCTCAGCAACACGTTGTCCAGAAACAGGAGTTTGTAACCTCCCAGTCTCTGGGAACGTGTTGCACAGACCTTTCTGCAAGGCCTCCCGAAGATGTTTCATCCTCTGCTCCCTCTGCGATGGCAAGATAAGGTCCGCAACCTTACCCTTGTAACGTGGATCAAGGAGGGTTGCCAGCCAGTATTGGTCCTTCTCCTTGATACCACGAATACGAGGATCCTTACGCAGGCTTTGCAGGATCAGGGAGGCCATGCAGCGTAGGTTTGCTGAGGCATTCGGTCCGGAGTCCTCTGGGTCACTAAGGACGACATGGTCCGCAGCCACCTCCTCCCAGCCACGTACAAGTCCATGTGTTTCTTGGGACTGATCCCTTAAAGACTGCTGCTGATGCTGAGTGCCAGGCTCCACCTCCATACTGACACAATCTTCCTCCTCCTCCTCCTCCTCCTCTTCCTCCTCGTCCTCTTCCTGTGTGATCGGCGGGCACGCAGGAACACTGTCTGGATAAAGGGGGCCTTGAGAGCTAAGGAAGTCCTCCTCTTCCTGCCTCTGTTCTGCCTCAAGTGCCCTGTCCATTATTCCACGCAGCGTGTGCTCCAACAGGTGGACAAGGGGGACAGTGTCACTGATGCATGCACTGTCACTGCTCACCATCCTCGTGGCCTCCTCAAATGGTGACAGGACAGTGCATGCATCCCTGATCATGGCCCACTGGCGTGGGGAAAAAAAACCAAGCTCCCCTGACCCTGTCCTGGTGCCATAGTCGCACAGGTACTCATTGATGGCCCTCTGCTGCATGTGCAGCCGCTGCAGCATGGCCAACGTTGAGTTCCACCTGGTGGGCATGTCACAGATTAGGCGGTTCTTGGGCAGGTTAAACTCCTTTTGGAGGTCTGTCAGCCGAGCACTGGCATTATATGACCGGCGGAAATGCACACAGACTTTCCTGGCCTGCCTCAGGACATCCTGTAAGCCCGGGTACCTGCCCAAGAACCGCTGCACCACCAAGTTAAGGACGTGAGCCAAACAGGGCACATGGGTCATTTGTCCCTGTCGGAGGGCAGAGAGGAGGTTGGTGCCATTGTCGCAAACCACCATTCCTGCCTTAAGTTGGCGTGGCGTCAACCACCTCTGAACCTGCCCCTGCAGAGCTGACAGAACCTCTGCCCCAGTGTGGCTCCTGTCCCCCAAGCACACCAGCTCAAGCACCGCATGGCATCTTTTGGCCTGCGTACTTGCGTAGCCCCTTGAACGACTACGGAGCACCGCTGGTTCCGAGGAAGAGGCCATGGAGGAAGAAGAAGAGGAGGGGGTGGAGGAGAGAGGTGTGTCACAATCATTAGCATTTTGGAGGCGTGGTGGCGGAACAACCTCCAACACTACTGCACCTTGTCCTGCATCCTTCCCAGCTGCCAGCAGAGTCACCCAATGTGCCGTGAAACTTAGGTAACGTCCCTGTCCATGCCTGCTGGACCATGAGTCAGCGGTAATATGCACCTTACCGCTGACCGCCCTGTCCAGCGAGGCATGGACATTGCCTTCCATATGCTGGTAGAGAGCCGGAATCGCCTTCCGTGAGAAAAAGTGGCGTTTGGGTACCTGCCACTGAGGAACCGCACATTCCACAAACTCACGGAAGGGGGCAGAGTCTACCAACTGAAAAGGCAGCAGTTGAAGTGCTAGCAATTTTGCCAAGCTAGCATTCAACCGTTGGGCATGTGGATGGCTGGGAGCAAACTTCTTTCGGCGGTGCAGCAGCTGGGGCAGGGAAATTTGCCTGGTACAATCTGACGTCGGTGTACCAAAATCAGATTGCCCACAAGTACGTGGCTGTGACACACCTAATTCTACACCTTCATTCCTCTCAGTGCAGGTCTCAGAGAGGACTGAAGGTCTAGTGGGGTTGGAAATCTCAGCTGATGAGGAGCAAGCAGAGGACCTCTTTGTTCTTTGGTGTGGGTCTTTTAGATACGCTTGCCAACGAACTGCATGGCAGGTCAACATATGTCTGGTCAAGCATGTGGTACCCAAGCGGGAGATGTTTTGGCCACGCGAGATACGCTTGAGACATATGTTGCAAATAGCAGCGGTGCGATCTGATGCACTCGTCTCAAAAAAGGCCCACACCAAAGAACTTTTTGAATAACGCGCAGAGACTGCAGCGCCCTGCACATGTGGAGCTTTGGGGTGTGATGCAGTCAATGTGCTGCCCTTAGGCTGGCCCCTGGAGGGCATCCTGCCTCGTTGGTGATGTGCCGCCTCCTCCTCCTCCTCCTCCTCCTCTCTCCTATCAGGCACCCACGTTGAGTCAGTGACCTCATCATCCCCTCCCTCCTCATCACTGGAGCAAACCTGGCAGTATGCTGCAGCAGGGGGAGCATGACTGCCAGATTGCTGTCCTTCTTGGGCACCCCCTCTGTCCGTGCTCGTGTTACTGCCTTCATCGAGCTCAGTATCATCATCAGAGCCTTCCAAACGCTGGGCATCCTCCTGGAGCATGTACCCAACACTGTGGTCAAACAGTTCGAGGGACTCCTCAGGAGGACATGGTGGGGCTAGGGAAGGAGTCACTGATGACATTGAGCCGAGGGAAGAGGCCGCTGCTTTGCCAGACAAAGTACCCTGGGCATGGGTGAGAGAGGATGAGGAGGATGAGGACGGCTTGGTCATCCACTCAACCAAGTCTTCCGCATGTTGCGGCTCAACATGGCCAGCTGCCGAAAAAAAGGCCAAGCGTGTCCCATGGCCACGTGCTGATGAGGATGCACCGTCTCCACGACCAGCACTAGACACAGAGCCTGCTTGCCCTCTCTTATTGGCTTGTGACTGTCTGCCTCTCCTTCTTGGCCTTCCAGACATACTAATGGCCTGTAGCTGCACTAAGCTGGGATATATATATATATATATATATATATATATATATATGTACTGATACTGCAGCTAGCAAAATCAACTGCCTGCCTGTAGTATGAGAACACCACCAACCTTCTACAGGTAGCTTTAGCTGAACACTGTGAGGTGGACGCACCCCACTAACTTGTAGGTTTAGCAGAACACTGTGAGCAGGACGCACCCCACCTGCACTAACTGTAAATAGTCTAGCTGCCTGACTGTGGTACTAATAGGATCAAAAGAACACCAGCAATTTTCTTTAAAATACTGTAACAAGACAAGCCTGCCTGTCAGTAAGAAGATAACAGGAACGGATCTAGCTGAACACTGTGAGCAGGACGCACCCCACTAGCTTGTAGGTTTAGCTGAACACTGTGAGGTGGACGCACCCCACTAACTTGTAGGTTTAGCTGAACACTGTGAGCAGGACGCACCCCACTAACTTGTAGGTTTAGCAGAACACTGTGAGCAGGACGCACTGCACTAACTGTAAATAGTCTAGCTGCCTGACTGTGGTACTAATAGGATCAAAAGAACACCAGCAATTTTCTTCAGGTAGCTGTATTTACTGTAACAAGACAAGCCTGCCTGTCAGTAAGAAGATAACAGGAACGGATCTAGCTGAACACTGTGAGCAGGACGCACTCCACTAGCTTGTAGGTTTAGCTGAACACTGTGAGGTGGACGCACCCCACTAACTTGTAGGTTTAGCTGAACACTGTGAGCAGGACGCACCCCACTAACTTGTAGGTTTAGCAGAACACTGTGAGCAAGACGCACTGCACTAACTGTAAATAGTCTAGCTGCCTGACTGTGGTACTAATAGGATCAAAAGAACACCAGCAATTTTCTTTAAAATACTGTAACAAGACAAGCCTGCCTGTCAGTAAGAAGATAACAGGAACGGATCTAGCTGAACACTGTGAGCAGGACGCACCCCACTAGCTTGTAGGTTTAGCTGAACACTGTGAGGTGGACGCACCCCACTAACTTGTATGTTTAGCTGAACACTGTGAGCAGGACGCACCCCACTAACTTGTAGGTTTAGCAGAACACTGTGAGCAGGACGCACTGCACTAACTGTAAATAGTCTAGCTGCCTGACTGTGGTACTAATAGGATCAAAAGAACACCAGCAATTTTCTTCAGGTAGCTGTATTTACTGTAACAAGACAAGCCTGCCTGTCAGTAAGAAGATAACAGAAACGGATCTAGCTGAACACTGTGAGCAGGACGCACCCCACTAGCTTGTAGGTTTAGCTGAACACTGTGAGGTGGACGCACCCCACTAACTTGTAGGTTTAGCTGAACACTGTGAGCAGGACGCACCCCACTAACTTGTAGGTTTAGCAGAACACTGTGAGCAGGACGCACTGCACTAACTGTAAATAGTCTAGCTGCCTGACTGTGGTACTAATAGGATCAAAAGAACACCAGCAATTTTCTTCAGGTAGCTGTATTTACTGTAACAAGACAAGCCTGCCTGTCAGTAAGAAGATAACAGAAACGGATCTAGCTGAACACTGTGAGCAGGACGCACCCCACTAGCTTGTAGGTTTAGCTGAACACTGTGAGGTGGACGCACCCCACTAACTTGTAGGTTTAGCTGAACACTGTGAGCGGGACGCACCCCACTTACTTGTAGGTTTAGCAGAACACTGTGGGCAGGACGCACTGCACTAACTGTAAATAGTCTAGCTGCCTGACTGTGGTACTAATAGGATCAAAAGAACACCAGTAATTTTCTTCAAAATACTGTAACAAGACAAGCCTGCCTGTCAGTAGGAATATAACAGGAACGGATCTAGCTGAACACTGTGAGCAGGACGCACTGCACTAAATGTAAATAGTCTAGAAGATAACAGGAACGGATCTAGCTAAACTGAATACAGTGTATATATATATATATATATAACACCTGGGATGGATATATATACACAATACACTTTAAGTGCAGCTAACTGACTGACTGTCCTGCCTAATCTAGCTAACTCAAATGAAATGACACTGTCTCTCTCTCTCTCTAAGCACACCGGAACACACTGCACAGGGCCGCCGTGTAGGCGGCCTTATATAGTGTGGGGTGTGTACTAAATCCCCTGAGCCATAATTGGCCAAAGCCTCCTTGGCTTTGGCCAATTATGGCTCTCTGTTAAGGCGGCGCTGTGATTGGCCAAGCATGCGGGTCATAGTGCATGCTTGGCCAATCATCAGCAAGCAATGCACTGCGATGCCGCAGTGAATTATGGGCCGTGACGCGCCACACGAATTTGGCGCGAACGGCCCATATCGTTCGCAATTCGGCGAACGATCGAACAGCCGATGTTCGAGTCGAACATGGGTTCGACTCGAACACGAAGCTCATCCCTAATCTTGATATCGTTCTTTTCAGCCAGCGGTCGGCTTTCACATAAAAGCAATCCTAGCGGCTAATTAGTTGTTAGACTGCTTTACAAGCAGTGGGAGGGAACATCCCCCCATCCCACTGTCTTCCATGATTTCCCCAGGCTCGCCTGTCCCACCGGGGAACCTGAGAATTCAGCCGGTGGTTCCGCCAGCTGACCATAGAGGTGATCAAAGAGGTGAACAGCTACAATCATCTCTATGGCCTAAGAAACTGGAAGCTATGAGCATTTCATGACTTCAGTTTCGCCGGATATAAACAGCACCATTGGGAAATTGGGAAAGCATCTTATCACACCGATCTTGGTGTGGTCAGATGCTTTGAGGGCAGAAGAGAGATCTAGAGTCTAATAGACCCCAATGTTTTTTTTAAAAAGAGTACCTGTCACTACCTATTTCTACCATAGGGGATATTTACATTCCCTGTGATAACAATACAAAATGATAAAATAAATAAAGGAACAGTGTAAAAATAAAATAAAAAATGAAAATAAATACTAAAAAAAAGCCCCCCCTCCCGTCCTCATGTGCAAAGGCTTACGCAAGCATCGGTCTCTTGTAATTGGTAAACAGCAATTGCACCATGCATGTGAGGTATCACCATGAATGTCAGATTGAGCGCAGTATATTTAGCAGTAGGCCTCTTCTGTAAATCTAAAGTGGTAACCTGTAAAGGCTTTTAAAGGCTTTAAAAATGTATGTTTGGTGTCTATGTACTTGACATAAGATCATCTTTTATATTTTACCAAATATTTGGGCAGTATAGCGTGTTTTAGTGCATTAAAATTCAAAAAAGTTTTTTTTTTTTCAAAAAAATTGTGTTTGAAAAATCACTGTGCAATTACTGTGTAAAAAAAAAAATGCAACACAAACCATTTTAATCTGTAGGGCATTTGCTTTAAAAAAACATATATAATGTTTGGGGGTTTAAAGTAATTTTCTAGCAAAAAAAAAAAATTACATAAACAAAAAGTGTCAGAAAGGGCTTTGTCTTCAAGTGGTTAGAAGAGTGGGTGATGTGTGGCATATTATTTTATATTTTGCCAGTTTCAGGAAAATTTACAATAATGTTTTTTTTTTTTCCACAAAGTTGTCAGTAAATGATATATTGCTCAAACATTCCATGGGCATATGTTTGATTACACCCTAAAATACATTCTGCCGATTCTCCTGAGTAGGGGGATACCACATGTGTGGGACTTTTTGGCAGTCTAGCCGCGTACAGGACCCCGAAAACCAAGCACCGCCTTCTGGCTTTCTAAGGGCACAAAATGGTGATTTCACTCCTCACTACCTATAACAGTTTCGGAGGTCCTGAAATATCAAGATAGCACAACCCCCCCCCCCCAAATGACCCCATTTTTGGAAAGTAGAAACCCCAAGGTATTTGCTAAGATGCATGGTGAGTATTTTGCAGCTCTCATTTGTTTTTAAAAATTAAGAAAGAAAAGAAAAACGTATTTATTTTTCTTTTTTCCTTTTTCAAAACTTTGTGACAAAAAGCGAGATCTGCAAAATACTCAACATGCCTCTCAGCAAATAGCTTGGGGTGTCTACTTTCCAAAATGGGGTCATTTGGGGGGGTTGTACTGCCCTGTCATTTTATCACCTCAAGAAATGAGATAGGCAGTCATAAACTAAAAGCTGTATAAATTCCAGAAAATGTTTTGTGCTATCTGGGCATTTCATGGCTTCCAAAACTGTGATGGATAGTGAGGAGTGAAATCAAGAATTTACACCCTTAAAAAGCCTGAAGGCAGTGATTGGTTTTTGGGGTCCTGTACGTGGCTAGACTGCCAAAAAGTCCCACACATGTGGTATCTCTGTACCCAAAAGGGCTGTGTAGAATACCGTAAATAGAAAGCTTTTTCTTTTCTGCAAAAGAAGTACATTAATGGTATATTGGTACATAGGGAAGCTGGAATTTTTTTAAAAAAGTGAACTTAGCCTTTAATCCTTTAAGTGATATTAAAGGCTTTTTTTTAAAAATACCTGCTCTGTGCAGTGATTTTGCACAGAGCAGCACAGATCCTCCTCTTCTTGGGTCCCATGTCAGCGCTCTTGGCCCCTCTCTCCTTCCAAGTGCCTCCAGAGCAAACAGCTTGCTATGGTAGCACCGAGCAGGCTCGCTCCTGAGCCACTACTTTGCACGTCCATTCAGATACAGAGCTGTGGCTCAGCCCCGCCCCCTCTCTCATTGGCTGACTGTCTGTGATTGGTTCCCACTGCTGCCTCAGCCAATGAGGAGTGAGAGTCCCCGGAGAGCTGAGGTTCTCATACACATCGCTGGATCACGATGGGGCTCAGGTAAGTATTGGGGGGGCTGCTGCACAGAGAAGGTTTTTTACCTTCATACATAGAATGCATGAAGGTTAAAAAAAAAAACCTTGAGCTATTAGAAACACTTTAACTTGTATGTTGAAAGGTTCCCTCTAATTGTAAACAGCCTTTTCTTCCTCAAAAATATATACAGTATTTATCGGCCTATAACACGCGCCGGCGTATAACACGCACCCCAAGTTTAGGAGGGAATTTTAAGGAAAAAAACTTTTAGGAGGGAAGTTTAAGGGAAAAACTTACATTTAAATGCCCATCAATGCAGCCTTATCAGTGTCCATTTAAAGCCTTGTCAGTGTCATCGAAGCCTTTTCAGTGCAGCCTTGTCAGTGCAGCCTTGCTCCAGTGCAGCCTTGCAGCCATGTCAGTGCAGCTTTGTTAGTGCAGCCTTCCCCAGTGTCCATTGCAGCCTTGCCCCAGTGCAGCCTTGTCAGTGCAGCTTTGCCCCAGTGCAGCCTTGCAACCATGTCAGTGCAGCCTTGTTAGTGCAGCCTTCCCCAGTGTCCAGTGCAGCCTTGCCCCAGTGCAGCCTTGCCCCAGTGCAGCCTTGCAGCCTTGCCTCAGTGCAGCCTTGCCCCAGTGCAGCCTTGTAGCCTTGCCCCAGTGCAGCCTTGCACAGATTTAAATATGGCGCCGCGGAGGGACTCGGCGGAGCAGAGCGAGCGCCGCCGAGATCGCAGGGACTTGGCGGAGCCGAGATACACATAGCTGAGTGTACTCGGCTCTTCTCGGCTCCGCTTACAATCACACCCAGTCCCGCCCTATGATGGACATAACACAGGTCCAATGGCGGGACTGGGCATGACTGTAAGCGGAGCCGAGAAGAGCTGAGTACACTCGGCTATGTGTATCTCGGCGCGATCGCTCCGCTCTGCTCACAATCAGCAGAGATTGTCGGGGGATCGGCGTATAACATGCACCCAAGATTTTCCCCTGATCTTAAGGGGAAAAAAGTGCGTGTTATACGCCGATAAATACGGCAACTATATTGTATCAATTCATCATCCAATGGTATACTCACTGTCTTTCCTCATCACTTTTTTGGTTTATTTACTGCATTTTACTACATTTACTACTATTTGGGTCTATTCAGAACACACAGAGCTGAATGCGTTAGTGAAGGAGCGCTTGCCCCTCCCTCCTATCTTGCATGGTGCCATATGAATATTCACACAGAGGCAGAGCAAACATGAGCAGACGTTGTTAGATTTTTTACTAGAATCTGGAATACTCTGCAAAAATGAGAACACTACGTATCATTGCCTGTTATTGCCACAAAATAAAGATTTTATGTAAGTATAATAGATTTTCTCTTACAGCAGCCTACTGTTATGATTTTTCAGGCAATCGCAGTGTCACTTAAAGAATATGTAAATATGAACAATGAATTCCTTTTATTTGCTACATTTTGTTTTTTTAAATATCCAATTGAAAAGTTTTTGCAAATCTGCATATATCTGTTCAATAAGTTCAAAAGTTTCCTGTTTATCATACTAGAAATTAAGAGCTGCCCTTTATCCAATGCTCATTGAGTCTAATTAGCTCTCCTGTTTGTTATCTTGGGGCTATAGAATGATTACTTTCTGTAATGTGAATAGTAGCACAGGGGGTTGTTTGAGTACTTTTCCAGAAAAAAACTGAGCAGAGCTGACACTTGTCAGTTCAAAAACATGCTGTGTGTTGTCAGTACACAACAGATCCTAAGAGCTGAGTGCATTCATGGTAGGTTAACAGCTATATGTATGCATTTGCAAGGTAAAATGTGTGTAAATATACACGTACTGCAGAAATGTATTGCATATATTTTTTTTCTATATTTATTTTGCCCTATCATACACTGGAGAGAATGGCAATATAAGCAATTCATTTTTTCAAAAGTAATATATTTACAGTTGTTTTTTGGAATAGCTTTATCAAATGCTTTAAAGCAGCCACATATTCCACCATATCTACAGGGTACATTTTTAGGTTCATTTTTACTGCTTGTAAAATGTGATAATATATAAAGTCGATCAATTGTTTTCATTTGAGCTTGGCAACAGCTGCTTCCTGCAGCATGACAGTTTACACACTATTATTATTTTTTTTGTGATAGCTGTGCATTGAAATCCATATACAGTCAGGAAAATCATCCTTTTGACAGTTCAAACTGTGAAACCATTGTTATATTTTGTTGTCTTATTAAGTATAAATTTGTCATAGCTTTTCACCTGAGTGAAATGTCTGTTTTTTTTAATCAAATAATCTTTATTGAAAAAGGTTTTTCCATTTTTCCCATACATACAAAACCAATCATACAAATACAATATCCAACAATACAACTTTATCACTTTACCCAACAAATCCATACTTTTACTCATAAATATACATATATAGAACATAATTTTCTCCGTACCACCTAGATTATATATATATATATATATATATATATATATATATATATATCTTCCTTCCTAATTTATGATCTACTAACTATATTATCCCTTGGAGGAAGCCCTGTAGTGTCCTTCCATGGGCTCCATATTCTCTCAAACTTTTTTACACATCCCCTTCTCTTATCATATCTATCACACATATTTTTCTTTTCTTATTGTATCATTCACGGCCTTTACCCATTCCCTGTATGTGGTGGTGTAGGTGCCAACCACCTCTGTGCAATCAACTTATAAACCTGAAATAAACATCAAATCACTGCAATCTGTACAGTTAATGGTACAGTATCCCCATTTATATGGCCTAGTATACATAGCATTGGGTTTAATCCAAACGCTACCCCAGATACAGAATTTACAGTACTATATAATTTGGGGCACCTCTGGACCATATGGATGAGGGTACTACTTACATCCCCACAGCATGCATATTTAGCATCTGGAAGCTTTCCATACTCAACCAATCCAAGAGTGTAGTAGAAGAGGGGCTATCTACAGTATATACAGTATATACTTTTTCCATTAACATGACTTTATTCATCACCATTATATCCCAGTATTTAGTATTTCTCTTACTTCTCTATATTTGTTGTATCAAAAATCCTCTTAGGAAGGCTTTAAGTACATTCCAAGTTATCCCTGAGGATTTAGTATTCAACTCAATAAATTACCTCAGGAATATCAATACCACTTCTGGTGTCTTAATCAACTCCAACCAAACAGGGACTACTCTCCACTTTACTGGTTGATGGCCCCTAGCAACATCATTAATAGTGAATGATCTGAGAGTAAAATGTCTTTGATTTCCTAGCTTCATTGTCCCACCACATGAGTCAGATAAAACTAGGCAATACATTGATGTATAAAGTAAACTAATAATTTTAAAGCAATGTACACTGTCTAGGAAAATAAATTAGTAATTAAAAAAATAAGTACCAGCTTAATAATGATTCTTAATAATGATTCACATTACCTCTGCAAACATTATAAAGGAACCCTGGGGTTTAATGCAGGCATCAAAGCAATATCTTCTCCAGTGCCCCAAGAACACTGCCTCCTAGGTTTTTCTGTAGTTGCCTGTCCTCTCCCATCTCTAGTACTTTACTTTTAGTCCATAACTATGATAGATAACTTGCCAATAGAAATGCTCAGGAAGTGGGAGGGGCCAAGTCAGCCTTTAACACCTCTGGAGTCTTACTTTGCCGATTTCAGCTTTTTTAATCTGGAGTATAAATAAATGCCTCACATTCATAGATTCAGTGCACTGTTTCCACCATGCCATAGTTCATAACTGTTTTTTCATTGTTCTAGAAAACTGTTTGTTTTGTAAGAAGTGACTGCTTCATACCAGTATATTTCAGGTAATCCAGAGTCTGTATGCAGACACCTAAACAGTTCCGTGAGGGTTTTGTTTTTCCTCTCAGTGATTCTTTTTTGCTCTGTCACAAATTGAACCATATTTTGATATATTTTGCACATTATAGTAAAGGGTATGTATAGCTGTCCAATGTTTTCTTTGATGCACATGTAGAAGAGATCAATATGTTGTATAAAGTTGAACAAATGGATATAGATGGCACTAGAAATCTCTTTTCCATGTACTGTTTTGTATTTATAAAAGCACATAGGTGCAGCCATGGTTGCTTATTTCATATCATTGTTATGCTTCCTGCATTGTGTGTGGAAGTGACCCTTTTGTGACAGTGTCACTTCAACAGTGCTTTATGGCTTCTTCTTAAAGGTCTATGAGTTGTAAACCAAGAAGACCCTTGCATTCGATTTATGCAACTGCTACAGAGAAATACAAGATATATTCATAATTCAACAAATGTGTGCTTTCTCTAGATAAAGCTGAAATAATATAATACAAATAACTGTATCGTATATAAAGACATATAAAACACCTAAGACCCTTTAAGAACAATATGTATCCCACCAAAAACCCAAGATGGTATAATTAGAAAGGTATTTCCTCCCCCTTGCCAACAGAGTTTCCAGCAGCCTACATGCAACATGTACATTCATAAGACTGAACAAATTCTATTACTGAATCTCAATTTTGAGTCCTTGTAACAACATAGTTGTCTGATGGATTTAATATTGCTGAACAATGATTTACTCAGGGCTGTGTTTGTAATCCATATATTGTACAGTGCTGTATTTCTAACATGCTGGTTGCAGCCATGCTGTTTTCTTCAACATTAATGTTGTATTTACAATACAGAAATTGCAAAAGTTGAAAAAGGATGTTTATATAAATTCTAGCTATTTTCAGGTAATCGTTGACGTGTGAAGATCAGATAAATCATTAGTGCTGATTCAATGTGTTCATAAACATCTGAATCATCTGGTCTGCTGTTAATTTGTATCTGAATGACCTCCAAACTGACTTTCTATGTAGTGTATACTCACCACAGTATTAACCGTTGTTCTTATCATTGATGGCATGACTTGTTTCCATGTGCAGATTAGAAGACCTTTACAGATTCCAAATTTGCATAGTCCCATATGGCAACTACTCCCCTTTTCCTTAAAAGACAATCTGGTAATAGTATGGTACAAATAGACAACATGCCAAGTTTTAAGATTTGTCTGTAAGAATCATATATTGCAACAAACATGCACTAATAGTTATAGAAATTCACAGTCCCTGCAAACGCATTGTATTATGAGCGGATAATTATTTTTCAGTTATCCATTGTGCAGTTCTAAACCACAACTTATAGAACAATAGGAAGCCTGCTGCAAATTATAATCAATACTAAGTATACAATACCCTCTCTGGCTCCACAAAAATGTCACAATAGCCACAATATCAATCAAATGGCATATAGAAAATTTCAGTCCAAGTCACTTTGCAAAGATGCTCAAAGTTCTTATATTGCTGAAACGTTCACAGTACTTGTCTATTAAGGTTGAGGGTGGGCAGCATCGCAGCCTGCACTTGACCTGTTTTTCTCTTCCCAGCAGCTAATGGTATCTAATTACACTCTAAATAGAGGTGTGTTTCTCAATGTCAGGGCACGCTACGGGCATGCTGATATCACAAGACCCACAACAAAGCATGATGTCCTGTGACCAACCGGTCATATTCCTCCAGAGATCCATAAAATTTAAATTATACTGCCTGTGTGCACAAGGAGGAACTCTAGATTACATAATTATAAATACATTACATCAAACACAGGACAGCCTCACCAATAATAAGGCCAAATGAGGTGCCTACATCAGGCCTTTCTTCTAAAGGCACAGTGGGGTGTGGCAATGAGGCTGGAGTGTCTATACCTCTCTAGCCACTGCCCCTGTCACACAAACAAGTGTGCATGCTTAAGTGTTCAGAGTGATGGCTTGGCATTAATAAGGACAGCCTTTCATCTGAGACTTTTCACAGAGGGGCTGGAATAGTGTTAAAAATGTGTTTTGAGGTTGCTCCTGAAAAAAAAATTCAGGGGTAACCCTATTCAAAAAACAAGATAAAAAAGCATGGGTCCAACCCACAGTCCAGACCCTAATCTGAACTTGCAGCCTGATAATCCAGTTTGGGGGGTGAGTATGCAGTCACCCTTCTGAACCATACCAGGCCACAAGCCCTCAGCATGGGGGAAGTACCTTGCCTGGGCCAGTCTAAAAGACAAAGGAAAAGGGGGACCACTTCTATAAGTAGCCATACCATCAGATGCAGCAAGGAGCAGATATATTCTCCTCACCTGATGTACAAGTATAGTGCACCGTTATGTGGAGATGTTACTTTGTTTCCAGTCTTCCGTTTTTTAGGAAAATTCATATGAAAATTCTCAAGAACATTCTCAGTACATTTGTTTGTTGTTTGAAAGATTTTGTTTGCTTTTAGCATTTGATTTGAAATGAGTGGGTAATACCAAACAAAAACGTCATGCACTGTTAGAAAATTGTTCATTTGAGAAAATGTTTCCATCCCGTTCCATCAATGCGATTGAAAACAAATGTCAGTTTGACCCACTATTGATTGTAAAAACTAACAAACTTTCTTAGAACCTTCTTTCCACAAGAATATTCATTTGAAATTGTACCCATCTATGGCCATCTTTAGGCTGCAGTGAACAGCTCTTTTCACTTCTCACATGTGTATGAGATTGTGGATGCTGGTCAGATAAGAGGCTAAAACAAACATTGGGGTTTATTTACTAAAGCTAGAGAGTGCAAAATAAGACTAATTTCTGCAGAGAAACCAATCAGTTTCTAACCTCAGCTTGTTCAAGTAAGCTTTGGCAATAAAACCTGGAAGCTGATTGGTTTCTATGCAGAAGTGAGACTGATTTTGCACTCTCCAGCTTTAGTAAAACCCCATTGTATTTTTATATGAAACTGAACTTCAGTCAAATGTTAATAAACAAAACTAAAACACTTTATTGTATACATTTCTGAGCAGTTACTCCACTCCCTCATCAGGAAAAGTGTTACAAGTGAGCAGTGGCATCAAGCTAGAGAATGCAACCGCAAAGAATAAATAAACATATGATAGAAAAGGAAGTGTTAAACCTTACAATTCTCAACAGTAACAACTGCTAAGCTATACTGATTAAGTTAACCACCTCCTGCCCAGCTTATAGTAAAAAAAAAACAGCCAAGTGAGAGCAATATCAATCTTGGAGGAAGTCATATGAGGTCCTCCCATTTGTGCACCTAGTGTCCTCAGACACAGTAGAACATAGACTGTCAACACTGACAGCGGTTACATAGTGATATATTAATTTGAGACATGGATTACACTTTATTCAGCTATAAGTAGCGCAGCACTAGGGATGTGCGAACGGTTCAGCCCGAACATTTGCCCATTCGCCAAACGCTCAAATTTAGTGCATTCTGCTCCCTAATTGGGCAAAGCTGAGCCCAATCAGGGCACAGTGCACGCTGGTTGTTAAGGAGCAGGGCGGGGAAGCCGGCCGTGGTGTCCTTAACATCTGATGAGTCACCAGTTGTCAATGGGTTTCCCTCGCTGACAGCTGAACAATATAAAAAAGTGCTGGTAAATAAATAAGAAAAAATGGTGTGGGGTCCCCCACAGTCCATACCAGGCCCTTAGGGTCTGGTATGGATTTCAAGGGAAACCCACACCAAAATGTAAAAAAAAAAAATGGAGTGGGGGCCCCAAGATCCCGACTCCCCCTATGTGAATGGGAATAGGGTACATAGTACCCCTACTCATTCACCAAAAAGTGGCAAAAAGTAATAAACACATTAGACAGTTTTTGACAAATACTTTATTAAAAATAAAAAATAAAAAAATAGTGTTCTTCGATGTAAGTCCATCGTCAATCACACCACCTGCCGGACCCAAAATATAGGAGAAATGAAAAATGCTCCCGCCTCCTGGGAGGCCTCCCTCCAAAAGTGTCCTCTCCGCTTTGATATTTATTAAATAGGCATAGGGCGGGGCCACCTAGCTATGTCACCCAATGGCCCGGACCACTGGGTGACATAGCTAGGTGGCCCCTTACCTATATAAGAAATTTCAAAGCAGAGAGGAGGCATTTGGCGGGATGCCTCCCAGGAGGCTGAGCATTTTTAATTATTTTTTATTTTTCGGGTCCGGCGGATGGCGTTATTTACGAGGGATACTATTTTTTTATTTTTTAATATAGGATTTGTCAAAAACTGTCTATTGTGTTTATTACTTTTTGCCACTTTTTTGGTGAATGAGTAGCAGTGCTATGTACCCAATACTTATTCCCATGGGGGAGCTCCCACCCACAGACCCCAACGACCACAGCCCAGAGTTGTCAGGAAGAGGCCCTTGTCCTCATCAACATGGAGCCCCCCTGCCCCAAAGAACCCACCCCCCATTTCGAGGGCATCTGGCATTTTATGGTTCAGGAGGGGGGGCGGTGCTCGCTCATCCTCCCCCTTTCCGGACCTGCCAGGCTGCATGCTCGGATAAGGGTCTGGTATGGATTTTGGGGGGCCCCATGCAATTTTTTTAAGATATTGGTGTGGGGTTCCCCTCCAAAAGGCCTGGTATGGACTGGGGGGACCCCATGCCTTTTTTTTCTTTTTTTTTTCAATAGCCGGGTGCTGTAACCGCAAGTCATTTTATTTAGTGTTTTCACTTTTTTTTTTCTTTAGAAATGTCATTTTTGCTGTAGCATGTTTTATGTATGCTACAGATGCCCCACTTTGCAGGCACATTAAGGGGACCCCCAGGCACTATATTTAAAGGAATTTTTCATTTTTATTGTTGCACTTTAAGCATAATTAAAATCATTGCTCCTACAAAAACTATGTTTAAAAAAAAAATACTGATACATGTCCCCCAAGACAGTACTGAGACTCATATACCCCATTTACGGTCAATTACTTGCATAGCCTTCAAAAGGGGCACTTTAGATTTTTCCTGTTCGGCTCCCATAGACTTAAATGGGGTTCGCTGTTCAGGTTAGAACTTTTTCCCTGTTTGGGAGTTCTGCTGCTCATCTTTACACAGCACCATTTACTATATATAAGTTGTCAACAATGGCTTTCATTCATAGCCATTCTGTGTACTATTGTGATCTCTGTGATTGGTCAGAGTGATCACATGGTGCACGGGCCAATCAGAGCAGACATGTACCATGTGATACCACATGGTACATAACATGTGTTATGCTGTGACCAATCACAGCATAACAGAAGTAAATAAGATGTCATGAATGAAATTTCCCTTTATAAACTGGCTCCATACCAAAAAGCCAGTTAAAGAGGTGGCTCATCTATATGTAATCACCAGATACCTTCATGGCATCATTCATCCTGATTGATGTGGATCTACTTTACTGGATGATGTAATTGATGATCAAAGGTGGTGTTTTTCTTACTTTACAATTTTTTTTCGTCAGTGAGTAACTAAGGTTACTATGTTACTCATTCACAAAGAGGAGTGGGATCTGGGTTCCCCCTAAATTTTAAGGGGGGTTTGAGATTCAGATAAGCCCCAACTTCAGACCTCCATAGCCACCAATTCAGGGTTGTGGAATAGAGGCACCTTCCCCATCAACATAGAGAAAAGGAGCCTTTCAGAGTGTCTCCCCTGGCAAGGTACCCTCCCAATGTCATGCAGCCTGGTACGGTTTTGGAGGAGACCATTCACTTGCTTGTATGGATTTTGGAGGGATAGGGGCCACATATTTTTTGGTAGGGTTCCCTCTTAAAATGCATACATAACCACAATCTAGGATGAAGGTCTGGTATTGATTTTGTGGAAATCTCACATTCTTTTGGTTTTATTTTTCTTATTTTTGTTTAGGTTATATTTCTCTTAAAATACTAAAATAATAGCCATTTAAAAAAAGAAAACCAGTAGGCATCCCCCCAAAAATCTAAATCAGACTTTTATCTTTGATAAATGTCTGAAATTAAATTTAATAGGGAGCCCATGCAAACAAAAATAAAAAAACAATGGTGTGGCCCTTCCCCAAATTCCATACCAGATCAGCAAGCATTAGAATAGTGGCTGCTAAGATGCCAATAGCCTCCGTCATCTTAAAGTGGTAGTAAACTGCACCTGTTAAAAAAAGAAAACACATGTAAGGCAATTGCATAATGTGCTAGTATGCATCGCATACTAGCACATTATGAAATACTTACCTTGGAACAAAATCTTCCAGTGGCATGTTATCACCGCTGAGAGGGCTGACATCTCCTCCCGGCCTTTCTTCCAGAGTCACACACTGGCTATGTGATTGGCCGGAGCCCCGATGATGTCACCCCCGCGCATGCGTGCGGGAGCCCTTGGTTCCGGCACAAAGCTCTGAAGATCCAGCAAGGTATGCCACACCTTCAGAGCGCATGCGCCAGTGTCATAACTGGCTGCAACCAGGGTGAATATCTCCTAAACGGGGCATGTATAGGAGATATTAATTGTACCTACAGGTAAGCCTTATTATAGGCTTACCTGGAGGTAAAAAATCACCAAGCAGGCTTTACTACCACTTTAAAAACCAATGATAATGTGCAATGATCTGACAAAATAGTTTGGCCAGTTCGTGGATGACTAACATATACAGTTGTGCTCAAAAGTTTGCATACCCTGGCAGAAAATATGACTAATCATGCCAAAACACTGTTTTTTATTCAAGGATAGTGAACACATGAAGCCATTTATTATCACATAGTTTTTGGATCCTTTTAAAATCATAATGATAACAGAAATCACCCAAATGGCCCTGAAAAAAAGTTTACATAGCCTGGAATGTTTGGCCTTGGTACAGACACAGAAGGTGGCACACACAGGTTAAAATGGCAATTGAAGGTTAATTTCTCACATGTGTGGCTTTTTAAATCACAGTTAGTATCTGTGTATAAATAGTCAATCAGTTTGTTAGCTCTTACTTGGATGCTCTAAGCAGGCTAGACACTGAGCCATGAGGAGGTAGAAAAGAACAGTCAAAAGACCCGCGTAACAAAGTAATGAAACGTTATAAAGATGGAAAAAGATATAAAAAGATACCCAAAATCTTTTTTTTTTAACAATGTTTTTTTTCAGCTCAGAGATACAGGTAGACTTTTCAAGGTTTAAGTAGGTTCGACAAACATAAGGACAAAACATTGATTTTGGCTCGAAGAACAAGTCTAGGTTCCAGGCTTTTTAGTACAGATTTTGCCATCAGAGTTACTGGGTTCATATGAATACTTCTGCTCAGGACCACCGGGTCCAGGGAAGCCACTCCTTTTGAGTTTTCCCAATCAATCCCCTACTAGAGGCAAATGTTAGCTCATAGTTATAATGTAGATTGACCATATCAAGAGTACTTTCTATAGTAGGCGACTGACCGGTTTTCCAGAGTCTGGTTATACTCAGTCTGGCTGCTAAAAGGATATTCCTTGTAACCCTCCTAAATGGATTGGGGATTGCTTCAATTGTCAGGTTTAGCAATGCTAATGGTGTGGAAGGTATTTGGCTTTGTGCGATGTCTGACAATATGTTAAAAATTGTTTTCCAATATGTTTGTTTGGAGGCACAAGACCAAAGGATGTGGAGTAGGTCTCCTTTAGCCAAGTTGCATCTCCAACATAGGTCCGAAGCTGTGTCGTTGAATGACGCCAATTTAGTGGATGTGAGATACCACCGTAGTGATATTTTTTGTGTGAGTTCCCAAAGTGCAGAATTTTGAGTAGCTTTGTATCTAGAGCATAAGGGTGTCTGCCATTGAGTATCAGTGAAAGATTGTTCCAAGTCTGTGTCCCAGTGATGGTAAGGGTTTGATTTAGTAAACACACATTTTTGATGGAAGGCGTTGTAAAAAAGAGAAATACCTTTCGTTTTCGAGGTGGGATTAGTCAGGTATGACCATAGATCAAGAGGAAGTGTGTACCTTGGTGTAACTACGTAGTTGTTAGATGCAATGTTTAACTTGGGTATAGGTGAAGGATTCTGTGTGAAGAAGATTGTATTTCTGTTGAATTTGTGGAAATGATAATAGTTTGGTTTCTTGAAATATGTCTTGTATGTAATGCAGGCCTTTTGATGCCCAGTGTTTTAGGGAGAGGTCCATAATACAGTGTTGTAAAAAGTCTATCAGGAGAGGTGGTGAGAATGCGCTAAGTTGCATTGACTTTAGATTAATTAGTTTTTTCCAAGCTAGAGCGGAGGCTTTCATCGTAGGAGGTAATGCTCTAGATATGGGAATACCAAGTGGAATGTCCAAGAGTCAACTTTGTAGATTATTGTGTTTGAATGATGCTGCTTCCAGTTGTATCCCATAAAGTTTGGGGGTGTTGCCGGAACCAGTCCTGTATTTGGGTCAAAATTGATGCCCAATAAAATTTTTCAAAGTCAATAGACCCGCCCCCCCCCCCTGCATATTTATGTTTAGTGAGTGTGGTTTTTACACATATAGGTTTCTTGCCCTGCCATAGTAATTTGCTAGGAGTTGTTTGGAGGGATTTGAAATAATATGCCGGTATAGGGATGGGAATGGTTTGAAACAGGTAGGGTAATTGAGGTAGATGTAGCATTTTGAAAGCTGCGAGTCTGTGTGACCATGTCAGTTCGTATTTAGCTAATTGCTGGACATCTTTTTGGAGTTTGGTGAGGAATGGTTTAAAGTTATAATTAAAAAGAATTTTGTTGATTTTGTCAGTTGCACCCCTAGATAAGATATATTTGTTTCTGCCCATGTAAATGGTGATTGGGCTTGGAGTAGATTTCTGGTAGTGGCGTCTAGGCCTAGGTCAAGAATATATGATTTTGTTGCATTAACTTTATAATAGGAAATTCTGCTGAACCATTGGAGGGTATTTTGTACTTCTACTAGGGAAGACGTTGGATTGGTTAGCATGAGGATGATGTCATCCGCGAATAGGCTGATCTTGTGTGTTTTGTGACCTATTTCAAAGCCTGCTATTTTAGGGTTTTGTCTGATGTGCTCCGCTAGGGGTTCCATGAGCAGATTAAAAATCAATGGGGATAATGTACACCCCTGCCTGGTTCCATTGGTTATAACGAATGGTTGGGATAGCATATCGGCTGAGAATACTTGGGCTGAAGGAGTGGTGTATAGTGCAAGTAAGGCATTCAGTATTTAGCCACTGAACCCAAACTTCTGGAGGACTTGCTGTAGGTATTTCCAATGTATTCTTTTGAACACCTTCTCTGTGTCCAGAGATATGAGCAGAGAAGGCGTTCCACTAGTTTTGGCATGGTGAATGATGTCAATTAGTCTCCTTGTGGCGTCGGACGCTTGTCTGCCAGTTGTAAAGCCGGATTGGTCTCTATGGATTAGTGTGGGCATGATGTTGAGTAGTCGTGTGGTGATTGTTTTTGCATAGATTTTCAGGTCTAGATTCAGAAGATCAGGTGAAAACTTTGGGGGGCTGTTGGTTCTTTTCCCAATTTAGGGAGGGTGATAATCAGCGCTTGTAGGGATTCACTAGGGAACTTTGAAGATGAGGCTGCGTCATTGAACAACGCAGTTAAGTGTGGTGCTAATTGTTGGGCAAATTGCTTAAAGTATTCCCCTGTGAGGCCATCAGGGCCTGGTGCTTTACCTAGGGGGAGGGTTTTTATGGTCGCTGTGATTTCTTGTTCCGTGAAAGGGTCATTCAATTGGGATAGTTGTTCTGAGGTTAGTGATAGGAGTCTAATGTGCTGGAGGAACTCATGGATGTCTTCAGAGGAGGGTTGGTGTGTGTCAGGGTCCCGCTGCAAATTATATAGGTCACTATAATAGTCACTGAAAGCATCAGCTATTGCTTGGGGGTTGCTAAGCTTCTCTTTTGTGTGAGGGTGGTATAAGTGATCTATTTTATTTTTAGTTCTCCTACCTTTGATAGATGAGAGCTGAGTTTAATCAGTATGCCCCTTATATACGCTTTGTGCACGTTCCACACCACACCTGGTTCAGACACCGAGCCTGTGTTGAGTTCAAAATACTCAGTTATTTGATCGTTCATTCCTGGAGAGTATGACAAGTGTTGCAAGATGTAGTTATTTGCTCTCCATAGAAATGTATTTTTTGTTGTGGAGTATCTGATATAGAAATGGTGATAGGGGCATGGTCTGACCAAGTCGTGGTGTGGAGTACAGCTGCGCTGATGTTTTGGAGCAACCATTTATCTGTGAGGAAAATATCTATACGTGAATAGGTCTTATGGAGAGGAGAGAAGTACATATAGTCTCTCTCCGCTCCATGAAAACAACGCCACACATCAAACAAATCTTGGGTAACAATGAAGTTTTTCAGGGGGGATTCTCTGCGTTTTGTTGCAGAAGTGGAGTCTAATTGGGCTTCTGGTATTAGATTAAAGTTCCCACAAATGATTATGTCACTTTGTTTTAAGGGTTGCACAATATGCATAAGTTTACGAAGAAATTGCATTTGTTTGATATTTGGAGCATAGATATTTACTAGTGTATGAACAGTTTTGTTGAGGGTACATATAAGAATAATGTAACAACCTTCAGGGTCTGAAACAATTTGCTTGAGGTGAAATGTGACTGAATTTCTTACCGCTATCAACACTCCTCTTTTTTTTAGAGGTGAAAGAGGCTGAGTAAACATGAGGAAAATGTCTGTTTGTACATATAGGTGTAGCTGTAGATTTAAAATGTGTCTCTTATACACAGAGGATGTCACATTTTAGGTCTAGTGCTGTTTTCCAGAGTGAGTGTCTCTTTGCTGGGAGGTTGAGCCCATTCGCATTGAGGGACAACACTGTAATTGGCATTGTCTGTGTTGTATGGTTGGTTGGAGAATTATACACACTTACAATTAGGTGTAGGCTGGTGGTCTCCCCGGATCCGGGGGTCGATGTGCACTCCAATGTGCCTGGTGCCTCACTCTAGACAGGTGAGGTTGTGGCTGTAAAACAACAATGTTAACAAGTAGGACTGAGTCACAAAAAAATTGGAACTTGTATATAGCTGTAACAAGGTAGATAGACCACCGGTTAGAACGGTATGTGGAGTAGAGAAGGTAGATTTTCAACTAAACCACTTCGGGGGGGTAACAATGTCAAACTCAACTGGAATAATAATTCAAAAGGCTGGTAGCCAGGGAGAGGTTATAATGTGTAGATAGATAGGCCCCATGGGAATCAGAGTACAAGTTTTGCTTAGGTATCACGGTGACCTTGGGTGTGTCAGGATGAATGCGGTTGTCGTTGTTCCAGCGGTGGATTATATTTACGTGGTGGATCAGGGACGATTCCCCAAGTGTGAAGCAGTTGCATACCTTTGTGGAGTGTATGGATCACGTGTGATGCCCCATTTCTCGTTATTAGCAGTGTTGCTGGATATCGCCATTTAAATTGAATCTGGTGATTGTGGAGGCCTTTAGTGATTGGGCTGATCCAGGGAGCACAGGGTTGTTTCTGGCTGCTGTGAGAAGCTTTTCTTTTATTTGTAAAAAGTGTACCCTCATTAAGACATCTCTAGGGACTGAGGCTGCGAGGTGGGAGGGTTTAGCGATTCTATGGATTCAATTGACTATCAAATCTCTGGGTGATGCATCAGGGAGGATCAAATGCATAAGTTCCTTGGCACATAGGGAGGTCTGTCGGCAAGATGGACTCAGGAACTCCTCTCAGTTTTACATTGTTCCTCCTGGATCTGTCTTTTAAGTCGGCCAGCTTGACCCTAACCCAGGATTGCTCTTCTTTCACTTCAGCATAGGTATCAATTATATCATTTACAGTTGTGGTGCATTCCTCCATGCTGTTTTCCAAGTGAGACACCCTTTCATCTATAACATGCATGTCTGTATTTATTTTAGTGAAGAGGGATGAAAGGTCTGACATCAATGAGGACTGGAGTGATAGTAGCATGTCCTTTAGTGTGATGTCGATCACAGGCTGCCCTGTGGTGGGGAAAGAGGCCATGGATGATTGTAAGGCCTGGTTCACCTGGAAGGGGGCTGAAAGCTTGGGCCTCTATTTGTGCAGGTGGTGGCGGCGGCGGCTCCATCCGCATGCGGGCTTTCGTCGGGCTGCCTGTGACAGGATTTTCCCCTGTTTTATGTGTAGGAGATGTGGGTGGGTATTGGGGGTCTGGATTCTCCGGGATCTCATCCGGGAGATCTGTATACGCCTCTGGAGTCACAGCCACGCCGGCACCATTTTGGCTCTGACTGACCTTGTGTGGAGGTTTGAAGAAGGCCGTCAGCTTCTGTGGATAATGTTCAGCCATCCGCTTCCGTGTCATTGCTAGAGAGGTTGTGTGGGCTGTGAGGAGGTAGGATGGCCGTGGATTGTCTGCTGATATGGTCCTGTGTTGCTCTGGAGCTTTCCCTAGGCTGACGAGCTCTGAGTCTAAGCGGCCAACTCCGGCGCTGGCAGACCACGCCCCCCGATACCCAAAATCTTGACTATGCTAGTCAGTACTGTTTAATCCCTTATTAAGAAGTGCTCTTTAGTAGGGCTCTTTTGATACAAAGCCAGGGTCAGGTAGACCAAGAAAAATTGCAGCCACAACTGGCAGAAGAATTGCCTAGGTTACAAAGAAAAACCCACAGGTAACCTGAGGTGAAATACAGGCTGCTCTCCAAAAAGACGGTGTGGTTGTTTTTAAGGAGCACAATTCAACGATACTTGAACAAAAAAGAGCTGCATGGTTGAGCTGCCAGAAGGAAGCCTTTACTTCACCAATGCCACAAAAAAGCCCAAAGATGCATGTCAAGGTGTTGTTGGGCTTCATTTTGGCAGCTCAACCATGCAGCTTGTTTTTGTTCAAGTATCATATTGTGCTCCTTAAAAACAACCACACCATCTTTTTCCAGAGCAGCCTGTATTTCTTCTGAGGTTGGTTACCATTGGGTTTTTCTTTGTATCCCGAACAATTCTTGTGGCAGTTGTGGCTGAAATCTTTCTTGATCTACCTGACCTTGGCTTGGTATCAAAAGAGCCCCGAATTTTCCACTTCTTAATAAGGGATTAAACAGTACTGAATGGCATAGTCAAGGTTTTGGTATCTTTTTATATGCTTTTCCATCTTTATAACGTTCCATTCCAGTCATATTTTCAATATAAATGCCAAAATTTCACAATATCTGCCAGGGTATGCAAACTGTTGAGCACCACTGTATACATTAGGCCAAACCCCCACCCATTTCCTCAGATACAGGGTACCACTATGGGCACTGAGTGTGCTCCGTCTTATGTGAACCTGTATCTAGGGAACTAGGAGCGTCAGATTTTTTAGAATAATAGACTCCCAAATTACCTATCAATCTTTTTGCAGTGGCATAACATTTTCGCCATGGTGGAAGATTTTTTATATTATTTTTGTTTATGCTATTTTCAATATTTATTAATTTTGCTAGACATTTTTGTTAAGTGATTTATTTGTTAATACAATTTTACATATATTACCATATTTTTCACTCCATAAGATGCACCTGACCATAAGACGCACCTAGGTTTTAGCGGAGGAAATCAAGAAAAAAAATATTCTGAACCAAATGGTGTTCTAAAATATTTACCAGTGCTTATGAAATGCAGCCTGACCAGTGACAAAGAAATGCAGCCTTACTATTGCCATAAATGCAGCCTGACCATTGCCATAAACACATCCTGACTGCAAGTATTGCCTGAAAACATTATTTATATTTATATTATTCTTTCTCAACCAGTGGGTTATATTGTAAATGCACTATTTTTTTTTAAATACAGTGTTGGTATTAACCCTTTCACTGCCATTTTGTACACTCAGGTGGCCAGACCATTTTTGCAATTTTTCCTTTGCTTTTTTATTTTTCACTTATAGCTTTTAGAATTTGGGAAACACCCCCCAAACCACCCTGCAGTATTTGCGCAAATGTTTATCAAACCAATATATTTGAAAAAATACACTAAAACCATTATTAACAGATATAAACACAACAAATTTTTACAAAAGTCCTACTAAATATAAAAGCTTAACCTGTATTGAGTTAATAAATAACACATATTTTAAATTACGCCTTTTTGCGAAATGTTGAAAACTGAACAGACGCAAAAGTGTAAATATCTACATTTTTCTAAAAATCTAAAAAAAATTCCCTTACAGCTTTCAGAATTGGGGAAAGACTGCAAAAACCCTATATCTTCTGAAAGCATATGACCTCTAGAATAAAAAGAAAGTGCTACAGATTTTTTAGACCCTGCAGTAGTTGTGCAAATGCTTATCGAACCAATATATTGGCAAAAAATACACTAAAACCATTATTAGCTGATAAAACGCATCTAATTTTACAAAATTCCTGCTAAATCCCTACTAAATATAAAAGCTTAACTTGTGTGGAGTTAATAAATAACAAAACCTTTTCAATTTTACATTGCGCCTTTTTGCAAAACGGTGAAAATCGAACGTACCCAAAAATGTAAATATCCAAATTTCTTAAAAAATCTGAAGGTTTTTATTTTTCCCTTAAAGTTTCAAAATTTGAAAAGACCCCTCGAAATAGACCTTTTCTAAAAGCACGTAACCTGTAGAATAAAATAAAGTGCTACTGATTTTTTGGCCAAATGTTCATCATACACTAAAATCATTAATATTGCACATAAACACAACGTAACTTACAAAATTCCTGCTAAATTAGTACTAAAGCATCGTTCACATATGGCATACTAAAGTGTACGCCCATGGAGGGACATGTTTACCTGCACAGGTGTTCCATGCATCTCCGTACAGGCAATCCCATTTATGTCAATTGGGATGCAATGGCTGCACAGGCATAGCTGCTGTTCCCAATCTGACATCCGTGTGGGTGTGAGTACATGACTCCAAACACAGGCAGTGTGAGCTCAGGCTTGCAGACCTACATGGATGTAAAATTGGGAGCAATGGCTCTGTTAGTGCTGGTGCTACACCCCAAATGACATCAATGGGACTGCCTGAACAGAGATGTGTGGAACACCTGTGCATCCCTGCAAAGGTATGCTGTGTATACCCTGTGTGAACAATTCCTTAGGCCCCTTTCACACAAGCACACCAATTAGGTCTGCCTGTCCATTTTTCAGGCGGGCCCAATCGGACCACCCATTGTTCTCTATGGAGAGTCTGTTCAATGGAAATGGACAGGTTGTCTGTTTCCATCCAACTGTCCCATAGAGAATAGCGAGCTATGTCCGTGTCCGCTCTGCATCAGCGGAGTGGACACGGACCTGTCATCCGCCAGCTCAGCAGGGATCAGCAGACAGATCCCACGCTGAGCGGGTGGATCTGCTTGACAGAGTCCGGTCCACGTGAAAGGGGTCTTACCAGGAGCGGCCGGTCCATTAGGGGCGCTTTTTTTTTTTTACTTTTCACATTTTTTTTTTACAGTCATTTTTTTTTTTTGGGGGGGGGGCTTTGATGAGATATCAGAGGTCTAAACAGACCCACATATCTCTTTTTTTTGAGACAGAGAAAGGGACTAAAGATAGTCTCTTTCTCTGTAGCACTTTACATGAATGAGTGGAATCTGTATATGTGGTCACAATATATCAGTTGTCAGAGTCAGTGGGCACATAGCAGCGATCAGTAGTGATTGCTACATGTGTCCTCTCTTCTACTGGGGGGATCTTAGTAAACACATTTACTAAGAGTCTGCTGAACAATTTTGATATAAGCTTATGGTCATTGAAAGAATCATAAGCTTATAGGAGAGGGAGAAAGGAGGTCTGTACGCCGTACTGACTTGGCCACCTGCAAGCACTTCTATAGGTCCATAAGGAAATAGTTTTGGTACTAATGATATTTTTTTGAAACCAGTTGATTATCATTACATGACTTTATATCTGGATTACAAACACAGTCCTTACTTTATAATTGTTCATCAGGATTTAACCCAGAGGACAACTATATTTATTATAGGTATTTATATAGCAATGACAATGTATACAGTGCTTCATATATATTGTACATTCACATTGTTCACTGCCCTCAATGAGCTTAAAATCTAATATCAATTCTTCACATGCATACATACAGTAAGGTCCATAAATATTGGGACATCGACACAATTCTAATATTTTTGGCTCTATACACCACCACAATGCATTTGAAATGAAACAAACAAGATGTGCTTTAACTGCAGACTTTCAGCTTTAATTTGAGGGTATTTACATCCAAATCAGGTGAACGGTGTAGGAATTACAACAGTTTGTATATGTGCTTCCTACTTGTTAAGGGACCAAAAGTAATGGGACAGATTAACCGTCACCCATCAAACTTTCACTTTTTAATACTTGGTTGCAAATCCTTTGCAGTCAATTACAGCTTGAAGCCTGGAACGCATAGACATCACCAGACGCTGGGTTTCATCCCTGGTGATGCTCTGCCAGGCCTCTACTGCAACTGTCTTCAGTTCCTGCTTGTTCTTGGGGCATTTTCCCTTCAGTTTTGTCTTCAGCAAGTGAAATGCATGCTCAATCAGATTAAGGTCAGGTGATTGACTTGGCCATTGCATAACATTCCACTTTTTTCCCTTAAAAAACTCGGGTCATTGTCCATCTGCACTGTGAAGTGCCATAAAATGAGTTCTGAAGCATTTTGCTGAATATGAGCAGATAATATTGCCCAAAACACTTCAGAATTCATCCTGCTGCTTTTGTCAGCAGTCACATCATCAATAAATACAAGAGAACTAGTTCCATTGGCAGCCATACATGCCCACACCATGACACTACCACCACCATTCTTCACTGATGAGGTGGTATGCTTTGGATCATGAGCAGTTCCTTTCCTTCTCCATACTCTTCTCTTCCCATCACTCTGGTACAAGTTGATCTTGGTCTCATCTGTCCATAGGATGTTGTTCCAGAACTGTGAAGGCTTTTTTAGATGTTGATTGGCAAACTCTAATCTGGCCTTCCTGTTTTTGAGGCTCACCAATGGTTTACATCTTGTGGATGAACCCTCTGTTTTCATTCTGGTGAAGTCTTCTCTTGATTGTAGACTTTTACACACATACACCTACCTTCTGGAGAGTGTTATTGATCTGGCCAACTGTTGTGAAGGGTGTTTTCTTCACCAGGGAAAGAATTCTTTGGTCATCCACCAGTTGTTTTCCTTGGTCTTCCAGGTCTTTTGGTGTTGCTGAGCTCACCGGTGCGTTCTTTCTTTTTAAGGATTTTCCAAACAGTTGATTTGGCCACACCTAATGTTTTTGCTATCTCTCTGATGGGTTTGTTTTGTTTTTTCAGCCTAATGATGGCTTGCTTCACTGATAGTGACAGCTCTTTGGATCTCATATTGAGAGTTGACAGAAACAGATTCCAAATGCAAATAGCACACTTGAAATGAACTCTGGACCTTTTATCTGCTCCTTGTAAATGGGATAATGAGAGAATAACACACACCTGGCCATGGAACAGCTGAGCAGCCCGCTGTCCCATTACTTTTGGGCCCTTAAAAAGTGGGAGGCATATATACAAACTGTTGTAATTCCTACACCGTTCACCTGATTTGAATGTAAATACCCTCAAATTAAAGCTAAAAGTCTGCAGTTAAAGCACATCTTGTATGTTTCATTTCAAATCCACTGTGGTGGTGTATAGAGCCAAAAAGATTAGAATTGTGTTGATGTCCCAATATTTATGGACCTGACTGTATACTAGGACCAATTTAAACAATAGCCAACTAACCTGCCTTTGGAGTGTGGGAGAAAACTGCAGTACCCAGAGGGAATCCACAAAACCAGAGGGAGAACATGCAAACTCCATGCAGGTTATACTAAAATAAAGAAATGATGGAAGAGCAAGAAAATAAAAATCTGTGTGTTTTTCTACATGCAATGCACATTTAAAATCTTTAGTAGCTGTAAGAATGACCAAAAACATTAAATAAAACCACATTTTTACTGCCATTGCTTTGCTGGTGTACCATAGATGTTGGAGTGTAAATGGTATGTCAAAACAGTTATGCCCTGTACACACGGTCGGACATTGATCGGACATTCCGACAACAAAATCCATGGATTTTTTCCAACGGATGTTGGCTCAAACTTGTCTTGCATACACATTGGTCACACAAAGTTGTTGGAAAATCCGATTGTTCTAAACGTGGTGATGTAAAACACGTACGTCGGGACTATAAATGGGGCAGTAGCCAATAGCTTTCATCTCTTAATTTATTCTTAGCATGCGTGGCACTTTGTGCGTCGGATTTGTATACACACGATCGGAATTTCCAACAACGGATTTTGTTGTCGGAAAATTTTATAGCAAGCTCTCAAACTTTGTGTGTCGGAAATTCAAATGGAAAATGTGTGATGGAACCCACACACGGTCGGAATTTCTGACAACAAGGTCCTATCACACATTTTCCATTGGAGAATCCGACCATGTTTACAGGGCATTACTGTTGTGTGCACATGCCCAAGCATATGATCTTTGAGTCCTCCCAAAATGAATGTGTTAGTGTAGTGTATAGGGATAAGTGTTAGTAAATTAAGCCCAAGGTGTTTAATCTCACCTGGTTTGGGTTTCCGTAGACACCACTCTGTATGAAATGATGTGTTTGTGAGACTTTGGGGTTTATTTATTAAAGATAAATATACTTTTTACTTTACAAAGGAATTTGCCCCAGATCTTAGTCTATTCTAAAGTTTTACTTTGCAAAGTATACCCCATCAAATGCGAGAAAAATAAATAAAACTTAATTTTTGCTTGCACATGATTGGATGAGAGAAGTCAGCAGAGCTTCCCCTATGTTCTGGGGCAAATACTGTATCCTTGCAAAGTGCAGCCTCTTTTGCAAAGTGGAAAGCCTCCTGTTCTTTTGCTGAGTCAAGATGAAATAGAAAAATTTGCTCTGTTTATCACCTTTTCTCCATCTTGATTAGTGTGCTGTTCCTGTTAGTACTACATACTAAAAAGTAGTAACAGTTTTTGCTACAGTACTAACTCATTTTTATTTAATATACAGTAGTCCCTTCATGATACAATGTAACTGTTGCTGTGTTATTTTGCCAGTATAGGGAGTTTGTTGTATTACACATGCTAGGAACATGCTGTTCCAAACGTATGCTCTTACTAGTATATGATGAACTATTATTTATAGTGACATTATCCATATAAATTACTCTTGGAGTATCACTTAGTATACTGCCTCCATCCTCCAAATAAATGTGATGGCATTCGCCCCAATTATGAATAACCACATACACTAATATGTAAACATAGGAAAATAGATCTATTGAAAATTTTCTTTCTGCAAACTCTATAACAGTGGAATGTGCCTCATCATATAAGCAAGGCAGTAGTGATGTAGAAATCATATACTGTATATACAATATATATATATCTATATATATATATATAGATATATATATCTATAGATATATATCTATATCTATAGATATATATAGATATAATATAGATATATCTATATATATCTATATCTATATATCTAACCAGTCGCATCCGAGATGCACCGATTCGTTACGGAATGCCCCAGTTATTTTGGCCGTATCCATACCTATACCAGAGCTCGGTTCGTTGCCAGTCGCAAATGCGGCACAACCAATTCGAGCCTCGGTCGAGGTGAAAACATTTCTGTCATTTCGTTGTTTCATACTGCGCTCTGATTCGAATCCAGATGCATCAAACTTGCACCGATTCGTCCCGGTGTGCACCAATGGTTTTTTCAATTGCCTCATTTCAGTACATGCTCCAGAGCCCGGTTCGCGGTCGGTCGCAGTCACGGCACAACCGAGCCGGATCTCTGTCATGGCAAGAGATTTCACTCATTTCATAATCAAGGCAAACATTTCAAATCATTTCGTTGTCACTAAGATTGCAAATCACCATACATGTCACTGCTTCAAGTTAACCAGCAAACCCTTCATGAATTATCACCTTTCATTTTCCTCCAGGTCAGTCAAAGCCCAGTAGGTCCACCCTGCACCAGGTTGGACGATATCCCCCCATGTAAAAAAAAAAAAAAAAAGGAAGGAAACAAGTTGGGTAAGTATAGTCTCAGGGAAACAAAGCAAACTTGAAATTCATGTCACCCCCCAATAGGTTACAGTCAACCAAAAAACACGATCTGAAGGACAGGATATCTTTACCAGATCAACCATGTCCCAGGCTGGCAACGAAGACCTCACGGCCCCCCTGTCACCTTCTCCGGTCTCAGAGAGCGGCAGCATGCAGTCCCTCAGAGGATGGACTATCCCCAAATTGACGCCGAGGCGTGTCCTTCCCCGCTACAGCTAGGAAAGGCGAGCTGTTCAAGCTCCTCTTCCCCCCACCAGCTGCAGCAGGACCCAGTACCCAGCAGGCATCTCTCCAGTCGATATCCTCGGCCATCTCACAACTTCACACTATGGTGTCGTCCCTCTCTACCTCGGTCACGGACGTACAAACCAGAGTGGCACTCCTGGAGGCTCGGCCGGCTGCGGCTATTCCCGACCCAACCGTAACCCAACCTTTAACACCCCTTCCTGCAGGTACCACAGGCTGGAGCCCCATTGTCTACCCCTCCCATTTGGTGCCAACCAGCATCAGGAAGGACATCTTGGACGGCAGGGACATCAACCTGGCCTCTCTCCTGATTTCTGTCCATGATCTAGCAGAAAATATGGCCTATACCTGGGGTGACATATCAGTGGTCCTTAAAGCCAAAGACCCCAGACTGAACCGGAAATTATCTGTCCCAGAGTTTACCCTGGCCTTTGGCATGATGAGAGATGTCCTGTGTTCAGCCGCTCCCAGCAGAAGGTAAGAGCTGGACTTATACCTCCATACGGTAGTAGACTTGGGCTACCCTTGGACACAGAGCTGTTCTGTCACCATTTTGCCATTTTGCTGGCTTACGCTCACCCCTGTGTGCGATTTGCCAGTACTCCACTGCCACCTGGTGCGCCAATGCGACAATCAAACGTCCCTTCGAATTTCCCTCCACCTCCGGTGCACTTCAGGGTCAGTCGGCCCCTGAACAAACGCCTCAGGTGGACAAATTCGGACGCCCAGTCCGAACCGTGGGAGGGGCAGCCATCTGCAATAATTACAACTATGGGTCCTGCAACTTCAGTCAGTGCTGCCTACTCCACATCTGCACCTTATGCCAAAGAGCGCACCCAAGAAACTTGTGCAAAGTTAAACAACAAAAGAGGGCATGACTAAGCCGGATCAACGTCTGGTGGCTAGGACTCTACCTCACCTCACACCCCACCCCTTCCCTGGCCACCTACCTTATCCAGGGGTTCACAGTAGGGTTTCACACCGGCCTCATTTCTTTACCCCACAGTACCTACGAATGTGGGAATCTTCGTTCAGCGGCCATTGACGAACAAGCCATAGATCGGCTCTTACAGGCAGAAGTAGACCGAGAGTTCGTTATAGGCCCCTTCACTCAGCCCCCTTTCAGCACTTGGAGAGTCAGCCCTATTGGGCTTGTCAAGGGCAAGTTCACAAATAAATTACGTTTGGTGTACGACCTGTCTGCGCCTCATTCTTCCCACACTCCCAGTCTCAATTCTCTGATCCCCTCCGAAGAATTCTCCCTAAAATATTCCTCCGTGGACATGGCAATCCAAGCAGTCATCAAAGCAGGTACAGGTGCCTGGCTCTCCAAAGCCGACATCTCGGATGCCTTCAAGCTCCTGCCTATCCACCCATCCCTTTGGTGCTGGCATGGCATCAAGTGGAAGGAGGCATACTATTTTGCCACAAAACTGACGTTTGGTTCGAAGAGTAGCCCTTGGCTCTTCGACACATTCGCTCAGTCCCTCGCTTGGATACTCTTACACAAGGCTCAGTGCCAAGAAGTCATCCATTACCTGGACGACTTCCTACTAATAGAACCACCCAGCAGGCCCCCAGCAGACCTCAACAAACTTAGAGTGGTATTCGGAAATCTCAATGTTCCCATCGCCGAGCACAAAGTCGGCGGCCCAGCACACAACATCACATTTCTCGGGGTCAACTTAGACACCTGCACTATGCAGGCCAGTCTCCCCCTCGACAAACTAACCCCCATTAGGGCGGTCCTTCACAAATTCACCCACACCAAGGGGTGTACCAAAAAGCAGTTGCAATCTCTCCTGGGAATGCTTAATTTCGCCATGTGAATTATTCCACAAGGCCGCACCTTCGTGTCACGTCTGCTGAGATTCCTGTCAGAAACACAAGACCCCGATCAGATCCTGAATCTAGACTCCGCAGCAATAGCGGACCTATCTATGTGGGAGGAATTCTTGTCCGCCTGGAATGGCATATCCCTATTTATACCCATGGTTTCGGCCCTTTCACCCCAGGTGGTGACAGACACTGCAGGTTCCACAGGTTTCCACAGATACTGTTGATACCCGGCTTTACCCGAACATCTTCCCTCTTCGAACTCTATCCCATAGTGGCAGCTGCACAACTCTGGGGTCATCATTGGACAGGACAAACTGTGGTCTTCACCACCGACAATCAGGCCACGGCAGACATTATCAACAGAGGCAGGTCCAAGTCCCTAGCAGTCATGTCCTTCCTGCGCAGATTGGTACAACTGTCTTTACAGCATCAGTTTAACATCCACTGTTCATTTATTCTAGGCAGATACAATTTAGCTGCTGATGCTCTGTCACGTTTTAATTACACCTCCTTTTTCAAACAGGTTCCCGGAGCCAATCCCGTGTCGGCCCCTATCCCTGTCTGGTCATAACTGACCCTGGACTAGTTCAACATTTACAAGGAGCAACGCACCTCATCAATCACTCACTCTCCCATAACACACTCAAAGCCTACCAGACAGCTTGGAAGGCGTTCAATAAATTCCTGACACCCTGCTGCAAAGGACCAACAGGTGTCAAACAGGTACTGGCCTTCATTTCATACTGCCACACTCAGCTGGCCTTATCTTACAATACCATTCAGCTATACCTAGCCGGCATACAACATTTCTTGACTCTTGAAGACCCTGCAAAATCTTCACTGTTCTCATCACACGCTATACGAGCCATCCTAAGGGGCATTCAGAAACAACAACCAGTGATTAGCACCAAGCGTTTACCCATTACGGGGCCCATCTTCAGGGATATGTCGACCATCCTGGCGACTTCTCCATTCGGTCTTCTCCCCAGCACGGTCCTACAAGCAGCCATATATTTGGCTTACTACGGGTTCTTGCGACCTGGCGAGTTCACCTGTAACAACCCCGCAGACCAAGTACTATGCAGACGGCACTTGGTTCGCTACCAAGATCATTTCATCCTCCACCTCGAGGATTCTAAAACCCAGCAAACAGGCTCTGGAGTGGACATTCACCTCTACAAAACCAATAACAGCTGGTGTCCAGTCACCGTACTCAACCGTCACCTGTCACTTCTGCCTGATCAACCGGACACCAGTCCTCTTCTACCATTCCCAGTTAAACCCTTAAGCTCCTGTCAGTTTGTGAAACACATAAGGATACTTCTCCGCAATCTTCACCTTAACCCGAGTCAGTACTCTGGAAACTCCTTTCGTATTGGAGCAGCCTCTGCAGTATCCCACCACGGGGTCCCAGACCACGTCATCAAAAGACTAGGCAGGTGGAAATCAGCCTGCTTCGCCCAGTATATCCCCAATCCTCAAGTAGAGATGGCAGAGGCATTTTCCAAATTGGCTCAATGAATAAACTGAAAACCAATAAAATATTATACCCCTACCTGAATGTTTTTGCCCCCTTATTTTGGCATACCGGCCATTAGACCAAGGCACACTTTCAGGTCCATTTCATATGGTAAGTCCACACTTCCAGGTCTATTTCCGATGGTAAGTCTTATGTTGACTACAATGTTATTTATGTCCATATCGGACATAGGGCTCCAACCATAGGTAGGAAGGCCAGTATGGTGGCCTGAATTTATGGGAGGAGCCCGGGGGGTATTTAAGCAGCCCACTCACCTGTGGTGCTTGTCGGTTTCCTGTGCGTGATACCCACCCTCCCATCCCCATTTCACAACATTTCTCAACTATTCATTTCTCTTTACAGAATAATCATTTCTTAAACCAGGGTATGCCCCCTTATTTTGGCATACCGGCCATTAGACCAAGGCACACTTTCAGGTCCATTTCATATGGTAAGTCCACACTTCCAGGTCTATTTCCGATGGTAAGTCTTATGTTAACTATAATGTTATTTATGTTCATATCGGACATAGGGCTCCAACCATAAATATATATATATATTTATATAGATAGATAGATAGATAGATAGATAGATAGATAGATAGATAGATAGATAGATAGATAGATAGATAGATAGATAGATAGATAGATAGATATAGATAGATATATAGATTTATCTATAGATATATATAGCTTTATCTATATATATATATCTATATATGAGATCCTAATAGTGCAAATACTTATTAAATAAGATTATTAACAAAACAAACTGCTAAACAAATCAAGAAGGGTCATTAATAGATCAAAACAATAAGGAAGTTACTGGTTTTGTAAAACATTTTCGATGTATGTTATTTACTAATGCTGGACCTACATCTGTTTGGGATAGCACAACATTTTATATATCTTTATAAATCTTTTATTTCATTATTGCTGACTGGCTGCTAATAATTTATGTTACGTTATGTTTTGTTATGTTATGCTATGTTTGTTATAATACATTACAATATATATGGGTACTGCCAAGGTACTGTATGTATCCCATTTAATTAAAACAAATAAAATACACAGATAAAATAGTGGTCTGTGAAAATATGTCAATTAAAAAGTTACAGATCCTTATTCCGCCTAAAAAAAATGCTTTTTTTGGCACATCATTGTGTTAGGTCAGTTGGTTCAATGGATTATGCTTGATATATTCCATTACCTTATTTATCAATGTAAAGTAGATTTAGTGTATTTGTTTTCATTGTTTAGCTTCAGGCAGTGTCCTAAAGTAAAAGTCAAAGTAAAATGTAATCATTGATTATTTGACTTTTAAGTTAATCAAATCAAGCAAAATGATGTCCTATTTTTCTTTTCATTAATCAGTTTGCAGTATCAAACCATGTTTTGTTGTTATACAAGATCAGACATGTTACATTCACTACATACTATGCATACAAATTAGTGTATACTTAGAAAAAAGGCTTTGTGATTGGAATGCTTTTATTTGGGTAACCTTAATTAAATGTGTCCCTCATCAGATTAAAATCAATTACAGTGTAAATTACACATTTTTAGTGATTACAATACACGATCAGCACTGATTTTTTATTTATTTTTTTGCTTCAAGGAACAAATACAACTCATAAATAAATATCAGATAGAGAGATAGATTTTTTGTAAATGATGCAATTGAAAAAGCAACAAGAAAAGCAAATCAAACTTTTCCATTGCACTTATCCTACGGCCATTAGAGTTCAACATGTTTGGGTGAAATATGAACAATTGCAATGGTATAACTAGCTAATGCATGAAACCTCAAAACACTACTCAAAACAATGGCTAGACTGAAATGTTAAATATTATTCAGTATTTGGTGCTGGGTTTTATGCTTACATTTTGACATTTTGATTTGTTGAGCTGTATCTAAACCCAGGAATGAACATTTCTCATTTTTTCCTTTTGGTCTATGAAATATAGCATTGAAATTATTTTGTTATATCTGTTCAATTAATGAAAAAATACCTATTGACGAACCTGCCAGAAATCCAGTTAGCTTGAAAATGCCTGCGCACTTAACACTGTTATTTAAAGCAGTGTTATCAGCCCTGCCCAGTTCATCTCTGTGACATATAGACTACCCCCTGTGGGATCCCTCTAGAACAGGGGTAGGCAAACTTTCAATCTACCTGGACAACATAGAGTAAATCCATGTCATTGCCTTTTTTTTCTTTTAATAAAGCCTCCAATAAAAAGACGGCATGAAGAACATGTGTCACAGTAGTATTTTCTGCCCTGATTCAAATCTCTCCCCCCCACAGTAGTATTTTCTGCCCCCCTCCACCACAGCGGTGTCCTCTGCCCCCTTTCATCTCATTCCCACCAGTAATGTACCCTATCCCCCATTGTAGTGTTCTCTGCCCCTCTGCTTCCCCCACAAAGTAATGTCCTCTGCCCCCAGACGAAAGTATCCCCTGAGCCCCCACAAACACACACACAGTAGTGTCCTCTGCATTCCCACATGGTAATGTCTTCCCCCACAGTAGTGTCCTGTGCCCCTTCCAATGCATTTACCTCTGCCACCTCCCCCCACTGTAGTGCCCTCTGCCCAATAGCAGTGTCCTCTGCCACCCCCCCAGTAGTGTCCCCTGCCTCCCTGTATAGCACTGTCCTTTGCATCCCCTCCCTCCACAGTAATGTCCTCTGCACCCCCCCACAGCCGTGCCCTCTGCACACCCCACAGTAGTGCCCTCTGTCTCCAATATCAGTGTCCTCTGCACCCCCCTTCCCCCACAGTAGTGTCCTCTTCCCCACTCATAGCACTGTTCTCTGCATCCCCCACACAGTAGTGTCATCTGCCCCTCTATAGCTGTTTCCTCTGCCCCCAAGACATGTTCTCTGTTCCCCACAAGTAGTGACATTTGCACCCTTCACAACACACAGCCATGTGTAGGTACAGTAGCTCTCTCCTACTGTACACCAACTGTACATCAGAGCAGAGTGAGAGACAACACAGTGCTGGATGGAGTATGGGAGCTGCCAGAGTTTCATGGTAAAATGCTGATTATTTGTTGCTAGGGCCGCCTAAAGTTGTAAAGTTAACTAAGGCAGGTGCTATGCCCCCACTCTCTATCCAGCACAGTTTTGCCTTTTATTCCACTGTGATATTAACCTTCCTAGCAGTATTCCGAGCCACACTCGGGATTGCATCACAGGATCCAGGGAAAGTTACTTACCTTGTCCCCAGGATCCTGCGATGTCCCATCACTGTGTGTGCAGGCTGTGTCCTCCTCTCGATGCACTGTGTTCCGGGCTCCGTTCGTTGTGAGTGTCGCGATGCATGAGGACAGAGCCGGCAGGAATTTCAAAAAGCAAAACTCACAGAACACATACAGTACACTGTAATCTTACAGATTACATTACTGTATCAAATCATTTCACCTCCCTTTTGTCCCTAGTGCTTTGTCCAGTGTCCTGCATGCACTTTTATATTATATATACTGTTCTTTCTGCCTGGAAACTTGAGAATGTCCATGGCAACCCAACAGTGTCCCTTTAGATCAAAAGTGGTTTTAGACTAGATAGAAAACAGAGATAGTAAATTAGATCACCTGCAGAATTGAGCAATAATGATTTGTGGTGAAATTTGTCATCAGACACTGAAAGTGACGTTAGCGAAAATTCTGCACCTGAGCAAATTTTTGTGTTTTTGATTTGATTACATTATTGAATACATTTTATTATTATCATATTATTATTTGTTATAATAATTTATAGTTATTTATTATATTATAATTTATGATTTAGTGTTTCAAACTTGATCATACCTGGGATGTCTACTAGACTCTTGTTTGGACAGATTTAGGTGAGTTATCCCTAAGAATTACAGGCCTACAATATAAATAAAACGCCAAATATAAACGCCAAATTTCCATGCAAAACAATGTACCACTTTGAGCATCAAAAATCTGACATAATCATACCACCAGGGAGGTTAAAAGGAGAGCAGCAGAGGCTTGGGGAAGCATCAGCACAGTCCTGATTGTGATCTACCTGATACAGTGACCTCCAGATCTCCACAAGCTTCTGGTTTCTTACTGAGTGGCTGACCTGCTGCATTGAGACTGCAGGAGATTGCCTGCTCGGCAAATGCACCATTCAGGGAATGCTTTGGATTTTCTCAATGATTGCAAAATACTCTCTGATTGGAGGGTAGAGAGCATGATGTCACCACCAAGCCTTTCTACCTCATCCAATCAGATAACTCTTTGCATTCATTAAAAAAATGCAAAGCGATCTCTGAATGGCACCCATACCGAGCGGATCCCCACCTGTATTCTGTGCTGGACCAAGGTAAATATGTAAACATATCCATACCTGAAATATTTCTTCAATGATGGTTGGATCACTAGTAATTCCGACAGTGCTGGTTATAAAATTGAACCTCCTTTAATATTGTTTATGCATGAACTAAGATAGCACCTGTAGCAAAGGTACTGTAACAGCTTTTAATTTCATTCTACATCATCAGCAAATTGTAAGGCAGTGTTACATTCCTATCACCCTACAGATGACCTTGTTGTCACCTAGCTTTGTCACCTTGGATTTACACATCATTATAATATGTATGGTTCTTGACACATGATGCTTTCATTCATGCTCAGATATTTTTAATGCAAGTCAACAAGGACTAGTGTAATTTCAATCTGTCATGTCAGCTAACATGATTGCACTTTTACATATATTTGTTCTCCTGAGTGCTGTGAAGCTGGAATGTGCTGACAGTAGAAATAGAAATAGCTGCATTCACAATAAAAATGTATTTCCCACATTGTCAAAGTGTTGTGCAGTCAATTATCTATATAATTGCCCACAGCCAACGGTAACAAGATACGGAACAAGAACACTTGCATTGCTCATGTTTTGTTTGACAGAATACCTGTATTGTTACTAATTGTGCTATAACAAAACAATTACTCCAAAGATATATTAATAGCTATACTGGTTTAAAATACAATTATGTGATAGTTAACACAACATCTGCTTCATGTGAACATCCATCCTAAGTCTAGTGTTATGCTAAACAATACATGAAGGTCATACTGTCGTGCATTGCTTAAAGTTACAAGATTGCAGATTTGTAAAATATGAGCCAGTAATATATGAGCCAGGTACCTAATGAAACTTCTAAGGATGGGAGAAATTCATCAGTCCATGAATGCATATTTTACTTTGTGCTGAACAGACATTAATAGACTAGAGCACCAAAATAACCCAGGTTTAACCTATTAAATCAGCCATGGTTGTTTGTTCATCCTGCTTCTTTGTGATACAACACAATGAAACACATAGCTGTTATGAGTCTGAAAACGCTTGGGAAATTTCAATAGGGCCAGCAACTACACTCTTGGGAAGCATTTTTCTTGACTGTACCTGTATATGAATTTTATTACATCTATGTACTCAACCATAATCTATTGTTATATCTGGATTATCTAAATAAAGCATGAATTCCTTTTCTCATCAGACCTGAATAATGTTTTATTCTTTTGCAATGTTTTTGATATTAATGTTTTTAGTTATTTTTACAGAAAATGTATTTAGTTAGTCACCAAGTTCTTTTGTGGCATAAAGTTTGTTTTAGGCTTTTTTTAACCATTATTTTTACTTTGAAATTTGAAAAGTATATATGTTATGTAGAGCTACCCCCACAGGGGCCTCTGGTAAATGTTTGTTATCTCCCACCCTGCACAGCCAGGCACATGGATTTCTTAATCACTTCTGAGACATAAAGCAGTCCTTGCAACTTTGTTTGTTTTTTTTTTTATTTAGGGGAATTGAACTTGGACGGGGAAGGGTTATTATGGGATGCCTACTTGATCAACAGAAACTCTTCAGTGACACAAACTATATTCATCCAGCATATACACACTCCTTTTCTTCTACCTCCAGCACAGACTTGCTTGTCACTACAACTCCCAGGACCAACTAGCACTGATGAAATGATCTGACACTGACTCAGTCAGATCAAAAGCAAATGCCCTTTGCAGGCAGGGACCACGGGCCCCTTTGGTGTAGCAAATATAGAGGTCATTGGTGCTAGCTGTCAAATTCCTGTGGCTACTGCTTCTAGTACCACCTCTTCAGGCACTGCCAGCCCACCTGGCTGCAGCTGCCTATTTCACTAGCCCTCCTGGCTACTTCTCCACAGTCCTCCCAGACTGACTCTGCATCCATCCCCGACTGCTTGCACCCAGTTCCTTGAGGCATGCCTCTCAGTCCTCTGACTGCAACACTCACCAGCCTACGTGTCTTTCTCCCTGGAGATTTGCCTGGCAGTGTTCTCCTGCTATCCTCTTCTTGCTCCTGTGCCTCCTGGTCAGGATCCCTCCATGTGTCATGAAGAGGTGTCCTTTCCGCGCCCAAGCCTGAGTTCACCCCCTCCAGACTGGAGAGCTACTTTCAAAGGCCCTGACAGCTTAACACTACTTCTCTATCCTCCACCCCTATCTGACTTCACACTCCCCTGCTGGGCTGACCCTGAGTATTTGAGGGGGCCTGCCCCCTGCCAACCCTTCTGTTGGGGATTGGTCTGGGCCCACGCACATCACAAAAAAACAAAAGATTTCCAAGCACACCTTGAGGCTTTGTTTGCACACATGTGCAAATATATGCAGACGCTGCAGTGCCCATGACAAGGGATCTCTATATATACTGCAGTCCTAACTCTAAAATTTCCAGAGTCTCCATAGTAGGCACATATATAACAATGGATAAATTAAGGGTAGGTGTGCCTGGAGGAAGCCCACCCCTCATTATAGGCACAGGGACACACATAAATACCAGCAAAAGCAAAATGGCAACAAAGGGATCCTGTGCTTCCTTGCACCCAATTCAACCAATTGTACAAAAAATGGCAACCATCCTATAACTAGCCTTTACAGCAAGGTGCACATGGAAGGGCAAAGCACATTACAAACAAACAAAATTATTTTGGCAAAAATATATTGCATATACCAATGCAGTGCACAATAGCAGTGCTGTGTAAACAGAAATAAAACATTGCATAATCTCTGTAAGTTTTCTTGCTATTAGCCATTAAAGAGAATTGTTTATTTTTAATAAGATGAAAACCAACATGTTACCATAAACTATACATTTTTTTGTATCACCTTTCTAAGAAATTATTTAGATTTTTTTTACTTGGACTTAGTTTATCCATTACCAGACAATAATATTTTATGTGTATTTCATATTTCTAAAAATAATCAAATCTTGGCTATAAAAGAAGATAAAAAACCTTAACTGGATATTATGTGGTTCACTAAATGCGTTTTTTTTCATAAAAGCTGCCACATTTTTCCATAAAATACTGTTTTCACCTTCTTTTTTCATCCTATATTTGCATCTCATTCCTTTTGATCTATTGTAGGCTCTTCCTGTCTATTTGCACTTTTTCCAGAGTAGCCACTCTGCAAGTGTGACTGCTTCAGAGCTTAGTAAATTAGCAGAAGCTCTGCTGACTTCCATCATCCAATCATGTGAAAGCAAAAATGCTGTTTTTTTAATTTTCCTTGGAATTGATCGGGCACTCTTGTTGTAGCCTCTTCCTGTCTACTTGCACTTTCTCCAGAGCAGCCTGCTCATTATTGTTTTAGAACAGTTTTTTGATAGTGTTAGTGGTGCACTGTGTCACGCAATGGGGTTGATTTACTAAAGGCAAATAGGCTTTGGACTTTGCAAACTGCAGTTGCACTCTGCAAGTGCACCTGCTTCAAAGCTTAGTAAATGAGCAGAAGCTCTGCTGACTTCCATCATCCAATCATATCCAAGCAAAAATGCTTTTTTTAAAATGTTCTTTGCACGTGATTGGGCACTCTTTGCAAAGTGAAGCTTAACCTAATTTGCATAAGCTTGGGCACAACTGCGCATGGAGAGTGCAACTGCACTTTGTAAAGTGCACAGCCTATTTGCCTTCAGTAAATCAACCCCCGATATGTCTTAGTGTGGCCGCTTATAACATTTATCATTTACCCTATAAAAGAAAGAGCCTAAACAAAGACCTTGCTGGCAGGATTTCAGGTATTAAATATATTAGGTTAAATTAAGTAAACTACATTTCAAAGGACTAAAAACAAATTTTGAAATTACAATTACTATGGTAACACTTATATAAGATCAGGTGGTTGAGTTTCAAACTACTTTAAATAGAGGAGCTGGCAATACAGTAACCATCCATAATAAAAGCTTGTATGGTAGGAAGATAATTTTCCAGAACACAGCTGACAATAAAAGGTCATTTTTACTCACCTCTCTGGTGGTCTGTGTCTACTATCTCCCCTCTGTTTTACCACTTCAGCCCCCGTCCCGTCCCTGTCTTTTCCTTCCCTTCTCTTACCTATCCTCCCCTTCTCTTTTCTTCCCTATCTTCCCTATCTTCTCTCCAGTCAGCACTTCAGGAGTCTAACTTTGGTGTGTGGTGTAAATGAATCAAAAACAAGAAAATCCTGCGCTTAGTGCATAAAAAGTAGAAAAACCACAGCTGCACACAATATCTGAATACAAGATGTAAATAATATAAATCCCAAAAAAGGTACGCTATCTCTTTAAAAATAACAAATATCAAACAGTCCACAAATAGGTGATGAAAGAAAGTATTCAATAATGTTCACCAAGGTGAAAGAAAGTCTCTGCATGTAATAATCAAATACCTTATAAACAATCACAATCCAGTGTAAATCCCAAAAAGAGTCAGTGTTGTGGACTGTTTGATGTTTATTATTTTTAAAGAGATCGCACACCTTTTTGGAGAGTTATGCCCTGTACACACAGTCAGACATTGATCGGACATTCCGACAACAAAATCCATGGATTTTTTCAGACGGATGTTGGCTCAAACTTGTCTTGCATACACACGGTCGCACAAAGTTGTCGGAAAATCTGATCGTACTGAACGCGGTGACATAAAACACGTACGTTGGGACTATAAACGGGGCAGTAGCCAATAGCTTTTGTCTCTTAATTTATTCTGAGCATGCGTGGCACTTTGTGCGTCGGATTTGTGTACACACGATCGGAATTTCCGACAACAGATTTTGTTGTCGAAAAATTTTATAGCAAGCTCTCAAACTTTGTGTGTCGGAAATTCCTATGGAAAATGTGTGATGGAGCTAGGGATGAGCTTCGAGTTCGAGTCGAACTCATGTTCGACTCGAACATTGGCTGTTCGCCATTTCGCCAAATAGCGAACAATTTGGGGTGTTCGCCGCAAATTCGAAAGCCGTGAAACACCCTTTCAAAGTCTATGGGAGAAATCAAAAGTGCTAATTTTAAAGGCTTATATGCATGGTATTGTAATAAAAAGTGTTTGGGGACCTGAGTCCTGCCCCAGGGGACCTGTATCAATGCAAAAAAAAGTTTTAAAAAGGACGTTTTTTTGGGAGCAGTGATTTTAATAATGCTTAAAGTAAAACAATAAAAGTGTAATACAAACCCCTGGCATAAATTTTGGAATCACCAGTCCCTGAGGATGTTCCTTCAGTTGTTTATTGTTGTAGAAAAAAAGCAGATCACAGACATGGCCAAAAACTAAAGGCATTTCAAATGGCAACTTTCTGGCTTTAAGAAACACTAAAAGAAATCAAGAAAAATAATTGTGGTGGCCAGTAACAGTTAGATTTATAGAACAAGCACAGGGAATAAATTATGGAATCACTCAATTCTGAGGAAAAAATGATGGAACTGGTGATTCCATAATTTTTGCCAGGGGTTGTATTCCTTTACATTTCGTATCTGGGGGATGTCTATAGTATGCCTGTAAAGGGGCGCATGTTTCCTGTATTTAGAACAGTCTGACAGCAAAATGATATTTCAAAGGAAAAAAAGTCATTTAAAACTACTCGTGGCTATTAATAAATTGCCGGTCCGACAATACACATAAAAGTTCATTGATAAAAACGGCATGGGAATTCCCCACAGGGGAACCCCGAAACAAAATTTTAAAAAAAAATGACGTGGGGGTCTCCCTAAATTCCATATCAGGCCCTTCAGGTCTGGTATGGATATTAAGGGGAATCCCGGCCAAAATTTAAAAAAAAATGGCGTGGGGTCCCCCTCAAAATCCATACCAGACCCTTTACCAAGCACGCAACCGTACCAGGCCACATGCCCTCAACAATGGGAGGGTGCTTTGGGGTAGCCCCCAAAACACCTTGTCCCCATGTTGATGGGGACAAGGGCCTCATCCCCACAACCCTTGCCCGGTGGTTGTGGGGGTCTGCGGGCGGGGGGCTTATCGGAATCTGGAAGCCCCCTTTAACAAGGGGACCCCCAGGTCCCGGCCCTCCACCCTGTGTGAAATGGTAAGGGGGTACAAAAGTACCCCTACCATTTCACAAAAAAGTGTCAAAAATGTTAAAAATGATAAGAGACAGTTTTTGACAATTCCTTTATTTAAATGCTTCTTCTTTCTTCTATCTTCTATCTTCTTTCTTCCATCTTCTCTACGGCGTCTTCTTCCCTTCTTCTTCTTGTGCCGCTTCGCAACCACCATGATGGGAGGCTCCCGCTGTGTGATGCTTCTCGTCTTCTGACGGTTCTTAAATAACAGAGGGCGGGCCACCCGGTGACCCCGCCCCCTCTGACGCATGGGGACTTGACGGGGACTTCCCTATGGCATTCCCCGTGACATCAGAGGGGAGCGGCCCGAGAAGAGGAAGGGAAGAAGACGCCATGGAGGAAGATGCCGGACGAGAACACCGTAGGAAGAACCAGAAGAACCAGAAGAAGAAGAAGATAGAGGAAGAAACCGAAGGAAGGTAGAAGACAGAAGATGGAAGAAAGATGATAGAAGATAGAAGAAGCATTTAAATAAAGGAATTGTCAAAAACTGTCTCTTGTACTTTTTAACATTTTTGACACTTTTTTTGTGAAATGGTAGGGGTACTCGGATCTGGGGGTCCCCTTGTTAAAGGGGGCTTCCAGATTCTGATAACCCCTCCGCCCGCAGACCCCACAACCACCGGGCAAGGGTTGTGGGGATAAGGCCCTTGTCCTCATCAACATGGGGACAAGGTGTTTTGGGGGCTACCCCAAAGCATCCTTCCAATGTTGAGGGCATGTGGCCTGGTATGATTCAGGAGGGGGGCTGCTCTCTCATCCCCCCTCTTTTCCTACGGCCTGCCAGGTTGCGTGCTCGGATAAGGGTCTGGTATGGATTCTTGGGGGGACCCCACGCCGTTTTTTTTTTTTAATTTTGGCGCGGGGTTCCCCTTAATATCCATACCAGACCTGAAGGGCCCCAAAACACCCTCCCAATGTTGAGGGCATGTGGCCTGGTATGGTTCAGGGGGGTGCTCTCTCGTCCCCCCTCTTTTCCTGCGGCCTGCCAGGTTGCGTGCTCAGATAAGGGTCTGGTATGGTGTTTTGGGGGGACCTCACGCCATTTTTTTTAAAAATTTTGGCGCGGGGTTACCTGTGGGGAATTCCCATGCCATTTTTATCAATGAACTTTTATGTGTATTGTCGGACCGGCAATTCATTAATAGCCGCGAGTAGTTTTAAGTGACTTTTTGTCCTTTGAAATGTCATTTTCCTGTCAGACTGTTCTAAACATGGGCAACATGTGACCCTTTACAGGCATACTATAGACACCCCCAAGGTACGAAATTTAAAGGAATATTACACTTTTATTGTTTCACTTTAAGCTTTATTAAAATCATCGGAATTTCCGACAACAATGTCCTATCACACATTTTCTATCGTGTGTACAGGGCATTACAGTATATGGTAAAAATGAATTGTTAAAAAATGTTTACATACCTCTGATGATCATTTTTCATTCTGTTTGTTTTATGTATTTAAAAAATTTAAATGCAATGTTGATGCACTTACTATGTGTATATGTTTTTTCAGCCTTTAAACTATGAAAAAAAGAAGCTGTATTCACTAAACATAGAAGGAGTAAATACTCACTTGGACTCAAGATTTTCTCACTTGGGACCATTTAAAGATACAACGATGTTAAAAGTCATTGTTGGAGATGTCGATGAAGCACCTTTGTTTACAAAACCTTTCTATGAGATGGATGTTTATGAGAACTCAGACATTGGAACCATAGTAGGAATGGTAACAGCATATGATCCAGATAGTACAAGTAGCTCAGTAAGGTAAGATAATGTATCCTGCTACTCATCTATAAACATGATCTAATTTACAAATTAAAATATAAATATTCCAGTAATTTAATAAAAAAGTGTAATCTAACTAGAAAATATAAAAATGGCAGCTGTCATAAGTTGGCATGTGGTCATAAAATATCAAGGGGGGCACATATACAATTTTCTATTGTTCAAATATTTTATTGCAAAATAAAGTAAGTTACAAAATGGCCGGCTAGAAAACAATACATATAATAACAAAGTAGGTGCCCAGGAGCATTCACAAGCAATGGGGCACAGCCCCTATAACATATAAACAAATTAACACAATTGAGATTGTTATATCTAAGTTATGTATAGGTTTTAGGCAACAGAGAAATTATAGTAATGTGCCAAAAAACAAAGTTCTATAGATTCTCAGGGCACCCTAGTTGGGATAGAAACTATACACTGCCCTTATAACCATAGTCTTGAGCTGTAGAATTGTATAGGAGGAATGCTTTGAGCAAAATAGGCATTACTGTGCGGGCAAATAAAAGGGACAACCAACTTGTTACAGGGAATCACAGCAGTGGGATATTTATATAGTTTTCATTATGCAGAACTGACTATATTGTACATGATAATGTACACATCTCTATTTATTGCATATTAATATTACATTTCTCTTATTCACTGTTTTGTAATATCCAGACATGTTTACCTTTATTGGCTATTACAAAGGCCATCCTAGACCAATTTTATAATAAGATATGCGATATACAGTAATCAATATATGATATTTACACAAGAGTAAACTTTCTACTGTATCTACCTTGACAAGCATGATTAATATGAGCATTGAATTTTATTCTGATACTGTTTCAACGCTTGTCTTCATCAGAAGAACGGTTATTATGAGAGCAAAGTTGAACATTAAAGATGTAATGATCTTTAAAAAAAAATAAGCCAAATGATATCAATTAGTTTCTGTCTTACCAAGCTAAATCTTTGTTTCAAGATTAACTACACAAAATATTTCAAACTGCTCATGTGTTGCAGATTAACCTCTTCTTGGGAATTACTTCATTAACAACCGTTAGAAAGGACCTGGTCATGCTGTTAAAAGCTTTTAAACTGTTATTTGTTGTTAAGTTAGACTGGAAGCTCTTGTGACAGGTCTCTAGAAAGGATAGAAAACTATTCGGAGACAGAAACATCACGTTGTCACCCTATAATAGGAATATCCTGAAAAAAGACTTTATTTAAACTAAATAATCAGAGTTAACATGATTAAAAACAATTTATAAACAGTAACATTTTAAAAAATGTATTTGAGGTTTTAGTGATTGGGTTTAGACCTACTTTAATTTAGATCACAATTAGGGAATGAAGTTGGAAATTGTCTTACTATGTCTAAATTTAGTGACTATTTCTTTTGCAAAAGCTGTTTAAAAAGATGTTTCTTGGCTTCTTATAGTATGCTGGACAGGTGGAATGAAAAGGTAATCAGTGCAGCAAGATTTTGAAATGTCTCTTCAATTGTTCTTGATTAAATATCAGTACTGAGGCATGTTAACTATTCTCTTCTTTGAAGTGAAGGCTCTAACACTTAGACTGAACTAATCAGTGATTGCACATATTCTTTCACCAGTACTCTTATGCCCACAAGAACAAAAATGATTTTATGTTACAAACGCACACTAATGCAGGATTTTGTCAGTTAATTACCATTTGTATTAAGATGTGTTTTTTGCCATAGAGAAATTGCTTTATAGTAATTTATTTTCACATTCAAATAAAATGGAGGCATGTCCTATAAGTGTATGAGGTGTGTTTTTATTACTGTGAGTAATTTTTTCATAAATACTTGTTGATCTTGTCAGTTTCTGTTCTTATTTCTGAGGCATTTTAAAAAGGGTAACCACCAGCTCCCAGTTACTTAGGATGGTGGTCTCCCTGTACTTTTTTATATCCTGCTGCAGCAAATGCCCCCTGCAGGTTTTTTGATTGTCAGCTGCTCTTACTATTTAGCAGCCGAGACAGGGATTCCTGTAATCCTGGATTCTGCTCCTGGATAGTTTGGCCTTTTGCAGTTAGTGAAAAAAAAATATACTAGCAGGATCAACAGGTAATACAACTATTGTACAAAACAATCAAACACCCCCAGCACTCAGAACTCAAAATAATGTGGGCAGTGAGAGTCAGTAGGAATTCTTCAACTGGAATGGTCAGTTGGTGCACCTCTTCTCAGATGGGGAAATATGACAGACAATTGTAGGAGAAAACAAATAGGAGGGCACAGACAAATGGTGCATTACCAAAAGATACATAAAAACATAAATAAACAGATAAGCCAAATGCATACTCACAAAAGAAGGAAAAATGTAAGCATTGTATCACACCGATGAAAAATCCAGTGATGGTGAAGTATCACCCAATCCAATGCTTCACAATGTTGGCAAGCTAATGTGTTTTGGGAGATGCACCCCCTTTCTCAGAGCTAACCCCAACACAGACCCACTTGCTCATATATAGACACACTAATGTTCCACGCCAGAACAAAAAGGGGGCATTGTCATAGCAACAGACAGGGTCAAAGGTACATTGAAATAAATAAACATTACAAACAAATATTGAAAGTTAATATAATAGGTTAATATAACTTACATACATACATACAAGGCTAAGTGAATATATAATGTAATATCAATCCAGAGTGATATATATAATGTTATATGAATAAAGTTGTAGCAGGGTAAATGTCTTATCTTCTGCCATAAACAGCGTAACTATAAAGCCCCTGTAAACAAAATTAATGTGGCTAATGGCTGCTGGAATACGCGCCAGTCTAACCACCTGATTAGGCTAGCGTGAGTCCCAGCGCCTATAAGCCTCATGCATACAGCCTCATGCTTACATTTTCCCTATTCTGTGAGTATGCATTTGATTTATCTGCTTATTTATTATTAAATCTTTTATTAATGCACTAGGCGTGTGCACCCTCCTGTTTGTTTTCCTCTACAGGTGATAAAACTATATTATAAGGGAAACACTACTGTGTATGTCCTTTTTTTTTTACCTATAGTTACACTTTAAGTTACTTGTTTTCTGGAAATGGATGGGTACAAAAGTTATAACCTATACTTATTAGTAGTGGGATTTTAGTAGGATGGTGTCTTTAGTACATTCATTTTTTTCCCGGTTTTACATAAAAAAAAAGACTCCATAAATGCCCCACAGGTCTTCCTATGTGGTCTGGTTCTGGTTCTCAACCAGACAGGGCATCAACTAATGAAAATCAGCTTATACAATATCCTCTTGAAGCCCTGTTTGTGCTCTTGCTAGAAGTAGGGATTGTATTGTATTCTTCTACAACATACTTCAACCACTGTAAACTGGACCCAAGAGGTTGATTTACTAAAACTGGAGATTGCAAAATCTGATGCAGCTGTGCATAGTAGCCAATCAGCTTCTAACTTTAGCTTGTTCAATTAAGCTTTGACCAAAAAATCTGAAATTGATTTGTTTTTATGCAGAGCTGCAGCAGATTTTGCACTCTCTAGTTTTAGTAAATCAACCCAATGTGAACTGAAATAAAATATGTATTTGCCCAATTTAATTTAATGGATCATCTTTAGAGTGCTATTTGAAAAGTAACCACAAAAAATAAGTGTTTATTATAAAAATAAATCCTCTTTTTTTTTGCTTTCTCTAGTTGTGATGTACAACCTTCAAGTTGTATTGATTGTCTTGTTGTCTTGTATTTGGTTTCTGTAATTACTTTGATGTAAAATCCAGTATGAATTGTACTAACCTCCTTTGTCATGGTTATCTACTTGTACACAAGATACAGTGATATAAATGTATTAATCTTAGAAAACAGATACATCTATCATTAACTACATACAGTATTGCTGTATGAAAAATTTGATGACACTGAGCTGATATAGAGTAGATCCTATGCTGTAAGTATATGTAATAGATTTTAATGTGTCCAAAAGAATTATAAACAAGGACAAAATAGATAAAGGCAAATCATTCCTAATCAGCACATAATACATTGTGTTTAATGCCTACATTAGGCATAATGTGATGATATTGCAAAGTAGCTAATTTAGTAGGGAGCCATACGTGCTACAAGAAAGTAATGTCAGCAATATTGTAAAATCTGAATTCCACAAGGGAAAAAGTAGCTAAGCACTGGAGAGTAAAACATCTATAATAACTTCCAGTAGAAGAGATTGGCAATAAACTGAAGTGCATACTTGAGAATACCACAAAGTTGCTGGATAAAGTGTAGAGCTTAAATGTTAGCCAAAGGAAGTTACAAAGCAGTTCATTTGTTCAAATTACTTGGGTTTGATTGATTTACAACGTTCTATAAAAATGCATATTACAGTATTCTATAGAAATTCTGTTGGTATATATATTTTTTGTAAACGATCATGCACACCTATGTGATATGAAATTGCACCACTGAATATAAAATTTCATTTTTTTCTATAGTTTTATTTTTATTTTATTTTCTTTACTTTTCTTTAAGCCAAACTCCAGTCATTTGTAGTTTTGGATTGTGGGATAGGTTTGAAACCTCTCTTTTTATTACTATGTCTCCCTAGGGGAGATTTCACCTCACTTCCTGACTCCCTCTTACTTGAACAGGAAGTAAAGGGAGATATTTCTAAAAGACACAGTCTGCAACAGTCAGCATAAGGAAAAGTTATAAATGTCCCATTGTGGACATTTCCCAATTTTAGACCACCAGTTGCATTTTTACAACCCTAAGTTTAATTTATTATCACATTTAGTCAGTGTTCATTTGAAACCACCTTGGACAGAATAGCCATTAGCAACTAACCAATATGGTAATTATAATATCTATCTGTAATGGACTAGAGCAGATGTCAGTTAGGCAGGCAAAAAATATGACAATAGATATTGTTGTACATTTTTGTATTACAATTGAACTACAATTTCATCATGAAAATATGATTATTTAATGTGAGATGTAAAGCCTTCACTCCTTTATATCACAGTATTGACTGATTATTGGTAATTGAAGTATATTTAAACCAAATCACTTAAACCTAATATAATATTTAACATGTAATTGTCTCCTAGGTGGAGGTCACATCTCTGTGGTGACTTAATGCATGCTGTTAAAGTGTGGTATGTTGTACATTAAAGAGGAAGTAAACCCTGATGGATTTTACTTCCTATTTTGTTCCCTGCAAAGTAAAAGCATAATGGGCTAGTATGCATCGCATACTAGCCCATTATGTGCCACTTACCTGAAAACGAAGCCTGTGATGTCCCCAATGTCCCCTCTGGTGGAAGTATCCATCTTCACCCCTCTTCCTTCTGGGGCATGGACTCTGGCTCTATGACTGGCCAGAGTCGCGTGACATCACTCCCGCGCCTGCACATGGGAACCGATGGTCATGGCATGGAAACGGCAGAAACGGCACGATCCTGCCTTTTCTTCAGTGCGCATGCTCCAATGACATCGGTGCAAGTGTATATGGTAGATTTCTTGTAAACTGTGCAAGTTTAGGAGATATTTCCAGTACCTACAGGTAAGCCTTATTATAGGATTACCTGTAGGTAAGAGTGGTATGTAAGGGTTTTACAACCACTTTAATGTGTGTTGTGATAAAGCAACCTATTAATTTTAAAAGTGAAACTTACCCTTCATTGGGTGCACAATGCATGATAATGCTTTTTTTTATTGTGCTGTAGAGCACTGCAGCACACTTTTGTTGCCCTAGTGTGTTGGGGAGACAAAATAAATGTCACTGCCTCCATTAAAATGATATTTGGCTATCCTGTCAAGACCCTTTCCTGTTCTAGGGTCACACACTTATGTACCTGGCACATATTTTTCTTACTAATTTTGCCACCCAGTCATATATACTTGAAGGGACCATTTCAACATAGATTGTGCAGGCATTAATCACTGTTGTCACCATCTGGTAAGCTGCCTTAAAAAATGTCACATACCCATTGCTGGAGTCCATATATATAGGGAGTAGCTGCGGGAGATCAGCAGCACTTACATATAACAAAGTTGGAAACAAAGGTAAAACAATTGACCATAGTTTGTAATGCATAGTGCTTTTAAAAATGTAACCTCATTCAGTTGTGGTTTATAAGTGCTGCTGAGTCACTGTGCAAAAACAGGTTAGAGGGATAACCTATGAAAAGATAAATTAATGCTGTATTGCATCAATGCTGTGTTGCATCAAGACAACAAAACCACAAACTATCTTTGGGTTTTGGGTTGATATTTATTAATAAAATGAGTATCAGATACATACCGAGTCATGTGACTGAGGTGACCTCATGATCAAAGTCCGGAAAATCTATGTGAATTAGTCACAAAGTGTGGAAGTGAATAGAGCTTAGGTAGGCAGAGGTAAACAGTGGAAGAGTATGATCAAACAAAGCAGATAACTAAAACTGTGGGTATCAATATCTTAATATAACTGCCTAGGAGAAAAGAAGTATAAAGGAATTGGAAGACTGAACTTTATTTTTAATAACATATTAGATGATTATGTTTTAATCATTGAAAGGAGGATATGATTCTTGGCAATAAGAGTGGCTTTATATAGCCTGCTCACCCTGCAAAGCTGTTTCATGCTTTGAGGCACCTGTGAGGTCGCAAAAAAGACCCCTAATATGTCCCCCTGTCCTTTATTGCAGCCAATCAAGCATAAATTGCACTTGATTAGCTGAATCCATAATGACAGGTTTTTACCTGGTAGTGACTTAATACATGTCCAGGTTGATTTGCTGCAGGGTGGATTGAACAGAAAAGATGTTCTCTGGTCACCTCCTGATCTTATTGTGGGAAGTGTCCAGGGATCCTTGGGGGCACACCTTCAGAGTCCCATAAACGTGATCAGGAGACTCTTGGATCACTTTTATCTTAAAGCCTTTTGCCAGCTCTAAGAAAGCAATAAATAGCAAGCTCAAGGCTGTGCCATTTATAAAAGTACAATGGTAGATAAGTATTTTCTATTTTTTACAAAAAATGTATGCACTTTTATATCTGCCAGTTTTGTTTGTGCTCTGTGCCTACAGTGCATTTTTAATAAAAAAAGAACTGAGGGCTGATTGTCCTGAATCACCTGGTGGTAATATATGTGGACCAAGATGATAAAATCATATCTATATGTTGGCCTGTCTCAACATTTTGGTTGCAACATTACTCTGCCAATGTAATAACACTCTGAGGTTAATTTACTAAAATTGGAAATTGCAACATCTGGTGCAGCTGTGCATGGTATCCAATCAACTTCTAATGTCAGCTTGTTTAAATAAGCTTTGGCAAAAACTGGTTGTTTCTGTGCAGATTTTGCACTCTCCAGTTTTAGCAAATCAACCCCTATAAGTATCAAGGCAAGACAGAGTGAAAATCCCCCACTGTGGACAAAAGCAGAATTAAAAAGCCTTCAGTGTCTAAGCTTCCCTTTTCTATCCTTTTACTGCCACCACCCACATATTTGCATTATTCAGTGCCAACTGTGTAACAGAGTACAGCTGCACAGTTTCTTCTACAGATCTTTTTAATGGCTGGTCCCTCTTCGGGACACCTCCCTTCATCACCAGGCTCAGCTGCTTCTAATAAAAGCCCTGAAATGCAACATCCAGGAACATCTTTTAAGGAACATCCATTTCTCAATTTCCCCTGTTTGCAGTAAACTTGGAAGCACTAAGCTCTGAGCACCTCTGAGATCACAGAAGTCATATCCCAGCTAGCTGTGGACAGGGAAAAAGCACACACAGGACTCAGATCTGACTAAAGTATATTTAAACATTCAAACAAAATGTAATTTATTGCAGCTTACCAGATATGGTGACTGCATTCATTTTCTTTGTTTCAAGCTAAGCACATTTTCTGCAAGTACAGAAAATGGCGGTTGTTTCAGTCAGAAATCATAAGTCATTTTAACTTCCTGTGGACTTAACTGAAATTTAAAAAAATGTTATTGGCTTTCTGAGCTATCTTCTGTGAACTACAGAGAAACACTCTGAAATGAGATGAGGAAAAAGGAAGGTGTTAGTAAAAAAACCCCAGGAGAACAGCCTAGTGTGAGTGCTGACAATGCTGCTTCTCCATAGTAACACAGTACAATAAGGGTTGCATTCAAGGACAAGGTTAAAGTAAAGGAAAAAAGCCTGAAAAAAATTAAATATTTACTGCCATAACATCAAAGGACTAGAAAGCTACAATATTCGCTTTTTTTGGGTGGGTGTGGTTAGATTTACTTTAGGTTCAGTGTCCATATGTCCCTATAAGGAGGACCTGTAACTAACAGCTTACTATCACATAGGGTGCTTGCCAGTGTATTTGGTGTAAAAACTGACACCTGCCTCATACATGGCATTTACCGTTGATACCTTTACTTTTATAGCAATGCTTCACACGATAACTGTAGAAAAAAGTCTTGATCAGCAAGAGTTTATCGATTATTCTTATTTACAACACATTTGAGCCTATTTTGTAAGAGACAATGACTTTTGTACGCCTAAACCAACATTTTGATATTTAAATTTCAAGGTACAAGGTGCTAAATAGGGTGCCAAATAATACAACTTGGAATGGATACATATCAATTATATTATTTCTTTGTATACCAATAAAATATAAAACAGATGTGTCTATTCCATTCCAAGTGATTGAACACTATAAATTAAAATGAACTGAAAAAGAAGTAAAATACTTTTACACTTTCACTTTTACACAAGATCAAAATCAACAGTAACATAAACACCATCCATAAACTGTACTAATTATAGTCCCAGTTTGACCTCAATCCAAATTAAATATAATGTAGAGTATTTGCATGTGATTTTTGTAAAGCCATGCAGCAAAGTAATAAAACTATTGTGTTTCTTTTTGCTCTATGTATTAGGTTTATAATTACATTTTCAAGGTAACATAAATGAATTGTGTATCCTAGCAAGTAACTGTGTTGTGTAGTTATCTTTTTATATTTTGCTTTTATGGTGCAATTTCTACTGTTATTCTACATTTTCTCAAGGTTTCATATCTCTTTTCCAAGTATCAAGGGCAGTTTCTCAAAGCCATTTACTCCTGTCATCAGTTCAATGGCAAAGACTTAAATCATGTGTTTTGATACCAAAACTTTTTTATTAACCCAAGCAAAAATTTTACTAAATTACCAAGAAAAAGATACTAAGCTCACATCCCATGGTTTATGGATGGCAAGTGGTTAATCAGCAAATTTTGTGTTTTTAGCATTTATTGAGGGGTGTATTTTAGAAAGACAAAGGTGCCAAGTTATGCTAACTAAATCAAAGACAGGTAATGGTTTTGCCCATAGCAGCCAGCAAGATGCATCATTACACTTTTTTGTTGCATAAGGACAACATGATTGACCAAATGGCCATTGGTTTTTGACTGTTTTATTTTCTCTAGTTTATTATTTTTAATATCCTGATTTTTATAAAGTATCCTTAAAAGAAGTTTGGCATGCTGGTTGCTGCAGTCATTTTTTTCCTTAGAAGTGTTATTGTGAGTTACCCATAAGCTATATGTGTAGTTTGAAATTCACAATAAATGCATGCTTCAAAAAATGTATCGTGCTCATCCAATGTGTCTGCCATCTGGCTCAGAAACATTTGCTGTAGTTTTACTACTATTCAAGACTGCCACGCACTGCATAGTTCTATATGCTTAGCAATAGTGAAGTTTTTATACATTTTATTTTAAAATTTATATTACAAGTTTGGTATTTTAGTTGTCATGTTTAGTTTTCAGAAAGACTTTGTTAGTTTCTGACATATTGGAAACACTCATGATACTTGCACATGAAAACCAAGTTAATGCATTTTGCGTATGTGTGTGTTTTTTCCAAGAAGTGCATTTTATTTTCCCTGAAGTGTGTAAAATTTATCCTAGAGATCTTTGTGCTTTGAAGTGTGTGTTTTTCCTGAACTGTACATTATTTATTCTACTGGATTCAGTGATTTGTACATTATTTCAATGTAACTACCACAAATATGTGAAAGGGTGACAGAGTGAGTAATTGAAGTTGGGAAGATTTTACAAATAATAACCTATTTGCATTCTTATTAAAAAGATGGTATATGTATATGATATAAAGTTTAAAAAAGATTTAAAACTATGATGTGTGGATGCAACATTCCCAAAATGTTTCACTGTGTCTTTCTGGTGTATGTGTTTTAGAAGACATTGACTGATTTATCTGCAGTGGATGTTTGGTAAATGTCCTATTCACTGCTTTATACGTATTCATTATTATGTATAAATGGTAACTTTTAATGACATGCAAGTGTTTAAAATAAATGAGAAAGAAAGATGCCTATTGAAATAATGAGATAACTATAAAATAAAGTAATTATCTTGACAACAACTTTAGTGTAGCATAGGATTGCACAGACACAACACTATTCATCAAATATTGTAAGTCCTATATTTGACCTTACAATTGACCTAACTCTCAGGTTAACCTTTGAAACATTCCTTAACACCTAGACATAACTTCTAATTACTTGTGTACCAGTCTTTATCTGTTTATTAACTGGACATTTTTAGTGTTCTGCATGTTGCGTGACCCATGCAACACTGTACCCCCCAAAAAGTTTTTTACAGATAGCTTCCTTTTTTATTTTTTTATTTTATTTTAGTTGTCATACATATAGAGAAATAAACAATTTCATTAATCCATCAATCATATGAGTTCCAACGAATCCATTCAAACTCCAATTAACAGCATTACTCCTATCTTAGATACATCTACAGAAAAAACAATAGCTAGTTATTTGAGATAGTCCCCATTCTCTCTTCCGATAGACCTGCTTCTCTTGTATGCCCTGACAACATGCTTTACTATGATGAAAAACCTCTACATATTTGAAGAGGCAAAAGGAGAAAGTAAGAAGCCCCACGAGGGAAAGAATTCCTAAAAAAAAAAAAAAAAAAAAAGAGGAGGAAAAAGATAGAAAGAGAAAAGAAGAAGAAAAAAACACAACACTGATAGGGGAGAAGGAGTCGGAGTTGGAAGGGAGATGTACCGAGGAAAAGGTGAGTTTACAATACCATCATCCACAGAAGTGAGGTCACCCCCAAGGCCCCACACTCCTCTCTTTTTCAAATACTCTCATGAGCAAAGAGGGAACTCCCTTCCTCCGAAAATTTAAATGTATTCCATTGGCCCCAAGTTTCTAAATGTCTCCTTTCGATTTTGAGCTAATTAATCTTCCATCCTATTAACCTCTTCAATTCGTGTGACCCATGTAAGAATTGTGGGAGGGTACGTATCTCTCCACTGCTGTACGATACATGATCTAGCCGCGTTAATAAGATGGCGCAAAATTTATTTACTATATGTTTCTCCTGATATGTTTGAGACATGTAACAAAAATAGGGCTGGGTCTTCTGGGAGGTTATACTTAGTAAATTTCTGTGCTATCCGCCGTATCTTCCTCCAGAAGTACTCCAGTTTTGGGCAGGACCAAATAATGTGGAGTAGAGTCCCTCTTTCCTCCTGACACCTCCAACATTTATCCGGGATTTCCGGAAAGAATTTATTAAGTAATGAGGGTGTACGGTACCATCTTGTCATTATTTTAAAATTAGTTTCTTGGATTCTTGTGGATATTGAAGATTTTAACGCAAGATTTACTATCTGCCTATGTTGTGCCTGGGTGAACGTCCTGTCTAATGTAATTTCCCACTTCCTTATATATGGAGGGACATAATCCTCTTGGGGGCAACCAAGTGAGAGCAAGGCCCCATCCCCTCACATAGTTGTTCTAAGGGTGTCAATGTTCGTTGAAATCTGTCTGGAGGTGGGAGAGTGTTAAGGAAATGTCGCAATTGGGCTTCACTCCAGAAATCAACGGTCATTGGATGAGGTTAGTTCAGGTAATGAGGGCCTTGTCCCAGTCGCTATTTGTATAAAATGTGAGGCCTGAAAACACTGTGAGTCTGAAATTTTCCTGAAGGGTCCCTCCTGTAGTCCCAGAGGGAAAGGAGGATTCCCTACAATAGGGTACAGGGGGGAGTTGACAGATGATAATAAAGTGGTGGAACATATTCGGGAGCAAATATGCAGGGTAGGGCCCAAGGTTGGGTGCTTTTTGAGAGCTGAACTCAGGTCTCCAAAGTACCAAACCGCACGATGCAATGGGACCTCGCACTGTGATTGCTCGTTTTTTTGGCCATATTTTAAAGCTTGCATGCCTACACCAGTCTACTAGTCGCGCCATATGAGCCGCCTGATAATATTTCTGCATATCGGGTACCGCTACCCCCCCATATTGTTTAGGCATTGTCATTAAACGGCGTTGAATTCTAGGCCTTTTATGGGCCCAAATGAATTCAGTTATCATCTTATTAGTCTGTTTAAAGAATTCTGGAGGTATATGAATGGGTAGAGTTTGAAAAAGATAGGAAAATTTAGGCAATACTGACATTTTTAATTATGTTGCATCTACCGAACCAAGAGAAAAGGCCCTGATGTCATTTAGAGAGTAATGCCGCATACACACGATTGGACTTTACAGCATACTTGGTCCGGCCTACTGGATTTCGTCAGACAATACGATCGTGTGTGGGCTCCAGCGGACTTTGTTTTCTCAAAAGTTTGACGGACTTAGATTTAAAACATGTTTCAAATCTGTCTGATGGACTCGAGTCCGGTCGAAAAGTCCGCTCGTCTGTATGCTAGTCCGATGGACAAAAACCAACTCTAGGGCAGCTATTGGCTACTGGCTATGAACTTCCTTGTTTTAGTCCGGTCGTACGTCTTCACGTACGAATCAGTCGGACTTTGGTTGATTGTGTGTAGGCAAGTCCGTTCATTCGGAATGTCCGTCGTAAAGTACGCCAGACAAAGTCTGACGTAAAGTCTGATCATGTGTACGCGGCAGAAGACTTTCACTCTACTCAGTAAAGGTGGGAAATTCAACTCAAAGGTTTGGTCCAATTTAGGTGGAATCAACGTACCCAGGTATTTGATGCCCGTATAGGTCCATCTAAACTTAAAATTCATTTTTAGAGCGTTAATTTTAGTCATAGTCATAGATACACCCATTGCCTATGACTTGGACATATTAATTTTTAAATTGGACAGTGCACCATACTGGTCCAATTCTCTTAGTAGGTTCGGCATAGCTATAACAGGATAAGTAAGGCAGAATAGAAGATCATCCGCATATGCGGATACTTTATGATGTAAATCTCCGGTTATTAACCCCCTAATATCCGGATTTTGCCTGCTGCTTTCTTTTTTAATGTTTTGCCAAAAAACTGTTTTATTTCCTTTCTGCTATGAAACATAGTAGTGCACAATATGAAAACCCCCGAAATTACTCATTTTTGGAAAGTAGACACGCTCCTTCTATAGTTTCTCTCTCCCTCCTGATGCTGATGTCATCTCTGCTCATCCAGGGTCCCTGGATGATCCAGGATCCCTCGCTGAGGGTTTCATCCTACTTCACACTGCAGAAGGAGCGTGTATTGATCAGCCAGCCACAGCGGTGTCTCTACCTCTTATTGCTGAGTTCTTTTTTATCTATATCTTTTAATTTGCCACTTTGTTGTTTCCCAGTAAAGTGCTTTTAATGCTACACTCAGAAGGCACTGCTTTCTGCCTTGTTTTTTGCTATATATTAATTTATTATTGTTAAAATTTCCATATGTGCTTGATCTATTTATTTTCTCTATCGTAACAGATACTCAATTGATAACAACTTGCAAGAAGAGAGAATTTTTGAAATTGACAAAAACAATGGAGTGATTAGGACAACAAAACAGTTGGATCGAGAGGAAATGCCTTGGTACAATATTACAGTGACAGCTTCTGAAACAGGTACCTTTTCAATTGAGTGAAATAGCATTTTCTTATTGTTTTGTACAAGCTGGTGAATAATTACATTGGTTATAGGTACACTAAATTTACCTATAGTTACCTATAGTACACTAAAGTTTCTAAGCTAGCTGTGGTTTCTCCAAACAATTAATATAGCTGAAGTGTTTTTTTCCTAACATTTTCCTAACATTATATATTAAACTAAATCACTAAAATCTCATATAACATAGTCAATAGTAATTAGCAATACTTTAGTAACTATCAAAATTAATAGTAATTTTGAATAATTTTAAACCTGCAGCTTTCATTAAAATAATACCTGATGATCCTTACTGCCCTTCCTTAAAGTATAACTAAAGGCAACACTTTTTTTTAGTTTTGGATAAAGTGGGGAAGGATTAGAATGCTTGTCAGTTTTTATTGCTGTCTGTGTCCCGGTTAAGAAGATTCACCCTCTCTATTTGTCCTGTTCACCCTTATCATTGAAAGTGAAAGTAAAAGAAAATCCCAAATTTTGGGTTGTCCCAAGAAAAGTATTAGAGAGAAAATCTTCCAATGGAGCCACTAGGTCTAGTGACATGGGGGTCCCCAAGAAATTCCCTCAATTTGCAGAGATTTCCTCTCACCTTCTGTTTTGGTAATGGGACAGGGAGATAAGGGAGATCTCCACAATGGGACACAGATGGTGACAAAAAATCTGACACGGGTTATTATCCTTCCTTAGACTTATTTGTTGTCCCCTGTGCTAACAGGTGGTGAACTATATAGAGTTATCCTTCAAACTAATATGTCAAACAATAGCAAAGTAAATAAAGCAAAATTATTCCTGCAATACCTAATGTGTTCACAATTACATGTGTAATAAATGAAAAGATATAAGTGGTGTTGCGCAATTCCTCTATCGCTTCAATGTGAAATCTAAATAAACCTTCATAACATATATTCAGTCATTGAAAAGTGATAAATAATATAAATCAATATAAACCATAAATCAAATAATGAACCAAAGCAAATAAGTTCAATAAACTAGCGAGTGTCCAAGTGATCTATTCAAATATAGTGTTTGGTCCTTCTTTGTTAAAATCCCAAAACCGCTGTGCTTTCACCAGTCACCTCAGTGCCCACAGAACTCTCACCTTAGGGCCTCTGCCTCTTCATACACACTCGAGGAGGAGAGAAAGCGGAAGGATATATAGTACATACACACTCAGGAAACGTCTCGTAGTGTGAACACAGCCTTGTGCTGTGTGTGCATGTACTGTATATCCTTCTGCTTTCTCTCCTCCCTGAGTGTTTATGAAGAGGTGGAGCCACTGCGGGAACAGCGCTTGGAGGAGGAAGCCAAGTCTAGGAGGGAGACTGACAGAAACTGCTGCAGACTTACAGGAGTGAGCGAGGGAGATCCAGGTCCTTTGCCTTCAGAGATAAATACAATTATGAAACAACCAATCCGGCTCCCCTAAGGAAGTCACGTGACGTGATGTAACACGTAGGGCATGGCCCAATGAGACGCGAGAGGCAGAAATGCCAATGTTTTAAGCTCTAATGTGATTTTAACTCTGTTTTGATTTAAGCATCCAATTGTCTTTTAATAAATGGCTATGTTTAAATAATTTCACACTAAGGGTGGCCTATTGTTAATTTCCTTTCCCTGTGTGGATTGGAGATATTAGCAATAATTCATGAACTTGGATCTAGGAACCAACATAGAGGAGATAAGGAGAGGGATACCCCAAGGAAGGATTACCAGTCCCATATTAAAACCTAATCCTAAGGCTTTTTATATGTGGCTATGAGGTGAGAGTTCTGTGAGTACTGAAGTGATTGGTGAAAGCACAGCGTTTTTTGGATTTCAACAAAGAAAGACCAAACACTATATTTGAATAGATCACTTGGACACTCACTAGTTTATTGAACTTACAGTATCTCACAAAATTGAATACACTCCTCACATTTTTTAAAATATTTTATTATATCTTTTCATGTGACAACACTGAAGAAATGGCACTTTGCTTCAATGTAAAGTAGTGAGTGTACAGCTTGCATAACAGTGTAAATGTGCTGTCACCTCAAAATAACTCAACACACAGCCATTAATGTCTAAACCGCTGGCAACAAAAGTGATTACACCAAAGTGAAAATGTCCAAATTGGGCCCATTAGCCATTTTCCCTCCTGGTGTCATGTGACTCTAATGCCCTGTACACACGATAGGATTATCCGATGGAAAATGTGTGATAGGACCTTGTTGTCAGAAATTCTGACCGTGTGTAGGCTCCATCACACATTTTCCATAGGAATTTCCGACACACAAAGTTTGAGAGCTTGCTATAAAATTTTCCGACAACAAAATCCGTTGTCGGAAATTCCAATCGTGTGTACACAAATCTGACGCACAAAGTGCCACGCATGCTCAGAATAAATTAAGAGACGAAAGCTATTGGCTACTGCCCCGTTTATAGTCCCAACGTACAAGTTTTATGTCATATTCAGAATGATCGGATTTCCAAACAACTTTGTGCGACCGTGTGTATGCAAGACAAGTTTGAGCCAACATGTGTCAGAAAAAATCCATGGATTTTTTTGTCGGAATGTCCGATCAATGTCCGACCGTGTGTACAGGGCATTAGTGTTACAAGGTCTCGTTTGTGAATGGAGAGCAGATGTGTTAAATTTGGTGTTATCACTTTCACTCTCTCATACTGGTCACTGGAAGTTCAACATGGCACCTCATGGCAAAGAACTCTCTGAAGATCTGAAAAAAAGAATTGTTGCTCTACATAAAGATGGCCTAGGCTATAAGAAGATTGCCAAGACCCTGAAACTGAGCTGCAGCATGGTGGCCAAGACCATACAGTGGTTTAACAGGACAGGTTCCACTCAAAACAGGCATCGCCATGGTCCAAAGAAGTTCAGTGCACGTGCTTAGCGTCATATCCAGAGGTTGTCTTTGGGAATTAGATGTATGAGTGCTGCCAGCATTGCTGCAGAGGTTGAAGGGGTGGGGGGGTCAGCCTGTCAGTGCTCAGACCATACGCCGCACACTGAATCAATTTGGTCTGCATGACTGTCATCCCAGAAGGAAATCTTTTCTAAAGATGGGGAACAAGAAGGCCCACAAACAGTTTGCTGAAGACAAGAAGACTAAGGACAGGGATTACTGGAACCATGTCATGTGGTCTGATGAGACCAAGATAAACTTATTTAGTTCAGATGGTGCCAAGTGTGTGTGGCGGCAGCCAGGTGAGGAGTACAGTACCTGACTGCGAGAATGTGTTTCCAGCATGATCCCGTCACGCTGGTTCTCAGCGACAGGGTACTGTACATCTCGCGCTGGCTCGCTCATTGGTAAAGGAAAACTGTGTTTTTTCCTTTCGCGATGAGCGGCAAGCATTGCTGACTGGTGTCTGGTATGAATCATGAGGGGGAACACTGTGCCAAATGTTAAATAAAAAAACCAGCATGGGTTCCCCTCCAGGGGCATACCAGGCCCTTAGGTCTGGTATGAATTTTAAGGGGAACCCCCTATGCCAAAAAAATGGCGTGGGGGTCCCCCCCAAAATCCATACCAGACCCTTATGCGAGCACGCAGCCCGGCCAGTCAGGAAAGGGGGTGGGGGCGAGCGAGCAGCCCTCCTCCTGAACCATACCAGGTCGCATGCCCTCAACATGTGGGGGGGGCGCTTTGGGGCAGGGGGGTGCATCTGTGTTGTCTTCTTGTCACATAGGCTTATGATGGACACTACAGGTGACTATTTCAACATTGTCACCATCAGGAAACCTGAGCTGACTTGCATGAATGTAGAAAGGGAATTGCTGGAGATTAGAAGCAAAAAATGCAAAAAGGATGAAAAAAAGTTAAACACAAATATTTTATTAAAACATGATTTATGATGCACAGTACTTTTGCTTAATAAATGCCATTCAGTTTGAATTTACATCAAGTTTAAAGTGTATGTATAGACAAAACTTTTTTTTTTTTAGTTCATGTCCTATCCTGGAAACAAAACAAGAAATGAGTCTTTCTCTTTTCCCTCTCTCTGTCTTTCTGTTTTCTGTATTCTAAAGCTCTAAAATTGAAGGACCTAATCCACTAAAGTTTAATTTAACAATCTGTGTATAGCCCTTAAGGAAAACTCTACTTTTGCAAATTATATGCTATATATTACTGCTTCATAATTAATTTAATGTTGTTAAATCTATTAATTTTACTCAGCAGCCAGACATTATTTCTTATAATCAAGAAATTCAAGATTCCTCTTCTTTTGTTGAAAAGGTTTTCATGTTTAGTTGAAATACTTTAAAACCATTCTGCACATACTGTATATAGAGTGTGTATAGCTGCAGTGTTTCTTATGACTGGGAATAGCCTTGTAGCCCTTCTTTTTGTGCTGGGGAAAAAATATGTTTGATCTTCTCCACTAGCAGTTGGCACAGCAGTAACACTGAACTAAATGGAGTTCAAGACTGAGCACTTCCAGTTTCTTTTACACTATGAAGGATATTGATGAACATGAAACTCATGTTCACTAATTCTTCCATTACAGATAGTGTCAGAGCTTACCAACTCCCTCCTTCCCCACATATTTTGTTTGATGAGTTGTCTTTCCAACCAGTAGGACAGTGTGAATGTTTGCAGAATGTGGGCAGGCTCATGGAAAGCTGCTTGGGATTTGCCTAATAAAAAATGGCTTGACAATTAAGCACAGCATCAGCAATTAAAGCTGTTGCAGTTATAAGCAACCCTCCTACCTAACTTATATTAAAGCTTTGAGTTGCTATAAGTGTATGTATGTATGTTGACTATTTATCAGGAAACAACTAGGAAACACTGATCCACCCTAATTTGCATAGCTCAGCTCTGAATTTAGTCTGTGTAATTCAAACCTTCATATGTTATATAAGGCAACATAAGGAACACTTTGTATAGTAATTGGATGGTAGGTGGTGTGTCCTACCAGATACGGCACCTCATCCCGAGTCGAAGATCTCAAAAAATGGGGGAAACAGGGGATGATGGGATTATTGCGGTGCCACCAAAGTTCAAAATTACTAGAATGATATTTTATATAAAATCATTTATTTTATTGATATCAAAAACATCTAAAATGTTTACATGAAGAAATACAAAAAATATACAAGGCAAAAACAAAAACAGAAATACAGTGCAAATAAATGACCGTCACCAAAGATGTTGAGGGGTGATCATAGTCTTATGTTCCCAACTAGTTTCGCCAAAACATTGGCTTCATCAGGGGAATGTAGAGATGTACTGTATTCCTTCATGTAAACATTTTAGATGTTTTTGATATCAATAAAATAAATGATTTTATATAAAATATCATTCTAGTAATTTTGAACTTTGGTGGCACCGCAATAATCCCATCATCCCCTGTTTCCCCCATTTTTTGAGATCTTCGACTCGGGATGAGGTGCCGTATCTGGTAGGACACACCACCCACCATCCAATTACCTATACCAGGTGTTCCAACACACCACATAATGGGTGGTCTGTCCTTTTAGCTACAAACCAAATAACAACACCATTGAGATAATCAAGTATAATTGTTTCCTCTCTCTTCTAGTGGGGACATCTATCCTTATAAACTAAATTACCAATGATTTTTTTGTGCGTCCCTATTTAAATTTGAAAAGTGTAATATTATTAAAGTGTATGCAATTTTGTATTTTCTACTATTCCCTAACCAGCAGTGGGGCAGGATGGCGGATTTTTGTGGTGAGGCCGTCACGGACCTGATGACAAAGATCCGGTCATCCAAAACAGAGGCCAACGTTTCTGATGATGAACTTGATCGTGCATTCATGAGATTGCAACGTCTTCTCGAAAAAAAGGTATGCACATATTGGCATAAAGCCTACTTTGAAAAGTACTCTCTAAATGGTATAGTACCCTGGGGTTTGAGAATCCAGATCTTCCCCAATCTTAGGAAGATCACTGACTCTCTTAAACAATCGTGGGAGCAAAATCTTCAATCTTGCTCCTTTGAAATGATTTCACTACTATGCAAACAATATGAACTTGAACTTGGTCAACTAGATGCACAAATCAATAATTGGTATGATGAACACCATCTTGTTATTTCTTCCCCTCGTATTATTAAACGTGATAAAGATCTACGATCACATTTGGAAGAATACACATTAGAGATCATAAACACTAAGGAAGGTAAATTTCTTCGGGACAAAACGGCCCATGATAATGGTTTCACCTATAAATGGAACCACACGACCTTTAATAAACCTTTTTCTAAACCTTATACGGCTGAACCCTCCAAAACAGATGTTGTGGTGCCCAATGTTAATTCTGTCACTTTCTCCCCTAGTTCCTCCACTACTTATCACAAACTTTCCCAAGAAAGATTACCCAAAAAGAGAAAGGGGGACCGCACTACTATGGTTCCCCCTCTCCGTATACCGGGTTCCTCACTTAAATCTCTACTCCCAGTGGGCCGTACACATTCTTCTAAAACACTATCATCTACCCCATTTCCTTCTTTGGGTAAGTCTACATCTACACTTACTTCATCTGACACTCTTGTACACTCTTCACTAGGTATAAACACTCCCACTCAGAGTAACTTGGCCTCCACAACTAATGGTCGTCGCTCTAGCGAGCCCACCATTTCTACACTTTTTCCCACCAGTACTCATTCTATAGACCCCAAATTGGCACCCATTTTTTTAGGAAAGACACCAGACACAACCAACCAGCCCCCACTTCCTTAAACACGAATTTGTTTGAATTGGATGTTGTGAATTTATCTTCTGTTGATCTTACATCTGACCAAGTTCAAGTTCTAAAATTAGGGCTTACTTTCTGCCCTTCCACGGATCTGGATCGTTTTCAACTTATAAAAGACATACACCTATTTGCTCGGCATTTGCTATTTAAGGTAATTTATGATAAAACACCATCTTTGGAGTCTAGCACATCCACTTCAGGGGAACCCTCTGAGGCGGAACTTCGAGCTTTGGCGGATCTTGAGTGTCTATGGGATGAGGGACACACCACAGAGGACGTGACACCGATGGCCTCTGGTGGCATGGTCGTCTCTGGTGTCTCCTTCCCACCACCAACATCTTTCAAACCTAAATCACGTAATTTTCCTTCATGACAAACAAATCCCAACATTTGGGCTTTTGTCCAACAAATTACTCAAGAAATTGAAAACCTGGACTTGCAACAAGTCCACACACATAATCTACCTTGGAAACTTCGAAAAGCCCTTCGAGAATTGCAGAGTCATTCTGGCTTAATTATTAAACCTGCGGATAAGGGCGGCAACGTTGTGGTCATGGATGTCCCCACACATGAAGCTATGTGTCGGGAGATCCTTGACAATGCACGTTGGTACCGCCCTATTTCCAAAACACTAATAACCAACTTTAACAGCGAATACTATAGCTTGATCTTCAAAGCATACCAATCAGGTGTTATTGACTCTAGTACATGGAACTACTTAAATGTGAAGGATCCCAAAATTCCTACTTTTTATTCACTACCCAAAGTGCATAAATCAGTGAAGAAACCCCCTGGACGACCGATTGTTTCGGGATGTCAAAGTCTAACAGAGAATGCCAGTGCCTTGGTGGATAAATACCTAATACCCCATGTGACAGCTTTATTCTCTTATGTGCAGGATACCATAGACATGTTACGCCATATTGATGGAAAGCAGGTCCCTCCCAATACGTGGCTAGTTGCCTTAGACGTTGAATGTTTATACAACTCAATTCCACATGTTAAAGATATGGACGTGATCCGTACCCATCTCTTGGAGCGAGGACCATCTTTTGATGGTTACAGCCAGTTTGTCCTTCGGTTACTTGAGTTTATCTTGACTAGAAATGTTTTCATGTTTGGTTCCTCCCACTTCCTCCAGGTGCAGGGTGTGGCTTTGGGGACCAAATGCGCCCCCTCATATGCCAACCTGTACCTGGGGGGGTGGGAGAGGGATTTGTTTTCTCAAGAATCCATGCCAGACTTGCTTTCTCAAATTATAGCCTGGTACAGGTATATAGATGATGTTTTCATTTTATGGTTAGGTAGTCGAGAGGATCTTTCACGGCTGATGGATTTGCTGGCTGTGAATACCTTCAACCTGAGTTTTACAATGGAATGCAGCCAAACTAAGATAATTTTTTGGGATTTACAAATACATTTAGATTGTGATGGAACTTTACATTCATCATTATATCGTAAGCCCTCATCGGGCAATACGATCCTACATGCAGCTAGTGCACATCCCCAGCCTTTATTAGACAGTATACCCTATAGTCAATTCCTTAGACTTAGGAGGAATTGTACCTTGGATTCAGATTTTCACCAGGCAGCTAATGACCTGTATGAGAGGCTTCGTCGGCGTGGATACAGTTGCTCCCTGCTGAGGAGGTCCTTCAACAGAGTCATCAAACGGAATAGACATGATCTCATTCATTCTACTAAATCCTCAAAAATCAATAACTCTGTTAGGATTATTACCCAATTCTCAAAACAGCATGGCCAAATGAGAGGGATCTTTCAAAAATATTGGCCACTTCTGATGGCTGATAATACCATTAAAAAATTTCTCAAATCATACCCAGAAATCACTTACAGACGGGCTCCATCTATGAGAGACATGCTTGTTCACAGTCATCATGAGATACGAGGCCCCCTTGATTATTCAAATGCCGGCACTTTTTCATGCGGTACATGCGATTTCTGCCCATTTATCTTTAACTCTAAGAATATTCCCCTTCCAAATGGTAGGATACACCGTTTGAAACATAGAGTTACGTGTAAAACAATTGGCGTCGTGTATCTGGCTCTTTGCCAGTGTGGCTGTTTCTATGTAGGGAAGACTAAGCGTCCATTCCTTAAATGTATTAAGGATCACATTGCACCTCTGTATAAACACTTAACCACCACAGCACTGAATAGGCATGTGGCCACAGAGCATAACTTTGACCCTCATGTTGTCAAGTTTGCGGCCCTTGGGCATATCCCTTCTCATGCCAGGGGAGGTAATATTGACAACTCCTTGCTTTAGATGGAGACCAGATGGATATATTTATTGAATGCGGTCAAATATACTGGCCTCAATGAGTATATTAGCTTCAAATCTTTTCTTTAGAATAACATTTATGTGTATATATACAAATATTATTATTATCTAGCTAGTCTATTCTTTGATTGTCTCCTCACTGGCTGGTCGATCTTATGCCCATCGGGCCCTGCTGGTTCGGTGTTCCATCTGCCCTCACTCCTTGCCCCCGTCCTGTACCCACTGCTGGTTAATTTTATATCTGTATGTTGAAATAATTAATACAGTGGTCACTATATGTAGTTGCATACTGTATGTACGATAATTCCTATCACCTGTTTTTATTGAATACATAATTAAAATATCTGGATCAGTTTGATGTATATAAAAAACAAAAAATAATAAAATATAATACAAAAAAACAATTATTGACAATATGGTGACCTAAGTTCATGTATAGACATGTTATAAATCAAATGCATTGTTTAATTTTGGACCACCATATCGATTTTATTAATGCAATTTTGTCATCTATACTTGTGTTGTTGCAGGCATTTTCCTCCGTTATCGCATGGCGGCCATTGCGGTGATACCATCTGTCCACTGCCAGGGCCACTCCACCTATGTCCCCGATCTGTCTGAATTATCAGACTTCCCCTTGTTCCTTCCGCCCTCCCCCCTCCTGGGGCTTGCCATGGTGGGCCCAATGCACTGGGTGTTTTTACCCCCCATTCATCTGGGAACTTGTTTCACTACAGCCTTTGGCTGCATGGACGCCCAAGGGCTGGCTTTATTGTCAGCCCGCCCCTTCGGCCGGGACCATCGCGGTGTTCCAACGCCTGTTCATGCCTCCTCTCCCCTCTGTCTCCCTTGGATGATGTGGGGTTCTCCCCCCTCTTCCTCTGGAGCCTTCCGTTGCACTTTCCCATCTGTCGATCATGTCGCAGGCAGTAGCTGCCATGTGACCGGACCGACGCTCGGACTTATGGGATATGTAGGCAAATGATACTGGCAACTGCGCATGTGCCCCGCCCACCTGTCGTCCGCTCCTGATCAGCTGATTTATATCATGCTGATCAGGTGGGGGTTTTAAAAGGCAGACTTGCTCTCAGTGTGTTTTTTATCTCCTTGCTGTGGGACCATCCTGGGGAGCTGGCTACATATGTAAAAGGTAATAGATCCAATAAACTTTTTTTCATCACAGAAAGCATCTGTCATTATATTGCCATATATGGCTGTACTGGCTGAACTTTCTTGCTAACAGTCCCTTTGTTATATGCATTGACTTTCAGATCATCTATAATAACCGGTGTTACCAGAAAGACTCATTGTGGAGGTTCCAATGTTTAGCCAAGATATTGGCGGAACCTTATTCATAGGATGCATTTTTTCTAACTTAATGCGTATTCGGTAAGCCCTACTCACTATATCCAACATATTTTACTATGTCCTTCAAATCTGAAATTCACTGATATATTTATGTGTATCAATATCATTTTTCCCATACCTTTTTTTTTTTTCCCCTCTCTTGAATCTATTTTACAGTCCTTTTGATCGCATTCATGCGATTTTTTACATGAACTGACTGTGCTGTGAATTTTCCTTGTGCAACATTGAGTGCCTTGGTTTTGCATATAATTAGGGTATGTAATTGAGGCTTAGGTCCCTTTTGTTAAACAAAATTAAAAGAATTTTCAATACTTATATGCTATACTTCTCTTTTTAGGCGCCCTTTAATTCCCCTGTAGCCAAATACGGGGCTGAGTGCAACTTCCATTCTCAGTGTCTTGGTGGTGTCCCCCTTGCGTTTTGGAGCCCGCATGGTATGTTTTAGGTGTGTGAGGGGTGGGAAGACCGTGGGATATGAGGGGGCGGCAATTTGACCGCTATGCGATGCGATTGGCTTGCCTCCAGCATTACAAGATTATGTTGATCCAATAATGCATTTTTTCTTTATTATAGTGGTTTTACTCTCTGCAGTACATCTCTACATTCCCCTGATGAAGCCAATGTTTTGGCGAAACTAGTTGGGAACATAAGACTATGATCACCCCTCAACATCTTTGGTGACGGTCATTTATTTGCACTGTATTTCTGTTTTTGTTTTTGCCTTGTATATTTTTTGTATTCCTTCATGTAAACATTTTAGATGTTTTTGATATCAATAAAATAAATGATTTTATATAAAATATCATTCTAGTAATTTTGAACTTTGGTGGCACCGCAATAATCCCATCATCCCCTGTTTCCCCCATTTTTTGAGATAAGGAACACTTTGTTTCCATGAAAAATGAAATATTGTCACTAAGAGTTGTGTGAGTATTTTTTAAGCAGTACTTCTCGTTCGCAAGAATTTTTGCTCATTAGGGCTGCAGTGTAAGGAAAATGTCATGATGATTCCAGATATTTGTTGTTCAAGTTTCTGGTGAAAGCTAACTTCAGAATTATAGTAATATAGTAATAACAAATATTAATTCAAATCTAAAGGAGAGGACTTGAGTATTGTTGTAAGTCAATTGGAGATAAATCAGTTTTTTAATGCAGGATGAACAGATATGAAAAGAGAGGGTAAGAAAGGGATGGTATGTACCTGGATGGGACTGGATGTTATAGTTATAAACCGGAAAGGGGGGGTATGGGATGTTTTGAATAACAAAGGGAAAATTAAACTTGGAAGACATGGCAGATTATATGATAGTATGGACTTCCAGTTCTTCATTTAGGCCATTCTGTGTGAGGCTGTCTACTTTGAATGCTCAGTAGGTCTCTTGGGCGCATCATTTTTTTAACCTCTCACCCTCATCTAGAGCCGCTGATAGATTGAATTGCTGTGACTCTGAGTTTGGAGGAGTCACTGTTATGGTACTGTATGAAATGTCTGGATACGCTGGATTCTGGAGCTTCATTTTCTACATTCCTCCTATGTTCTCCAAATCTGGTTCGTAGGTGGCTGATGGTGTGACCCACATAACATAGTTTGCAAGGACAGGTGATGAGATGTATCGCAAAGTTAGAGGAACATGTTAGAAATTACTCTATGGCATAATAACAGCCATTCCTCTCGGTGAATTGTTTTTTGTTCATATTGAACATGTGCGCACATCATGCATTTCTTCTTGCGCACTGGAACATCCCCTTGAGTGAAAGGAAAATGGGGATGGTGATCAGAGAGCGAGGACCTTTATCCTTCATTTTCCTCAGTGTTTGGAAAAGATTCTACGGATAGACAAATGTTGTTCTTTGAATTGCATGACAAAGAAGGGAACTTTTCTGGTTAGGGGAGCTGGTTTGGATGTAGGATCAGAAGATTGGTATGGTCTGGTATTTGAGGATTGCATGATCAATAGCCTCTACATTATGACCTTTCTCAAGAAACTTTTTCTTGAGGATGAAACTTTGAGCATTAAAGCCTGAAAGGGTGCTGCAAATGCGCCTGAGATGACATTACTGACTGTATGGGACATTAGAAATCCACTATCTCTGTAAAGGTATAAGTTGCCTAATGTAGACTCAAAATGTGAACGAGATCTAATTGCGAACTGATTGTGATATAATTCTAAATCCAAAAATTTGAGTGTGGTGGGATCTGTTACAATGGTGAATTTATTTCCAAAGGGGTTGTCATTTTAATAACCAAAGAATTCCATTCTTTGTCTCTGTTCTCGGATGATATTTTACCATTTTAGAGTGCATATGGTTGACACGACTAGGCTCAGGTCATCTTTAAGGAATTTACATCCTTTGGTGGCTCTGAGGCTCCTGGGGGGTGACCTTTAGTTCATAATACCTTTTAGAAAATGCAGTACCCCACCACTGCATTGTATCATATTTCAACAGATATTGAAATTTGAAAAATTATTTCTTAAAGGGGATGTAAACCCTCACATATACCCAGTGAAGTGAACTGCCTCAGATGATACACAGGGATGAAACAAATCTTCCTACATACTTGCATATCTGCTATCTTTAGCTTGTTATATTCTTTAGAATTTTTACATCATGTTAGAATTTTCACTTCCTCATTCAGCAGTAGGAGTGTAGGCTTGACTTAAAATGGGAGACAGCTGATTGGAGGAAAGGCACACACATCCTCTCCACATAGGCAGAAAAATAAAGATACTTTCAGAGCTGTGCTGTGACAAGACAAGCTCTCTGCTAATCATTTTATAGCAGACACACATGTTCAGCTGCTTTTATCTCTCATCTCGGAGAACTTGTCAGAAGTTACCATGCTGATAACAGAGGAACGAAACAGCAGAAACATGTGGGACTCAGAGCTTTGGAGAGAGATAAGTATACACTACAGATATATGTGCAAATGTCAAATTTCATGAATCGGGTTTGCATCCACGTTAAGCGTCTTGAGATCAATCTGTTTGGGTGCTTCACTGTTTGTAGTTCAGTATTATCCGGGTGAGATGTCGAGCGAGTTTGGGTGCAGGACATGGCCTTTTCTATTGAGGCTTCTAGATTGGCTACTTTTTGTTCCCTGGTTAGATTACGCAGGGAGCATGCATAATGTTTACTGAGACCACTGGATAATCTATAAACTGCAGAAGGATATAATTTTATTGAATAAAGAAAAGGAAATGAACAAAAACATTTTTATGTACTTATACACCTACATCTCTCCAACTTCTGGTATGCTCGGTTACTCACAAGTCTGTTATGAGGAACTGTGATAAATGTTTTTGCCAAACTGCAAAACCTTTTAGTTAGACGTGACCTCTCATTCATTAATCCACGTTGATTTTCTGTTATTAGACAATTTTCTCAATTTAAACTGTCAGTGCCCTGGTTGTTAGCAGACATATCCTGCTCCAACACTCCTATTTCTGAACTGAAATTCAAAATATCAACCAAACGGGCACGTTTCTTTGGGTGTGCCAGTTCATAAACTAGCCTTCTTGATGAGGTCGGAGTGAAGTGATTTCAGCAAAATTGATTTTACTGTAAATTTTCATTTTTTAAGGGGGATTATTTCAGGAAACTTTTTTCAGGAAGGGTTATTTCATTTAGTCTTTTTCTTCTTTTTGTCGTATTTAGTCATTATTTTATACTCTTGCCATTATTCCAAAAAGCACACATCCAAGATAGCTGAAGGAAGCTTCTCTAACCCTTAGGAGCCAGTGGCCAATTAAAAAATCATATTTTTTTTACCCTTCCTATTGATTTTACTGCATTTTGCCAAGATGGTTATTGTATATTTTATTGAATTTTCACTAGTTTCTCTGAAATTTCAGGGAAATTTTTACTTAAGCAGGCCATAGATTATGCCATTTTCTTTCCTGCGAACACAGGTACAATCAACCTACCTATAGATGGATAGAATCTTGGATGGTCCCTTCTGAGCCAGTCGAGATTCAAACCATCTATGGCCGGCTTTAGTTTTGACTGTCTGTATTTCTGCCACTCTTCCAACAATCCTCCTTGTGACTCAACTATTTACATCTGGATCCTGTGGATACTCCTCTACCTACCTCATCTCTGGCCTAATCAGTGACTGAACAGTGAGCAACATGCTCCTCTTAAAGTAGTTCATGCTTTTCAAATTAATATAAGTAGGCTGAAAATAGTTGAGCCATCATTCCAAAAAGAATGTACAAATACAAAAGGGAAACTCCTATGGGACTTTAAAGGCCAAAACTGAGCAAAATAACAATATTTGTGAATTTTAGTTGTATAAAAAGATCAATACCAAATGATATTAAAACAATAAACAGAATTAAAGAGTTTCTACTGAACAGTGAGCAACATGCTCCTCTTAAAGTAGTTCATGCTTTTCAAATTGATATAAGTAGAGGAGTAGGCTGAAAATAGTTGAGCCATCATTCCAAAAAGAATGTACAAATACAAAAGGGAAACTCCTATGGGACTTTAAAGGCCAAAACTGAGCAAAATAACAATATTTGTGAATTTTAGTTGTATAAAAAGATCAATACAAAACAATATTAAAACAATAAACAAAATTAAAGAGTTTTGGCTGTGATCATTTGACATAAGAAAGGCACTGTTTTCGACAGTATCTGTAAGCAAGGCAGTTGCTGAGGCTGACCAGACAATTGTTCCCAACCCTAATGTTTTAGTGGACTATCTTGGTACTGATAGAAGACAATGTGTTTCTTAAATAAAAAAAATATTGTTTATTACATATAAAATGACATACAGGATTCATTTTAAAAGCAAAATTGAAATAACAAATAAACAAATACTCAGGGTTCCCCCAAGAGATATCTGTTGATAAAGTGTATCTCAAAGATTGATCTTTCCTCTACTAGTTTTGCAGTACATACACCGCTTTTTCAGGAGGAATAATCTATAAGACGTATAATTGGATAAAACACAAATAAGATAACTTGTATTTGAAAAACGTATACAATTACAATTCAGCAATATTGCATACAGGAGATGAGTAGCTGGTCAGTGACCAAGTGTGAAACCATGCGGCTCAGAGACATTTCCCCCCAGCGATGGACAAGGGGGATTTGGCAAAAAGCTTTCTAAATAAAGAGGAATAATAATAGTGCCCCCACTCCCCCCTCTTCCCCCTCCTGTTTCCCTTCCTCCCCCCTCCCCTTCCCCTTTGCTCTTTCCCCCCTTGTCCTTCCTCCCCCTCCCCCTCCTTTCTTCCCCTCCCTGTTTTTTTCTCCTCTTTCCCATTCCCTACCCCTTCCCACTTTTCCCTCCCCTCTTTTTTCCCCCTTCATCCTTCCTTCCTCTTTCCCATCCCTTCCCTTTTCCCCATCTTTCCCCCCTTCTCATCCTTATTCAATGTGCAGTGACTCTGTATTATATGCCCTGCTATTATTATTATTCCTCTTTATTTAGAAAGCTTTTTGCATAATCCCTCTTGTCTGCCGTGGGGGGGGGGGGGGAATCATCTCTGAGCCGCATGGTTTCACACTTGGTCACTGACCCATCAGGTGAGCTGCTCATCTCCTGTATACATTATTGCTGAATTATAATTGTATACGCAAGTGATCTTATTTGTGTTTTATCCAATTATATGTCATAGATTATTCCTCCTGAAGAAGTGCTGTATGTACTGCGAAACTAGTAGAGGAAAGATCAATCTTTAAGATACACTTTATCAACAGATATCTCTTGGGGGAACCCTGAGTATTTGTTTATTGATTATTTCAATTTTGCTTTTAAAATGAAATCTGTATGTCATTTTATATGTAATAAACAATATTTTTTTTATTTAAGAAACATATTGTCTTCTATCAGTACCGAGATAGTCCACTAAAACAGTAGGGTTGTGAACAATTGTCTGGTCAGCCTCAGCAACTGCCCTACTAACCCACCCCTCCCCCTTTTTAAATATCAATTTGGATGATGGTACTTTATTATAATTGACTAACTTTTATTATTCGAGGCTATACTCAAAATTAAATTGAGTATCTGTAAGCAGTATAATTGTCTCCAAAAGACCGATATCAAAGAAGACACAGATATTGTTATTGTGCTAAATTTTGTCCTTTAAAGTCCCATAGGGGTTTCACTTGTGTAATTGTACATGCTTTTCAAATTAATCATTTACCCTCAAATGACTATTCCAAGGTGCATACATTGCCTATTATTTACACTGGACAGCACTATCAAACATGGAGCACAAAATGACTATCTCAGGTGTTTGGCCCTCCTGAAAGGGTCAACATATGTGCACAACCAGAGAGCAGAGAAAGGCAGATCTTCAACACATGAGCCCCCAGAAAGGTAAGTATATCTTCTTTACAGACATGGATTTGTATACAAGTCACCTGTGACCTGTCTAAGTTACTTTAGCTGGAATACTACTATGTAAATGTAATAAAAGACCAAAAAAGGCAGTTATAGTTAATGAAGGTACCCTATAAGAGAAGAGTTCCTACACTCACCTCTCCAGCAGACCATGTGTTTAACCAGTTCTGGACCACCCACTGCATATATACTGCGGCAGGACGGCCCGGCTGCCCAAAATAATGTACCTGTACATTGTCCATGCTCCCTGGTCTGGGGCACGCGTGCACACTGCCGGTGACCTACTCATGCTGTGACTGGACACAGCAAGAGCCAATCAGCAGGACAGGTGGCTGTGATGGCCGCCGGCCACCAACGTTCATTCTTGGGAATGACAGAAGCAAGGCAGACCGTCGTTCTGTAACAGACAAAGAGAGAGATCTGTGATTCCTAGTAATCAGGAACACAGATCTCTCTCTCTATCTAGTGTTAACATCCCCCACACAGTTAGAATGCACTCCCAGGGAACACATTTAACCCTTTGATTGCCCCTGATGTTAACCCCTTCCCTGCCAGTGTCATTTATACTGTGACTGTGCATTTTTCTAGCACTAATCACTGCATTGGTGTCACTGGTCCCCAAAAAGTTTCATTTAGTGTTCAATTTGTCCACTGCAATGTTGCAGTCCCACTAAAAATCACTGATCGCTGCCATTACTAGTAAATAAAAAAGACCCTAAATCTATCCCATAGTTTGTAGATGCAATAACTTTTGTACAAACCAATTAATATACACTAATTTGGTTTCTATTTTTTAAATTTTTTCCCATAAAGATTTTATTCAGTACATGAACAAGAATAAACATACAATGCAAAACAGTTATTACATGACAGTATATGATCAGGACAAGATAACCATACCATTTAAAAGGGAAACATCATGGAAATCCATCATAAGAGGAGGTAACCAAGGACAATTAGAAATATTGAGTGTCAGCATCATAGGGCGGAGGGTTATTTCTCATTTTCATCTCCCCAATTCCTCCCCTGGGAGCCCAGAGGAGGGGATGGGTTACAAAACCGATCCTAGCATAGGTCCAAGGTATACAAATTTCCAACAAGGCATATACGGTATCCATAAAGAAACATGACTATCATGTTCAACTGTGGTATATGGAGATATAAGAGTATAGTAGTGAGGGAGATCGGAATGGAGGAAGCCAGAGAAGAGAAGAATCTGGGAAACAAGAAAAAGACAGAGAAGGGAGAAAAAGAAGAGAGAAGGGAGGAGAGAGAGAAAAAAAAGGGGGGGGGGGGTAGACAGGGGACATACATCAGGGAGGTCAGAGGTCAGGAGTGGACCCACACCCACACCCCCGTTACCAAAGAAAACCTGATTTTCGGCTACAATTTCCACCGGGCATCCTAAGAGACATACTGATGGTATCTATCAGTGGTTGTAAAGTGCATCCAGCAAGCCCAGGTAGCTGGAAATTTATGCATTCTATCTTGTTAGATATGGATAAGCTCTTCCATATCCTTTGTTTTAGACATTCTTGCAAACCATTCCCTGATTGTTGGGAATGGTTTGTATGTTAAAACGGAAGTTCCTGTAGAGGAGTCCAGTAATGGGTTCAGGGAACATTGAAGTCCCCACCTCGGAGGACTAAGCCTTCCTGAAAGGAAGGCAAAAGGTTGCAGATACTCCTATAGAAGGTGACCTGATGATCATTGGGGCAATATATATTTGCTAATGTGATTGGTTTAGATGCGTAGAAGCCCTTGAGAAAAATAAATCTACCTGCTGGGTCAATCAGAGAGTCTGACAGGTGGAAATTTGCATGTTTGGAAATTAATATAGAGACACCTTTTGTCTTAGCTTCAGGGTTGGTAGCATGGAAGGCTGATCGATATATGTGGTTGGAAAGTTTAGGTATGGCATCTGAACAAAAGTGAGTCTCTTGTAGAAAAATGAAATGAGCTCTGTGTTTGGTGAGGGATGACAGGACCTGGGATCGTTTTTTCGGCAAGTTAAGGCCTTTCACATTAAGGGATATGCATTTCAACATCACGGATAAATTGGCTGGTGATTTGGTTTGCATAATGGGGCCCGAGTGTTGATTTGCGGCTACTGTTATCAAGAACGGACTGTGCTTATAAAAGTTGGGTGACTCAAGTAGTCAGCCGGGGGGGGTGGGCATGGGCTCAGTCCAGACCAAAGTAAGACGGAGGGGGATAGGGAGAGGGGAAAGCTAAAAAACCAAAAGGAAGAGGGAGAAAAGAGTGGGTAAAAGGGGACGGGTTCAAGGTAAGGACAGGGAGAAGTAGGAGGGGAGAAAAGGGAGCAAAGGGGGAATGGAAGCAAGAGGGAATAAAACAAGAAAGAAGTTAGGGAAAGGAAAAGAAGGGAGAGAGAGGAGATCAAACCAGAGGTGGAAATAGTTGCCCTATACCACCTAAAGAAAGGAAAAACCTGGAGTGTCAGCTAATGTCCCAAGGGGACTGCTGTGTGGGGGTGAAAGAAAGGGAGGGGACCTCAGGGTGTTTGCGAACCGGGGATCGAACATGAAATTGTAATGGAAATACACATACAGTGTATAATAAAATGAAAAAACTGTAGTTAAGTGGGGAGCCTAATAACAGTATAAACATGCTACCACATTAACCAGAACAGGAGAGGAAGAAAGCTTAGTATTAACAGTTATAACAGACCAGCCATACATTGCTTATGTCTAGTTTCATCGCTGAAGCAGAGAGTAAGTAGGTAGAAGAGGTTGAGCCTTCAATTTCCTCTATTTTTGTTGAAACCAACTGCAAGTGAGGGGCAGAAAGGATATCTCTCAGGAGTGGGGGGAGAGGAGTAGACGGGGGACGGGGAAAGGAAGGGTGAGGATTGAGGGAGTGAGGGAGGGAGGGAAGGGAAAAGGGGGAAAAGAGGGAGGAGGGGAGTCCTAGTCATTGGGTCTGTAGAAGGGCACTACATAGAAGTGTATTGTTCACAGTACTTGCTAGATGCTTAGAAGGTCAACAGTGCAACAGTAACAAATTAAGCATACGGCATAACGTTTGATTATTCCTGAGTCATTTGCATGAGTAACTGAAGACCAGGGATGTCCAACCAAATCGCTTCAAGCATAAATCATCCTTTTGATGCCTTAGGTGGTTATTTTCCAAAATTAGTATGCCAGGCCAGCAGCATTAAACGGGGGTTTATAGGCGAATTGAAAGTATCCTGAATGAACATCCCTGGTGTTCAAGATGGCGAATATCAAATACGTTCTTGTGTACAAAACATAGACTTTGTTTAAAATAAAGCATCATTGCAAATCATTACTCCTATAGATACTCTTTCTGTAGAGAATGTAGAGGAGTAGTCCCATGTGGCGACATGCTATAATATTGTGTTTATGGATAAAGGTGAGTATCTCCTAAGAGATTTGCAGGGTACTGGTATGCAGGAGATCGATTAAATCCAACAAGATCTTGAACATGTGGGCAAAGTCATCTTCAGTGTGAATGTGAAAAGGGTTGTATTACCTCATGTAGGATAGGACCTACGATTGCGGAGCTGGGTGCATTCGGTGTTCATAAGGTAGTTGGAGTCAGCATAGAATGGGGTTCTGCGGTCCAGGTGTGTCCGGGCGATGTGTGTGGCACAAAAGAAATTCTCATTGTCCATCTAGGAGGTAGAGCAAAGCTTCTGCAGTTAGGGGATGAGGGGTGAAGCAAGCAAGGTAAAATTCTGGTAGGTGGGCCAGCAAGAGAAAGTAACGTACAACAAGGTGTATAGCATACCATGGGAGAAGGAAGAAGGAGTCAAATGCAGGGCTGTTTACTCACGAGTGGCAGTGTATGGCTGGAGCGAGTTAGGTTAGGCCTCTAGGCGGTCCCGTCTCGTGGATGGTGAAGGTGAGTGTTCTGGGCCACGTGTCGTGATGAGTGGGCTTTCAGAGATACCGGGTCCACTTTGTGTCTGCGTGGTCTTTGGTATGGAGCCTTCGGCGATGGGTTAAGAGAGACCGGGAGCCATGGTTCTGACGGGAAATAGAGCTCATACCAGTCCGGAAGTTCAACCCGAGGAAGGTCAAGTTGGTTTACAGAAACTTTTTAAGTCTTCCGGTGTGCGTAATAGAGAAGAGCGTCCCCTAGCGGATGCAGGTAGTGCAAAAGGGAATTTCTATCGGTATTGTATGTTTCTGGTGCAAAGAGCATCCAGCAGGGGCGTAGGGCTCTTTTATTTTGGAGTGTTATCTGTGACAAGTCTTGGAACAGTTCCACTTCAGCGCCATTATAAAGAATTTGTTCCCTTTCCCTCACCTTTCAAAGGATTTCCTCCTTGAGGGGAAGTTAACCAGGCAACATATGATATCTCTAGGTGGCTCATTCTCCCTGGCTTGAGGGCGTAAAGCACAATGGGCCCTTTCCACACCTATAGGCAAGTCTGCCGGACGATCAATCAAATTATTAAATATTGTACACAGGGTCTGCTGTAGTGAGCTTAGGTCAGCACTTACAGGGACCCCCGTACTCGGATGTTATGCCTTCGACCTCGATTGTCGAGGTCTTCCACATGTCTGTGGAGGTCGAGCAATTGGGAGAGCTGAGAGTCGTAGGTGGATTGCACTTGACGAATGGCGGCCACATGCGTCTGGGAGGTTTGCTCCGCGGTTTCAATGAGGTGGGCAACCGCTTGGATGTCCAACTTTAAGTCAGCAATCACAGCCATAACTGTGCTTTTAATATCTGAGGCCATTTTCTCAAGGTCGAATAGACTAGGTGGCTGTGCTTGTCCGAGACAGGGGGTAGAACTTCCCAAAATCTGAATGTCGGACATCGCGTTAGGCGAGAATGGGGGTCTGGGCCTGTGATGCCACGTGTGCGGACAGCCTTTGGGAGTGGAAAATCTCCGGGATGTTTCTGCTCAGTTGTGTACCTGGGTCCATGGCAGCACGGGATGCAGAGGAGCTTCGGGTGGTTCTGCTCATAATAATGGTGAGGTGTAGGCTCCCCTTTAGGCAGGATTCGGTCCCCAGGTCGCAGGAGCTATCTGCTTATGCTGCCATCTCGGTCTCTGTCCAGGCCACGCCCCTGGGTTTTTATTTTTACCAAAAATATGTAGCAGAATACAAATTGGCCTAAAATGATGAAGAAATTTGATTTTTTACACATTTTTATTGGATATGTTTTATAGCAGAAAGTAAAAAATATTGTTTTTTTTTCAAAATTGTTGCTATTTATTTGTTTATAGCACAAAAAATAAAAACCACAGCAGTATGAATTAAAAGGAAAATAACCCATGGGGTTTTGTGTTGCAGACATAAATTCTAATTGGAATAAAAAAGTATATACATTTTATTGAAAAAATATTAACATACAATTGCATGAAAAAATGAGCTCTGCAAGTGAGGCCATTGCACATACATAATGTAAGACAACTGTACAGGTACATGAGCAACATGGCATGGTATAGGTATATATATTCATGCTGATACACTCCAACGTGTTTCGACCATTAATTCGTAGAGGTCTTCTACTGGGGAAAAGAGTACAATAACTCTACAAAGAGAATGTTTAGTAAAAATACTTGCATTTAAACAACAATGTGAGTCAATAGTCACACTCCAAAAAAATGTGTAGAATTTTAAGCTCATATTTACCACTGACAGCTGTATAGATAGCCTCCAAAATGCTGCACCCAGAGATTGCTGAAAGATCTAGTCTGTGCGGCCAGAGCCCCCGGGCCACCACAAATGAGCAAGCCATCCAACAAGTCACTAAAAGGGCCCACAAGAGGCCACACTTAAACCCGCACCGGGGGGCGGGGCGAGAGAGGAGAGGCGAGGAGGGGCCAGGAACAGGACCCAAAAATTGATCCCTAAATCCACTGTGGAATAGTATAATGATAATCATGAATTAGAAAAGGTATCCTTAAATCCTAAGCCATAAATAGTAGTAGTAGTGAAATGTGAATAAACTAGGAGAAAAAAGGCAGAGTAGTGTAGTGAAAATGGAAAAAGAGTGACGGGAGGGGTGACAGAGGGAGTGGGAAAAAGGGAAGGGGGGAAAGAGAAAGGGTGGTGGGGGTGTAAGTGAAAAAAAAATTGTTATATAAGACAGAGCTGGATCTTGCCAGTTCTGAAGGAAATGGAACAAGCCATAGGAAAAAGTGAAAAAAGTGAGTGAACAGGGGTAAATCCACAAATAAGCAAATAAAACAATGTTGCACACTGTAAAATGAAAACAATTGAAAATAGATGAAGGGTGCTGAAAGTGCGGAGAAATAGAAAAAAGCACCCCAAAATTAAGCAGGGATGTGTAGGTGAGAAAAGATAAAATAGATATGAGTGAAGGAGGATTATCTAATAGGGTAGGGTAATAGTATAATCAGTCAATGGTAGCATGCAGATAATAGGGCATGGCAGCCACATGTACTGCATAATATGAAAAAGACCAGCAATTTAAGGGACCTAAAGAACAGATGATATGTTCGTATAAGATTATTCAGTTGGGAGTGAATATAATGGACATGCTCAAAAATACAGTGCATACCCATGGATCTACAGAGCATTACTTACTTTAAATACAATTGGGAAATACACGTCTGTTCGTGGTCATCGCTGCCTGGGGTCTGAGAGAGATCCTAGGTACCCATAAGCTTATATATATATTTATCCTAAAGTGGCAGGGGAATAGGATAGGTCCTGGGCCTGGAGCATTGCCCCCCCCCCACATCCTCCACCATGCAGCCACCCCCCCGTCATGGCAGAGGGGGATGGAGCCGCGCAATTGTCAGTTAAAGTAACACAGTGCTGTATCGAAAAAATGGCCTGGTCATTAAGAAGGTAGATCCTTTTGGGGCTGAAGTGGTTAAACGCCCCTCTATTCTAGTGATGAAGCCTCCATTCATCATTTTAGCATTTGACACCTCCCAGACTGTCAGATACCTGTGTACCTTCCTCAGAGCCCTAAACAACTGCTGAAACCTGTACTGACATAGGCATCAGATGATGAAAATAAAGAAGGTTGTAGTGAATGTGGCACTGCTATGTTATATTTACATGCTATTACTTATATTTACATAATGCGCAATTGAAAAACTTCTCTATGGGTGTATATGAAATAATTCCTTCCAAATAAAGTGACAGGTGCAGATGCTACTCAACAATCCTTAAAATAGACATATATAAATCATATATCAAACATACATAAAGTTAAGTCCAAAGTGCAATAAAGTGACAGTTTGTGAAAAAGTCCTATTTATCGTATTCAAGTCCTAAAATTGATAAATAATCCTTCTGGAAATAAAGACCATCCTTCAAAAGCAAAGTGACTTGTGCCTTATTTTCTCTGTGCTTTCTAGAAGATATACGGTATATTAAGGGGCAAGTGCTTCACTCCGTGCTCTCCTATGTTAATTCACTCACCAGAGGGCTCTTCCCTCTAGGGGGTATTGCGCCTTTACAGCCACACTGCTGTATATTGAAACACAGACCTCCGCAGGTAGTATTCTCTATCAGCTCCTTCACCTCGATAGTACACAGTATATGCAAAGAGAAATCACACTCCGTAGTGCAATACCGTTTTTACTAGTTTTATTTTATGATAGAAGTATAGATATGCACTATGCTCTATCATAAAATAAAACTAGTAAAAACGGATGGTCTTTATTTCCAGATGGATTGTTTATCAACTTTAGAACTTGAATACGACAAATAGGACTTTTTCACAAACTATCACTTTATTGCACTTTGGATTTAACTTTATTTATGATATATGGTTTATACATTTATCTGAAGATTGTTGATTAATTATTGCACCTGTCACTTTATTGAAAGGATTGTTTTCATATACACATTATTTATGTTTTATATATGATTTATATATTTTTATTTTAAAGATTGTTGAGTAGCATCTGCACCTGTCACTTTATTTGGAAGGAATTATTTCATATACACTCATAGAGTAGTTTTTCAATTGTGCATTATGTTGATATACGTAATAGCTCGTAAATATAGCAGAGCAGTGCCACACCCACTACAACCTTCTTTATTTCACACAGACCCTACCTAGGTAGGTGTCACAGTGGAGGAGGCAGAACTTACCACAGTATAACTAACCATCAGCATGGAACAAACCCTAATTATTTCACATCAGATGATGGAACCATTGAGTGCAGCAGGGGACCAGGTCATTTAATTCTACTGGAAATGTTAAATGTCGAGTAGACCTTTGGAGACTGCTACACTGGAATGGATGGAAAATAGAGAAAACAGGCTTCTGGAAGGGTGAATATAAGAGTTTTTCTCTTGCAGGTCCCATGAATTTGTATGGTTTTACCATAATAGGCTTGACCCTAAGTACTAAAGCTGTTGGATTGGCATGACAGCCAGAACATTTTCAGAAGGGTCAGCAATGGTAGCTTTAATACAAACTAAGCATGGGTATACTTTAAATTATAAAAAAAAATGTGCCTTAGTTTCCTATGTCTTTTTGATGAATTTTGTCCCTGCATTCAAGTATGTATTTAGACAGCTAAACTGCAGTTATGTGGATAAATCGTAAGCCTTGCATGGAAGTGCCGAGATTTGCATCTCTTTCAGAAGCACGGCAGTAATAAAAAGTGAATGAGCAGTTTATTTTCCCTTCTAGCTTAAATTTAATACCTTACAAACTGAAAGTTCCAACAAATACACTTTGGTGTTACTTACAAAATTTAAATGAACCTGTGTTTATTTTAAGCAGCAGTAAGGTGTTGAAAAAGTTCCTTTTTTATTTTCTTGGGCATGGCTACATACTTGATGCACATATTCATTTCATTTTATTAGGCATGAGTGAACTGAGATAAAATTTGTGAATATTTTGCAATCCACTTTCATTTGATTTGCTTATTATTGATTTATTAAAGAAGTCCTTGTGATTTCTTACCATATCAATAAAATTATCCTGGCAGCTGTTGCATGAAAAATCAATTTCTCTCCCATCAGTGTGTTTATAAAGATGGCATGCTGAAAAGTATTATGGGTGCATCACAAACGAAATGTCCTGTGTTTGGATTTTAACTTTTGCCCATTTACTATGTACAAATTTGGCAGGTTATTTAGAATATGTGGCACACCTGGAAGGTCTTGTGCAGTGCTATATTAATCTATACAGGGAGTTGGGATACAAGCAATGGGCTGATAGGTGGAGGATTCCCTGCAATTAGGGATTTATTTGCCAAGGGCTTCACTGAGATGAGGAGGTAGGGTGCCCAGAGATAAATGTACTGTGATAGGGGTGCATTACCTGACAAAGGTTGAGCTGCATTGGGAGGAGGTTAGTTGCACAGGAAAGGCTGTGTACTGAAGGGGGCAATTTGAGTTAGCATGAAAGAGTGATGTGCTGTGAAATGAGTTAGCCAGGGAAGAATGCATGAGGGGAAAATGCACTGTGATAGGGGTTTCAGTTGACAAAGGAAGGGTGTTCTAAAATGGGAGCCCAGCCACTCTGTTTTCAGAAGGAGCTACATGCTGAGGAGCCTTGCATCCTGCCCCAGGCTTTGGAAGTTCTGTGAAATATGCCAACATTCCTGATCAGTTACCTTGGTGATCACTAAAGGATTGTTTGCAAACAAACTGCTTTAGCCTGCAGATGGAATTGTGGTATAGAGCTTAACTGGGTACAAAAACATGAATTAAAAAACTTCAAAAGTTTGATGTAGAACAGTTATGTTTAAGTAACTAAAACCAGTATTTTTTATTTTTTTTTTCCATTTGTTAGCTTACATTTGTTCTATAATAAAAGACAAGCAAGGTATAAATAACACTCTACTTAAAAAATGTAAAATAAATATTTAAGTAAAGAAGATAATCATATTGTTTTTAAGCTTTATGTGGTATTAGGCCCCTTTCACGCGATAAGCCTGCTCGTATCCACCTGTCTGTTTTCCAGGCGGATTCGGGCGGGCCATCCACTGACTCCTATGGGCAGGCGGATGTCAGTGGAGATGTGTCCGCTGACACCCATCTGACATCTGATCCGCTCAAGACAGACGTATGGTGATACGTCTGCCATCCATCTAGGCGGATCGGATGAGATCTGATGAAAATGGACGTGCTGTCCGTTTTTGTCCGATCTTCCCATAGAGATCAGCAGGGCTCTGACAGGTCCCTCCCTGCTCAGTGAGCAGAGATGGACCTGTCATCCGCCGGCTCAGCTGAGATCAACTGAGTGATCTCCTGCTGAGCTGGCGGACTCCTCTGAGTACATCTGCCCCATGTGAAAGGGGCCTAAAACCCAAAATCAAAAATGTACAGTACTATGTTGCGGCTTACCAATCATTCTTTTCTTAGGCTTTTTTTTCCCTTTGTTTTCACCTGTTGATCTAGCCAGTAACACACATCATGTATTACAGTGCCCCTGTTCTGGATGAACGAGCACAGGGACACCTTTGGACAGCAGCATTGTCAATCTGGAGGTAGGGGGATGTTAGATGCACAAACAAATTTAGATACACTAACACAATGAAGACAAACTCCAGCTAATATTTTAGAAGCAGTTACAGCAAAAACAACTCTGTAACTGAAACATTTTGCTGGAGAGTTTCTTCTTTTAAAATACAACAGACTTGAGGGAGATGGGCGGAGCCTAGCGGAGCAGACATGCATTGTTAGAGCTCCGCACCGCTGAGGAGAGAAGAGAAGGACAAAGCGGAGCCTGCAGGCTCAAAAGGTATCCATTTGAACCTTTTTGCCCCAGGGAACAAACTGTGAAAGTTTGGGCAGGAAATATGGTACTGGGAGGAAACCGTGGCAGAAATAAGAAATCACCTCACAAAGAGCTCACAGGCACTCACTGCAACTAAAGCAGCTCCAGTCACCTCACAAGATACAGCATCAGGGCGCTCTCACAGACAGAAAATGTCACAGCAAGACTCTCCATTTGAGTCAGATACAGAACAAATCCTCTCACAAACTTCTCCACAAGCCTCCTCAGCATCCCCAGTAATATTATTACAATTTGAAAAGATGCTTCATAAGGCTTTAAAACAAACCTCAGACCAAATAACAAAAAGCCTAACCAAAGAAATAAGAGAGCTGGGAAACCGCACCGCAGCCTTAGAAATAAAAATGGATGAAATTGAAATTACAACCCAAGAAAATATAACAGAATTGGAACAATTAAAAGAAGAAAATTTAATACTTCAAACTAAGCTCGAAGATTACGAAAATAGAGCCAGACGTTCAAACTTGCGCATAAGGGGAATACCTGAAACTGTGACAGACCTGCAATCTACTATTACTGCTCTATTACAAGAACTAAAGCCAGATATCCCTATTGAACGTTTAGAACTGGACAGAGTACACAGAGCCCTCACAGCCAAAAAGAAAGATGGACCCCCACGTGATATAATCACAAAATTTCATTATTACAGAACGAAAGAACAAATACTAATTGCTGCAAGAGAAAAAAAGGAACTTAATTTTCAAGGACACAATTATCAAATTTTTGCTGACCTATCCCAACTTATTATTACTAAAAGACGATCCATGAAACCCCAACTAATGGAACTGCAACGCCACAACATTATGTATCAATGGGGCTTCCCCTTTTCCGTCAGATTTAACTACCAAGGTACAATTTACAGAAGCAGATCAGCAGATGAACTACAACAAACCCTTTTAAAATTAAATCTGACAGAACCCACAAGCAGCAACTCTCCCACACGCAGAAGAATGGCATCATCTTCACCTTCAGGCAGCACTCAGAAAATTTCAGAACAAAATGGGAATCATCATTCTCACAAAAGAGGCCGTTATGCCACATCATCCATGGACCAAGAAGATTCAATGGACTGACATCCTAATTCCTGATATCTCTTCATTTATTATACTAAGAGATGGTTCTCTATAAAAAACCTGTATTTATAACTGAATGTAACTGCATTCTGATAGTCACACACTGTGTGGGATCATGTTACATTCCAGTTATATTTCTTATTACTTCTGATTCAAATAGCCTTAGAATATATAAGTGAAATAAGGAAATTCTTGTTCAGTTATATATTATCAGGTAATAACAATAGATTTATTTCTTTTTAGGACAAATATGTTCAATAATCCAGAAGTAATGGAAGCTTTTTCTTTCTTTTCTTAAAACAAATATATTATTACCTAACTAGTTCCTAGAATTATGTTTTTGTTTATTCTAATCTGAAGCAATACAACCTCAATTTTATGAGTTAACATATCTAATAATCTATAATTGAAACTATCTTCATCAATACCAAAGTTATTAACAGTACATTTCTAACTGAATTATTTAGCCTAGGGCAAGACTAACCATATACAACCACCCTGGAATAAATAATTTCAACAAAAACTATATTCTGCACTCCAATTAATGAAACATCATTTTGATGTCTTTTGACATAGCCCTCCTCATTCTCCCAACCATATTATGTGGGAGTGTGACGAAGGCACTTATTCCCCTGAGAGAGATATTTATTCTCTTTCACGGGTAAATTGTGATTACTTGCAAAAAATAATTTATACAATGTATCATCTAATCTCATATGTTTTTTGTTTACTCTTTACTCCAGAATTCACTGGTTTCTTTTCTATCTATTCATCTCTTCAGTCCACACAGGTTGATCTGCGCAGTCAGCTCTGCATAACAAAAAGTAAGTCAAAACTATTTGATCTGTTGCCATGGCACCACTGAATATACTTTCCCTGAATGTTCAGGGAATAAATGTCCCTCAAAAAAGGACCAAAGCCTTCCGTACTTTCCATAACAAGAAGGCTCACATAGTATGCCTCCAAGAAACACACTTCACCAAAGATTCTACTCCAAAATATATTTCTCCTTTTTATCAACAAATTTACACGGCTTCTGCCTGTACCAAGCAAAGGGGAACTCTAATTGCATTTCACCGATCCACACCATTCACCTTATCATCAGAAATTAAAGACCCAGAAGGTAGATACCTGATACTCATGGGTTATATAATGGATACAGCAATCACGGTGATTTCCTACTACGCTCCTAACAAACAACCTACACCATTCCTCTCACATATATTACAAGTGATTAATACACACAAAATAGGAACAGTGATAATGTGTGGGGATTCGAACCAGGTCCTCCTCCCATTTCTAGATAAATCACCTTTTACACCATCCAAAATAACCTCTAGATTACCTTTTTCTCAACTTCTTTCCAAATACAATCTGGTAGATTCGTGGAGAGAAAGTAACCCAATGAAAAAGAAATTCACTTATTTCTCGCACCCTCATCAAACCTTCACCAGAATAGATCATATTTTTCTAACAATAGGAATGATACCAGAAATTATTGCATCAGATATAATTCCGATTCCGTGGTCTGACCATAATGCAGTATACACTACTATAGCCTCAGCCATACCAAAAGCGCATGACCCAACGTGGTACTTACCGGACATAATGCTCAAACACCCACTACATCAGATGGCCATTGAACAAGCTTTAAAGGAATACATATCAATTAATAATACAACAGACATCTCCCCAATAACACTGTGGGAAGCTCATAAGCCTGTCTTGCGTGGTACAATACAAAGACAAATGGCACTATTTAAACAGGAATGCAAAAATCTAGCAAAAAAACTAGAACTCAATTTTAATGCAGCCTACATATCATTTCAAGATAATCCATCTCAGAGTACAAAATCTCATCTGGAAAAATCTAGATTGGAATACGATCTATTTCTCACTGAGTCAGTTGATAAATCCCTCAAACGCTCCAAACACAATTTCTACATGAATACAAACAAACCAGGTACATATTTGGCTCGGGCATTAAATTCAACTAACAAATCTTTCAAACCAATACGTTTGAAATTATCAAAAAATGTTTACACTTGTAATCCAGTTAAAATAGTCCATAAATTTCACTCACATCTCGCAACTTTATACAAGACAAACAATGAATTTAATCCTACAGAGGCTGAATCCTTCTTCTCAAAAATAACCTTACCTGAGTTATCTCAGAATCAAAAAAGCAGTTTGGATGAGCCTATAACTATAGATGAAGTTGCTAACGCCATAAAAGACCTAAAACTTAACAAAAGACCAGGCCCAGACGGCTACTCGGCTTTATACTATAAAACATTCTCAGAAATACTCTCTCCCATTCTCACTGAAACTTTTAACAAACTTCTAGATGGACATTCTTTTCGGCAAGAAACACTGATGGCAATTGTTTGTATGATCCCAAAACCCCTTTCTGATGATACTTCCTGTGTGAATTATCGGCCTATCTCTCTGTTAAACCTCGATATTAAATTATTAGCAAAAATAATAGCAAAACGCCTCAATAGCATTATAGGAAAATTAATACATAGAGATCAAGTAGGCTTCATGCCAAATAGACAGGCAGGCGATAATATACGCAGGGCAGTGTTATTGGCACATATTGCTAAAAAACGGAAAATCTCTTTATGTTTTCTATCTCTCGATATTAAGAAGGCATTTGACACAGTATCCTGGCAATATATGCAATATTCATTACAAAAATGGGGTTTTGGACCCCACTTTTTAACATGGATCAAAGCATTATATAATAAACCCAAAGCCTATATAAAATATGCTGGATACAAATCTGAAGCCTTTAATATCGAAAGAGGTACCCGACAGGGTTGCCCATTATCTCCCTTATTATTTGCCCTTATACTCGAACCCATGGCCCAATACATCAGAACAAACCAAACTATAACTGGCATTGAAGTAGGAGGTATTACACACAAATTATGTATATTTGCAGACGATATATTACTTTTTCTATCATCACCACAGGTCTCTGGTCCTAACTTATTACCAGCTCTTGATGGATTTGCAGCCCTATCCGGCCTTATGATTAATCCTAAGAAATGCCTAGTGCTTAATATTTCACTCACAAACATGGAATTGATCCCGGCTAGGGCTGCACTCCCATTCACATGGGCAGAAAAATCAATCCCATATCTTGGAATTCATTTAACAGCATCTCATTCTGACTTATTCTCAACCAATTATCCTCCTGTATTAAGACAGATCACAAATCTAATAAAACAATGGTCGCAACTTCCTTTATCCTGGATAGGGAAGATTAATGCAATCAAAATGACTATTCTACCCAAATTGCTTTATCTATTCAGAGTCCTCCCTATTCCAATTCCTTCCTATTTTTTGAGAATAGTACAAAAAAGAGCAACTTAGTTTATATGGGGCTCTTCTAAACCACGTATACCTATACACACACTACATCTTCCCAAAAATAAAGGAGGCCTGGGATACCCTAATTTTACTAACTACTACAGAGCAGCACATTTGGCCAGTCTGTCCAAATACCATGCAAAACAGGAAATCCCATTATGGGTATTTATAGAGGCTTCAGAAAATGACCCTCTATTAATATCAAATTTATTATGGCTTGATCCTAAAGACCGCTTTAAAATTCATAATCCCATAACTAAACACTTCTTATCTCTCTGGGATAAACTAAAAACCAAATATCAGTTACAATCTCCACACAATCCTCTCCTTTCTTTTATCAGAAATCCGGCCTTTTATCCGGCATGGATCTACCCAAATTCTTTTAAAGCTTGGACAACATCAGGCATTCAGACACTAAATTACTTCATAGCATCTAAATCATTCCTTTCATTCCAATTGCTTAGAGAAAAATATGATCTACCAAACTCTGAGATATTTAGATATCTCCAAATCAAAAATTTCTATACACCATTCCTAAAGGGGGATACACCATTATCCCAATTATCCATTTTTGAATCAATCTGTACAAAAGATCCATTTGCTAAAGGTACAATTTCATCACTTTATAATCAATTATATGGAGTAGCAAATCTTAATAGATCCTCTTACGTTCAGAGGTGGGAGGAGGACCTGGGACGAACTTTAGAAGACACGGACTGGTCTAACATATGGCTCACATCTAAGTCATCTTCACCCAACATCTTAGCACTGGAGACAAATTATAAAGTCCTAACTCGCTGGTACCTTGTACCCGCTAGAGTGGCAAAATATTCACCTAATACCTCAGCTCTTTGTTTTCGAGGATGCCCAGAAATAGGCACACATTTACACATATGGTGGACGTGCCCAGTAATCCAAACCTTCTGGAAGGAAGTCTTCGTGATTGCATCTAAAATATTTAAAAAAATAATACAACCAGATCCATATTTAACTTTACTTAATCTAAAACCGGAATGGTTAACACTCTCTCAATTCAAACTTATGATCCAACTAATAACGGCTGCAAAACAAACAGTGGCCAAGGCATGGAAATCTCCTACATTGGTACTAGCAGAAACAATTCACAGAATGAATAATACAATGTCCCATGCTAAGATGGTAGCCATCGATCAAAATCAAATTCCAAAATTTGAAAAACTTTGGCATCCTTGGATAAAACAACAGTTCCTGTCAAACTTCAATGACTCTGTCCTGTTGCCATGGTAACGGATTAAATGACTTACAGAGATACCCATTCTAAGGCTTCAAAGAGAACTAAAAAGAATAATAAACTGACGAGCGGGACAACCTTGTGGACCATACATCTACCTTTCAACCCTTTTTCTTCTTTCTCTTTCCTTTTCTCCACCTTACGATTAAAGCTCATTATCAGAATTTATTTGACCTATATACACTCTACTTGTAAACAATATGTATAGTAGGTATAAATCATTTAAATACCTACAAAAGTAACTAAGGAAATGATATATATCTTTAATTTAGGTTTACGTGAACCCAATGTTTAATATTTGAAATTTCATGATATTTACCTATATAAACCCTACTGTAAAACAATGAGCTTACTTTATAGATCCTTGTAAACTTACTTTATGTATCTTTATAACATTGTATACTCAATAAACTTCTTTTGACAAGGAAAATACAACAGACTTATTGGCTAAATCACCAGATGAAAATAGAAGAAAAAATCCTAAACAAAATTAATGCAGCCATCACATCTAAGAAATGATCAGCTGCAATGTAATACATGTTTGCTTTTCGATTTAATACCCAATGTACACTGAAGATGCTAAAATTGATCTAGTGTTAAATGACCTCTGGTCATGTAGGGAAAACGTCTGATATTCCATTGTACAACATCAATGTATTTGTATCACTGATGAAAATGAACAGCACTTTATTGTTCCTTTGAAGCAAGTAGATCTCTGATTGCACAATGGCTAATGGGAATAGAAAAAAACATTATGACCAGAAGGTTAATTTAACCACTTCAGCCCTGAAAGGATATACCACCTTCCTGACCAAGCCTTTTTTTGCGATACGGTACTGCGTTGTTTTTAACTGACAATTGCGAGGTCGTGCAACATTGTGCCCAAACAAAATTTATGTCCTTTTTTTCACACAAATAGAGACTTCTTTTTGATCACCTCTGCAGTTTCTATTTTTTGCGCTATAAACAAAAAAAGAGGGACAATTTTGAAAAAAAAAGCAATATTTTTCACTTTTTGCTATAATCAATATTCCCAAAAAATATATAAAAACAAAAATTTCTTCCTCAGTTTAGACCAATATGTATTCTTTTTTTTTTTTGGTTAAAAAAATCGCAATAAGCGTATATTGATTTGCGCAAAAGTTATTGTGTCTACAAAATAGGGGATAGATTTATGGCATTTTTATTATTAATTTTTTTTAGTAGTAATTGCGGCGATCTGCAATTTTTATCATGCCTGAGACATTGTGGCGGACAGATCGGACATTTTTTACTCTATGTTGGGACCAATGGCATTTATACAGAGATCAGTGCTATAAAAATACACTGATTACTGTGTAAATGTCACTGGCAGGGAAGGGGTTAAACACTAGGGGGCGATCATAGTTAGTCAGGTTGAAAAAGTCTATCAAGTTCAAAAAAAATACAATCCCATATATACACAAACCTCTACACCCACAGTTGATCCAGTGGAAGGCAAAAAACCCTAGCAAAGCATGCTCCAATTTTCTACAGCAGGGGAAAAAAATCCTTCCTGATCCCCCGAGAGGGAATTAGATTTTTCCCTGGACCAACTTTACCTATAAATGTTAGTACCCAGTTATATTGTGTACATTTAGGAAAGAATCGAGGCCCTTTTTAAAGCAATCAGCTGAGCTTGCCAGAACCACCTCTGGAGGGAGTCTATTCAACATTTTCACAGCTCTTACTGTGAAGAAACCTTTCTGTATTTGGAGATGAAATCTTTTTTCCTCTAGACATAAAGAGTGCCCCCTATTCCTCTGTGATGACCATAAAGTGAACAACCCAACACCAAGTTCACGATATGGACCACTTATGTATTTGTACGTGTTGATTATATCCCCCTTAATCTCCTCTTCTCAAGAGGGAATAGATTCAGTTCCTCTAATCTTTCCTCATACTTGAGCTCCTCCATGCCTCTTATCGGTTTGGTTGCCCTTCTCTGCACTTTCTCCAGTTCCCTGATATCCTTTTTCAGAACTGGTGCCCAAAACTGAACTGCATATTCCATATGAGGTCTTACTAATGATTTGTACAGGGGCAAAATTATATCTCTCTCTCTAGAGTCCATACCTCTCTTAATACATGAAAGGACATTGCTCGCTTTGGAAACCGGTGCTTGGCATTGCATGGTATTATTGAGCTTATGATCTACCAAACCCCCAGATCCTTCTCCAACATTGATTCTCCCAGTTGTACTCTCCCTAGTATATATGATGCATGCATATTCTTAGCCTCCAAGTGCAAAACTTTACATTTATCAACATTAAGCCACTTAGTTGACCGATTAGACAGTGCATTGAGGTCAGCTTGTAAATTGGAGACATCCTGTAAGGTTGTTATTCCACTGCATAGCTTAGTGTCATCTGCAAAGACAGAAATGATACTTTTAATCCCAGCCCCTATATGATTTAAAAAGTTATTAAAAAGTAAGGGTCCCAGAACTGAACCTTGGGGTACACCACTGATAACCTTAGACCATTCAGAGTACGAGTCATTACCACTACTCTCTGAATTCTGTCTTTTAGCCAGTTTTCTATCCATTTGCAAATTGATCTTTCCAAGCCTGTAGACTTTACCTTACACATGAGCTGTGTGTGGGGAACTGTGTCAAATGCTTTTGCAAAGTCCAGGTATACCACGTCAACAGCCACCCACCTGTCCAAGGTTTTACTTACCTCTGCATAAAAAGAAATGGGGTTTGTTTGACAACTTCTGTCTTTCATGAATCCATGATGTCTGTTGCTTAAAATATTTGTTTTCCAGCAAGAACTCATCTATGTGGTCTTTTATTAAACTCTCCAGTATCTTCCTGATTATAGAAGTTAAACTAACAGGTCTATAGTTACTCTTTTAAAATATGGCCACCACATTGGCCCTGCCCCAATCCTGTGGTACCATTCCAGTTATTAACGAGTCCCTAAAAATTAGAAACAATGGCCTTGAAATGACAGAGCTCAATTCTTTTAGGATCCGTTGGTGGATGCCATCTGGTCCAGGTGCTTTATCCACCTTTATTCTGTATAAATATTTCTGGACCATATCCCTTTTGAGCCATTGTTGATCATTTGTCTGTGTCAATACCATCCCCATTATGAACATAAGCTCCCCCATGCTCCTTTGTATACACAGAGCTGAAGAAAGTATTTAATAAATTTGCCTTCTCTTTGTGTCCAGTCACCCACTCTAGATTGTTTCGTAAAGGACCTACATGCTCAAACTTGACCTTTTTACTATTAATATATTTGAAGAATTTTTGGGGGTTTGTCCTGCTATCTTTTGCAATCTGTCATTCATTTTGAATTTTTGTGTCCTTGATTTCCTTTTTACATATTCTGTTATATTCTTTGTAATATTTAAATGATGGTAGCATTCCTTCATTTTTACATTTTTTAAAAGCTCTATTTTTATTATTTATAACATTTTAAAAATGTGAACTTTGGCCGTGAGGCACATAGGTTTTATTTTTAGCCTTTTAAACATATTGCCCATGGGAATATACTTTGCAGTGAGTTTACATACAGTCACTTTGAAGAATTCCCATTTCTGTTCTGTGTCCATTGATGCCAATATTCCCTCCCAGTCTAAGTCCTGGAGAGCAGCCCTCATCCTTGGAAAATTTGCTTTCTTAAAGTTAAGTGTATTTACTGTATCTTACCCCTACGTGTTTGTTGATTACAGCTAACATTAAATGAAATCATGTTATGGTCACTGCTACCCAGATGCTCTTTTATATGAATATTGGTAATAAGCTCTGCATGGTTTGAAATGACCAGGTCCAGCAGAGCGTCATTCCTATTCAGGGCCTCAATAAACCGGACCATAAAATTGTCTTTTGACAGGTTTAATACATTTTTGCCTTTTAACTGTCCCAGCAGTGCCATTACTCCAGTAAATTTCCAGTTAGTTAAAATCTCCCATTATTATCACTATCCCAGCCCTTGCAGCCCTTTCCATCTGTGCAAGAAGCTGAGTCTCTACCTCCTCACTAACACTGGGAGGTCTATAACAAACTCCAATGACACATTTTACACAGCATTTTTATCAGCATAAAGCAGGGCGGGGATCTGATGTCACACACACTGCAAAGCTAGACACAGAGCTCCATGAAATCTGATAGCTGATTGGTGGTAAGGGATACATCTTCCTCTAACAGGCTCATAGAGAAAAATACAGAGATGTGACTGAGTCATCTGTTGTGTTCTGGAGGGGGCAGGCCATCTCCTGAGGAGATGAGTTGTCACCAGAGTTCTATTAGTGACTCGGTCACATATCGGGTAACACCAGAACTGTGTGGACCACTACAGAGGAAACCCAAACGTGTATAAGTGAAATATAGTGATTTGTTAAGATAAGTGAATAAACACAACCACCTCCATTATAATACAATGTGCAACCAACCAACCACAAACAGAAACCCACAAATAATAATAATAAACAGACAGATATATATACATATAAAGGGGGATACCGGAATCATAATCGGAGCCAGGCCAGGGTCGTCAATGGGATGTCAGCAGCTGGGGATAGGGAACAAACAGGACAAGGAGAGGATTAATGGATCAGGCTGTAAGGTAAAGGTAAGGGTAACAGGATCACAAGAGGGACGGGTACAGGTACAAGGCACAGGGTTCAGCTACAGGGATCAGGTTCAGAGACGGGATCAGGATCAGGTTTCAGAGATCACAGAATCAGGTCAGGGTGCAAGGCAGATACCAAGGCAAAGTGTGTGTGTGCTCTTTGCCGGGTATTTATACATATCTCCTGCAATCGGGCTCAGGTGATGCCTGATCACAGGAGATGATGTCGGCTCCACACTGCACAGTACTGCGGCTCAAAGATCAAATAATACCACCAGCAGGAGAGAGCTCCCCTGACAGTTCCAGACTGTCAGGAGACACCCGCTGGTGGACATTAGTACTGCACACTAGATGTCTGACAATGCTACCAGCAGGTGGAACAATTCCTGACAGTACCCCCCTTAAAGGAGTGGCCTCCAGATGCCCCAACTAGCCACTGCTGGGAAAAGTCCAAGGCATCAAGCCAGGTAATGGGCAGAGTCACACCAAGCTGGGCATGAAGAAATTTCAAAGCATTGAGCTAGGCAGTGGGCTGAGTCTCATCAATCTGGGCATGTGGAAGGTCCTTGGCTTTAAACCGGACAATGGGCAGAGGCACCTCAGGCTGGGCAGCGGGCAGCGACACATAAGCTGGGCAGTGAGCAGTGTTACATCAAGCCGGGCAGTAGGCACATCGAGCTGGGCAGCAGGCAGAGACACATCAGGCTGGGCAGTGTGCACCTTAAACTGGGCAGCAGGCATAGACATAACAAGTTCGGCAGTGGGCACAGGCACCTCAAGCTGGGCAGTAGGCACGTCAAATTAGGTAGCAGGCACAGGAATCTCAAGCTGGGCAGCAGGCATGGGCACATCGAGCTGGGCAGCAGGCACGGACACATCAAGTTGGGTAGCAGGCACAGGCACATCAGACTTGGCAGCAGGCACATCAAGAGTGGGTAGCAGGCACATCAAGCTGGGCAGCAGGCATGGACACATCAGGCTGGGCAGCAGGCACATTAGGCTGGGCAGCAGGCACAGGCACATGAGGCTGAGTAGCAGGCATGGGCACATCAGACTGGGCAGCAGGCATGGGCACATCAGGCTGGGCAGCAGACAGAGGCACATCAGGCTTGGCAACAGACAGAGGCACATGAGGCTTGGCAACAGACAGAGGCACATCAGGCTGGACAGCAGACAGAGGCACATCAGGCTGGACAGCAGACAGAGAGACAGAGGCACATCAGGCTGGACAGCAGACAGAGAGACAGAGGCACATCAGGCTGGGTAGCAGGCTCTGGGTTTCCAGCAGGGCAACAGGCTCCAGGTCATCTGGTAGGGTAGCAGGCTCCACAGGCTTGGTAACAGGCACCGGAATCTCAGACCGGGAAACGGTCACTGGAACCTCAGACCGAGAAACGGGCTCCGGAACCTCAGGCTGGGACACTGGCACCAGGACTTCAGGCTGGGACACTGCCACCTGGACTTCAGGCTGGAACACTGGCATCGGGACTTCAGGCTGGGACACTGGCACTGGGCCTTCAGATTGGAACATGGGCACCGGAACTTCAGGCTAGATAGCAGGCAGAAGGTCAGGGTTAGGTTCAGTATCATCGGAGGAAGACTAAAGCAAGTTGGTTGGTGAGGAGGCAGGTTGGGTTACTGGCAGGTTCCTGTGAGTTGGAAAGAACTTTCGTTTCTTTTTTGGCTTGGCTACTGAAGTCCTATAAGTAACTGCAGGACTGTAGGTATGGGATGAAGCAGACTGGAGAGGAGGGTTGGAATGGGGCAGGGAAGAGGAAACAGTAGCTAGAGGAAGTTCTTGTGGGATTGTAGGCAGCAGAGAAGAGACAGGTGGATTAAGGGCAGGATAGGTGCAGGGAGTAGAAACTGGGTAATGGTATTTGGTGGGAAGCAGAGTATACTGGGCTGCGACTGAGGTTGCCATGTGATGGGGAAAAAGACATTTGGGCAGGTGTCTGATGGCAGAGGTGGTTTGCTGTGGTTTGGCTGAGGCTGACTGTAACATATCAGACAATGCTAAAAGTAGTGGTTGCAAAAACTGCAGTTCAATTCTGCCTGTCTGACAAGGGCCTGTACAGAATCAATGGACTCTGTTATTACCTGTTGGGAACAGGCTGAGTAGTGTTCAAAAAAGTACGTGGGATCATCTTCCAAAAGCCATACCAGAGAAACAACTTGATTAATACTGAAAAGGGGAGAAAAATCATCATGGCCCTTTGGAATACAAGGCAGGGCCAACTCTGTACATATTTGAACTAAAGGCTGCACGTCCCCAAACAGCATACAACCCTGTTCAACCAGGGAGTGAGCCAAACAAATAATTTCTAGCAGCTGGTCACTGATCCACTCTTTCAGTGTCTGGCGGAGATATTCACCACTCTCTGACGCCAGCAGAGCATAGTAAGCAATTACATTAGAATTCATCTCACAAATGTAAACAAAACCAAGATGGTTCCTCTGTGCAGCCACTTCTGGTCAGGGATGACCTTGGTATACTGTCACATATCAGGTAAGACCAGAACTGTGTAGACCGCAACAGAGGAAACCCAAACGCGTATAAGTGAAATATAGCAATTTATTAAGATAAATGAATAAACACAACCACCTCCAATATAATACAATGGCAACCAACCAACCACAAACAGAAACCCACAAATAATACTAATAAACAGACAGATTTATACATATAATGGAGATACCAGAGTCATAAACGGAGCCAGGCCAGGGTCTTCAACGGGAGGTCAGCAGCTGGGTATAGGGAACAAACAGGACAAGGAGAAAATGGATGGATCAGGCTGTAAGGTAAAGGTAAGGGTAACAGGATCACAGGAAGGATGGGTACAGGTACAAGGCACAGGGTTCAGGTACAGGGATCGGGTTCAGAGACGGGATCAGGATCAGGTTTCAGAGCTCACAGAATCAGGTCAGGGTGCAAGGAAGATACCAAGACAAATTGTGTGTGTGCTTTGCCGGGTATTTATACATATCTCCTGCAATCAAGCTCAGGTGATGCCTGATCGCAGGAGATGATGTCGGCTCCACACTGCCAAGAACCACCGGCTGGTGGGCGCCAGTACTGCTGCCCAAAGATCAAATAGTCCCACCAGCAGGAGAGAGCTCGTCTGACAGTTCCAGACTGTCAGGAGACAACCGCTGGTGGACAACAGTACTGCATGCCAGATGTCTGACAATGCTACCAGCAGGTGGAACAATTCCTGACAGACTCATGCAGACAGCAGAGGGATCAGAGATCAGGGAAGAACCAGACTTTATTTGGATTCAGGCTAGTACACACTATGGAGAAATATGCTTTGTTCACTTTTCATATCTGAAGTTTACAACCACTTTAAGCAGTTTGCAAAAATTGCAAAAATTGTCTGTAATAAGAAACCATTTTTTCAGAAGAATAACACATATAGTTTTAAAATGCATACAAATTTGTAGGCCGCACCTATCCCTCCTTCTATACCAAATTTTACCTTCTAATGAATAAAGACACTCCACAACGTAACTTGGAATATAATTGGCCACGGCACGTTTATTGGTGTAAACTGTAAATAACTTAAATCAATTCAATCATTTTATTAATGCATAAAATTCTCACTTGTAAATAATAAATATAAACAGCTCAGTCTTCAGGACTCTAGCAATACGCATATCAATAAAACAAGTCCCCACATGGCGGGCTTGAATTATCAAGGCCGGCCTACCCCACAATCACGGCCAATTTGATGCTATTTTGCAATCCAACATTTAAAATGTCTAAACCTATATCAGACAGATGGACTCCATCTGCCTTGTATAGACCTTTGAAACCTCCCTCTAAATCCCTATGTCTATAGGAAAAACCTCCGATAACTGGCATTAATTTTTCCATGGATCTATTTACATGACGCCTGATCTTTTCCATATTTTTAAATTGAGCATCTTGTAGCCATATGAGCCTAGGAACTATTTCCGAAAATATTATAGTAGTATTCGGGGAAGACAATTTAAATGTATGTAGATCACGCTTCATTGCAAACATCAGACCTAGGGTTTTAGCTCTACCCACAACGTTTACCCTCAAATAGACGATTAGGATATCTGGGACTGGACACAATTCCAATAACCTGGAGAGATAAAAAGACAAATTTAACCATTTTAGACCACGGATTCCTCTCCATAACACTTGAAATTTCTCAGGATCCATTGAAAGATTAGGTTTAAAGCAATGCATCCTGGATCTTTTATTAGCCCAAAAATTAAAGGAGTGGCCCAGGATCCAAATCATTCTTCTATTACCTACAAAAAGAAAATTAAAGAGAGAGATCAGGTCTGAAATAAATGTTAAATAGCTGTGAGTCCCATCTGCCTATTTTTTTAATTATTGTGTCTTCAAGGCCCATTTTTGCAGCTTCCATTGCTGCACCAATCCTAAATGAGTGGGATGTGAAATTAAATGCTTGTAGCCCTAACTTCAACAAGAATTTGTTGAGAACCATGTTAAATTGATATCCTGTAAGGGGTGACCCATCCGAATGAACCAAAAAATTTCCTTTACTGGATGGTCTAATTGCTAGATACTCATTTACAGTTCTTAATGGACAAATTTTGATTTCTCCACAACTATAAAGAGTAATCCATACACCTTTACTTGTTTTGTCTGTTTTGGAATTTGCAATAAATATATTAGGTCCTGCCCTGTGAATCATCATGTGATGGGACAACAGGATTTTTTGCTTTTGGGTAAACAATGGGGAATTTTCCTCTTTGTGGGACTTTTAAGGGCAGGAATCTCACAACATTACATCAAAAATATAAACAAAGGTTTTTATTTGTCAAAAAGTTAAAAGGACATGACAATGTTTAAAAAGATAAACACAGAGTGGATGCCGAAAGATTTTGTTCAATAGTGCTGATACAACAGTTTGCATAACTAATTGTCAAAAACACACTTAACCCCACACATGCTGTTTCAACGAAAGAAAGCTGTACAATAAAGTCCGACGCGTTTCGAGATTTTATAGTTGTTGAGACCTCTTCTTCAGGGGATGATGGTGAGGTGTGTTGTCTGTCTACAAACCTTTTTAGGGCAAAAAGAAAAAGGATACAGGGAAGCTGAGTAAACAACATCGTATACATCACAACATAGTGGATATTCAAATTTGTTAACAGAACATAAACATGATGAAATACAGGAAATGTTCTAACCGTGTTGTTCTTTAATCAGCATCGAATAGCATCCATTTAAAAAAAATATATAATGGGGACGGAGTGGTTTACCAATGGTGGTCAGAACAAGGAGCCATCGCTAACACCGAAGGATCAAATGCATCCACAGTCCAGGACACAACACAAAGGGTGTCTTTCCCACCGGCTAATGGCCCTCTAAGTATCAGTTGTTGTTGGGTACTGTTATACACTACAAAGAAGAGGGGGGAAAGAAACAGTATGGTAACAGAGTGTCCCAAATGGGTGGAAGAAGAAACAAATTTATGTCTAGTTAGTCACTCACTTACTAAAAAGTTAGCAAAGCTAAATCTATGCACTCTTTTTGCATATACATACCTGTTGACGCAAACGGGGTGAATTACCCCCCTGCGTATTACAACAGGGGTGTCTCAGAAAGTATTGTTGAGTCTGCAACACCAACAGGGGTTTCAATAGGGCCCCCTGCAGTAAGTAGCTGCACCACCATTGGTAAACCACTCCGTCCCCACTTTATATTTTTTTTAAATGGATGCTATTCGATGCTGATTAAAGAACAACACGGTTAGAACATTTCCTGTATTTCATCATGTTTATGTTCTGTTAACAAATTTGAATATCCACTATGTTGTGATGTATACGATGTTGTTTACTCTGCTTCCATGTATCCTTTTTCTTTTTGCCCTAAAAAGGTTTGTAGACAGACAACACACCTCACCATCAGTCCCTGAAGAAGAGGTCTCAACAACTATAAAACCTCGAAACGCGTCGGGCTCTATTGTACAGCTTTCTTTCGCTGAAACAGCATGTGTGGGGTTAAGTGTGTTTTTGACAATTTTTTATGCAAACTGTTGTATCAGCACTATTGAACAAAATCTTTCAGCATCCACTCTGTGTTTATCTTTTTAAACATTGTCATGTCCTTTTAACTTTTTGACAAATAAAAACCATTGTTTATATTTTTGATGTAATGTTGTGAGATTCCTGCCCTTAAAAGTCCCACAAAGAGGAAAATTCCCCATTGTGTATCTATATAGGGATGCGGGCAGGTTGTCTCATTCCACAAAGTCCTGGTCACGATTATATATATTTGTTCTTGGGTAAAAGTTCAGATATTCTTATAGCACCAAAAAATGCTAATACAAAAGCAGTTATAAATAATATTGACTCAAATCCAGAGAAGCATACCATATTTGTGACTCTGCAAATTTCTTTTAGTAATGAGATAGAGATGGGCCTTCTAGTATCTGGGAAAGAATGCTTCTTTTTGTAACCTATCAGGGCTTGTTTTTTAAAGAAGAAAGATGTACACTGAGGAAAACCTTGCAATTTAAAGAAAAAGGACACCCTTGCTAGTATCTTAGCAATCTGGCTATAGGATAGCTCTGCCTGCAGCAATGTGCATAAAAATATTTGAATGTTTGTCTCTGAAGGAGAATCAAACTGCAGCTCAAATTCCCTAGTGAATTTAGTCCACCTTTGCCATGCGGCCGTGTATTCTGCCCATGTGCTATTAGCCACCGAATTCTTGATTGACTCAATCAAAATTTTTAGATCAGGTTCCAAAGATGTTCGGGACATGCCTGTCCTTCCTTGTCCTCATTTGGCAGTAGCTGATGGAGTTTGTGTATCTGCAACTGAGATAATGCATCCACAATTTGATTTTCTTTACCTGGAACATGTCTTGCTGTTACTTGCTTTTACCCAGATATTAAAACGTAAACTTAAAAATACCAGGTCATTTTATTACCAGAAGGGATTTTGTTGATAGCCAATTTACTGCATAACCCCTTTATGGTCGGAATTAATTAGTATTCTTTTATTGGCAAATTTTTCACCCCATATTTCTAAAGCTACAATTAAAGGGGATAATTCAAGTAGAACTATGCTCTTAATGGCTTTCATTTGAATCCATCTTTCCGGCCACACACTACAGCAGCAGTGACTACCCCATATTGCAGCAAAACCAAAAGATCCAGTAGCATCCAGCTACAGTTTCATATCCAATGAGCATACAAAATCTGTTTGAAAAAATGAATGCCCGTTATATAAGTCAAAAAATGTCACCCATACCATGAGGTGCTCTTTAAGATCTGTTGTTAACCTAATGTGTGAAAATAGGGATTTAAGCCCAGACATAGCTATATATAGTCTTCTCAAGAATATCCTGCCCACCGGCATAACTCTGGTTGCAAATGCTAATCATCCTAATAACGATTAAAGCTCTTTTAATAAAAAAAATTCACCTTAACATCCAAGAAATCATTGCTTTTATCTCGTTAACTTTATTAAATGATAGCTGAAATTCTAAAAATTCTGTGTCTATTCTTATGCCTAGAAATTCAATGGATCTGGATGGCAAAAAAGTCCTTTCTTCCGCAAGGGGGACTCCAAATGTTTTTGTGATCGTACCAAACAATTGCAGCATGAATAAATGAATTGGAGATTGAGCAGGGCCAATAAATAGGAAGTCATCAAGGTAGTGTAATATACCATTATGGATGAGCCGAACACCCCCCAGTTCGGTTCGCAGCAGAACATGCGAACAGGCAAAAAATTAGTTAGAACACGCGAACACCATTAAAGTGTATGAGACAGGAACATGAATTTTAAGGTGAACACCATAATTTTTTTTAAATGGCGTGGGGCCCCCCCAAAAATCTATACCAGACCCTTATCCGAGCACGCAATCTGGCAGGCCGCAGGAAAAGAGGGGGGGTGAGAGAGCGCCCACCCTGAACCATACCAGACCACATGCCCTCAACATGGGGAGGGTGCTTTGGGGTAGCCAAAGCACTGTGTCCCCATGTTGATGGGGACAAGGGCCTCATCCCCACAACCCTTGCCCAGTGGTTTTGGGGGTCTGCGGGCGGGGGCCTTAATGATGAACCTGTCAGGAAGGATAAATGGTGTTTTAAGCAAAACAAGTTGGGATCCTTTTTAGGGATAATTCCTAAGGTAGATATTCAAATATTTTTAAATGGAGGGAAAATAACTGCTATTCTATTTGAAAAGTTTTCCCAAAAAAGTGTGTAACTAAAACAGGGTGACACTGTAGGTACTGCTAAAATGGTGTGCCAACGTCCCTAAATCAGATATATGGAATACAAAAACTAGGAAGTTGGACTTTAGAGGCACACATGTACACAAGTAACTGCTATTCTACCTTCTCTAATTTCCTTATCTAGCTTCTCCTTAACAATATGGGAAAATTGTAATACCAACTTTAAATTATTAACCAATTTGCATCCTATACCCTTAAAAACTGACAAAGGAAAACCTCTGGAGAAACCTTCAATTAAAAAACGTGGCTGTCTCCTGGTCTGGATACATTTCCAACCATTGCTGCATGATTGGTAGGTTCACCGATGTTCAAGCCTTTTGAATAGTTATCTCTTTGACCTTGTGTGTTGGTATTCCTTTTAAAACATTTGAGTAGTGGGTGGGGGCCTGAGCAGTGGGAGCATTAATGCTTGTACTTGCATACCCCCCCCCCCATTTGCACTGGTTCTTGTTAAAAGCAAGACAGTAGCCCCTTTTATAAGGGGACACTGTGGCAAAGGGCTGTTGTTTAGGGTATGCCCGTTTTTGAGGTGCTATAAGGTTTAACCATAAACCTATATCCTTATTATCCCATTTTAAAGATGGATAAATGGATAATCTTTGTCTAAATGACTCTCCATACTGGTACCAGCCTAATACACCAAAGCTTTTATATGGTTCATGCACGTGCTCAAGGTGTTAGAAAAGACCACTACGGTATTCCGGGTGCTTTCCTCCTAGTACACTAGCATAAATGCTAAATGATTGCAACCAATTATGAAATGACCTTGCCATGGGTCTACGCCTATCTTCCTCAGGTTTATCCTATGATTTTTTGTCAGGCCCGTTAATAAATTCTTTTGCTGAGGGCAGTAAAGAAAAAATGTCGATAAACTGCCCTTTCCATATTTTATCTTTTACCTGAACAGGACGATGTTAACCAAGCGGTGACAATTCGCACGGTAAAATCTCTTTTAGACACAATTCAGGAACTGAAGAATTAGTAATATTAATTTCCACTTGTAAAGTATTACTGGTATTAGTATTAACCGCTGAAAATGAAGAAGTACTGTTGATATTAGACACATTTTCACATATTCCTGGATTCATTAACCCATATGTTAGAGTAATTAGCATTATCATTACTAGGAGTATTAATGCAGTCGGCTAACTTATTTATAGAATCCATTATATTTTTTATGACCTGCGCCAACTCACCCTGACCCCTAGATGTCACTGTTGCATTAGATTTCCTAGGAGAAGGCAGCAGCTACTGCTCTCTAAAGCCTCCAGTGGTCACAGTAGGTATTACTTGCTCCTGTGCATGAGTGAATCTTGATTGACTGTCACTCTGTGTTGAAACTGCCGCCTCCTCAGCCATCACAGTGGATTGTGATACAGGAGCCAGCCTCCCTCTGTTTCTGGGCGGCAATGGTGATAGTGTTCTCCTCTTCCTCTTCTCTCTTAGGCTGGCTCTTCTGTTCCCCACAGTAGAAGCCACCTCTTCCGGTGGCACCATATTTGGATTTACTAGCTCTGAGGGGGAATAGGTTGCTATGGAGGGCAGAGCTGATATTGCTGGCAGAGTTGCGAGCTGCGAGTGACAGGTCTGCCTCACCTAGTAATGGCGCCAGGTACCTGGGCCACTGCCGCTCCATCGTCTTCATGCACGCGCTCCCTCCACACGGCATCTTCTTCACCCAGCTCCAGGCACCTTCTCAGCCATTCTTCTCCTCCGCTGTCCCCTGCCCGCTCCAACACCCGGCGCATGAGGGTCTTCATGGTCAGGACAGCAGTAGCTCAAGTATTATAGCTCTTTTGAGCTGAGCTTGTTGCTGTACTCTGATCAGCTGTGAGGAAATTCCCGCAGAGGACCCTTTTATATAGACACGCCCCCGTTTCCAGAATATTCCCGCTGGTCATGTGACCTGGAACATTCCGGTGTGGTCATGTGACATTCCCTATTCCCTATTCTCCAATGTCACATGACCCTGTTTTCCTGCCTGACAAACTACACCTTTTTCTTAAATTGCCCATGACTCTTTTTTTTTAAATAAATTAAATAGGACAGCTGTCCGGAGGATGGCCACATGTCCATGCTGTTTGGGCCACATTCTTTAGTCCTCTCAGGCCATTCTTACCAAATCTCAGATTTTATGCCAGAATAAAATCTATCAACGCAACGTAAAATGTTGAAACATCTGTTCATTGCAGACAGAGAAAGCAAAAATCTGACAAAAAGAAAAAACAAAGACCATAATTAATCATCATGACACATTGTAACCTATGCCTATTAAATACCGTCTAACTTGCACCTTCTTTTGTGATATATGTGCTCACATACTTATTAATGCTTTTTTGTGTGGAAAAAATTATTGACACTTTGGAGGAAGGCATGGCTAACCGCATATTCAGTGTGTGACAAGCAATTTGGAAAAAAATAAAATGAGCTGCTATCATACAGTTCAGAATAGGAATAAAGTTGCTATCATAATTGATCATGTTCCTTTGTTAATACAGAAGACTATCAGATTAGAAAACATTGTAAAGTGGTGATGACTATATTTTAGGGTCTGAATAAGTAAATATTTTTTACATTTTCCTGTAACTGACGTTATATTGTTCATCTTCAGTCATATTGAGATGTTGAATTTTTCATTATCTTTTCGCATCCAAACTATTTCTTAAGGGAAATTTAAAGGACCACTATCACAAAAGTGCATTTTGATATCTCTGTACACCTAACAATAGCATCTAGTAAATATATTCCCTCTTAAGTTTGATTATTTTTTCCTTATTAACATACAGACCAAACTATCCAGCAAAAAGTGACAATGATAGGAGTTAGGACAAATGGCATTATTATTATTATTATTATTATTATTATTAAATACCCTTTGCCTTTTAAAGGTGTAGTATATCACCAAATTCTATTTTCCCAGGATTATTTAGTGTTTGCCAGACTTTTTTTGACAATGAGTGCCCTAAAACTATAGGGCTGAGTAAAAGTGCAACCTTCCACTTGTGGTGAGAATGACCCACAAATTGTCAAAGACTGTTCACATAGAGCAGGGATATGCAATTAGCGGACCTCCAGATGTTGCAAAACTACAAGTCCCATCATGCCGCTACCTCTGGGTGTCATGCTTGTGGCTGTCAGTGTCCTGCTATGCCTCATGGGACTTGTAGTTCTGCAACAGCTGGAGGTCCCCTAATTGCATATCCCTGACATAGAGAATGTCATTAGATTCTTTGAAGTTATGTATCGCGTTGTCATTTTTAGCTCTAGATATTGAAAAAGAAGTCAACAAAATTGCAGGAATTGTATTGAGAAAAACAGCAGGAAGCTCTTGCTTCAAGTTGCCTCAGAGGTACCAGAGCATTTATTTTGTTTTTATAGTACGCTCTCAGCACTGGGTGATTTCTGCGGGAGATTGGTTGCTATTACTGCAGAACCTTCTGGTACAGTACAATGTGAATGTGCAGCACATAGAAGTTAGTGTAGGCTTTTTATTCTAAATCCAAGGCCAAAAAATTTAATATATTTCAGTTTCCCAGTCCCTAGATGTGATTGCTTCATTCATTTTCAGGCTAAGAACATTTTCAGTAAGTACAGAAAATACCTGCTCAAATGCAATACCCTTTCACTTCCTCTGAGCTAAACTGAATACCAACTTTCTTCTATAAACTACTAATATCCCCACCCACCATGAAATGGCGATGAAAAAAGAAGACTATTTGAAATGCAGCCTGGGTGGCAACCCACGGCTCACGCCCTACATACAAAGTGCAGCTACCTTATCTAAGAACTAGCAATATGCAATACGTTATTTTTTGTTTTGGTGTTTGGATATCCTTTAGGTTTGTATTAGGCTCACTTTTGGTTGGGTTTAGTAGATGTACAATGTTTTTTTTTTTCATACTAAAATGTTAGATGATTAAGTAAAAGTAGATTTAAACCCTAACTGCATGGCATTTACAACACTTTGTAACATTAACATTTGACTTTTTAAATAACATATTCATTTTCACCTATTTTTTCTTTGTTGAATCCCAGTACTGCTGATCTCTGGCAGCCTCTTTGTAGCCACTTCCCATTATTCTTAATGTAGGTTTTCTAATAGTGACAGCAGTGGACCATGCCTATGCAAAGTGCATCAGCATGGATGCTTGTAGTCTCCACTGGATGACCATAGATCATAGTGAAAATGAAGGAAAACAATTGTGATACAGAGAATTGTCTTATTAAAAATTGTCTGCTCCAGGACATTCATGGCAGGATATCAGACATTACAGTATGTTAATAAAAGCTGCAGATTAAAAAATATTAAAAATAACTTTTAAAAGCAGACTCCTGCCTGTCAGATGGAAGAAGTCTGATGGCTGCACTGCTGCCCAAATGATTCCACATACCCCCCAGTAATGTGCCCCCATCATGTATCTCGGGCTCCGCTTGCACATCTCTGGGCCTGGGGTGCTACCCCAGGGATGCTTCCAGGTAGGGAGGAGGGAGCTGGGTGGACACATGTCAGTTCCCTTCCTCTTCTTGTTGGTGACCAAGAAGTGACTTGTTTGATGTCACTTCCAGGTCTCCTTGTCAGTTTCCCCAACCAGAATGGCTGGGAAAGAATTTAATGCAATTCGATCTGCTTTGCATTACATTCAGTAGAGCACAGTGGATGCATCCAGTGTCTTAGACCCTGGATGTCTCATTAGAGTTAACTTGTCACCAACAAATCATCATGTGGTGGACTTTCTGTTCCCTATATGATGAAAAAAAAAGTTATGATCCGCCAAAAAATTTGAGGCGCCCCCACATATGCACGTATGAACACAAACAGGTGCCTCATGCCTATGCATGAAGATGTCAATTGTGATACACATGTTACATATTGCTGCGCAAGATAGTAAGTGAGAGCAATATTTCTAGCACCAGGCTCTTAAAGCATTGTTTATAGAAATATAGGATGCTGAAGTTTGTAGCAATTTCACGAGCACACACAAATTTAAGGTTTGACATGTGGGGTATCTTCTCCGTGCAACCTGATATTTTATATTTTACTCTTGTTGCCTTTGTGCACCCTTAAACTAAAGTGGAGTTCCACCGAACTTTACAAGGTGGTCCTAAACTAAGGACCACCCCTCCACCCCTCGTTTTTGGATGTATATATAAAAAAAAAATATTTTCCTACCTTTTAAGAAATACAAAGGTGTACTTCTGTTCCAGCAGGGCTGTGGAGAAGTACATAGTTTCCTTTTCTGCAACGAGCCCTCCTCCTTCTCCCCCACTGCCTTTGGAGACTGGTGTGTGTTCCAGAAGACAAAGTGCCCATTGAGAAAGTGCCGCACGACTCACACATGCGCAGTAGGAAACCGGCTATGAAGCCTGAAGGCTCCACTGCCAATTTCCCTTAGTTGTAATGGCGGTGCCTGCACCCGAGACTTTGCGGGCTCCCTAGACAGGTAAGTGTCCTTATTAAAAGTCAGCAGCTACTAACTTTAGTTAACTTTAACTTTAGTGTATTTTTTACTGAATTTTTGCATTTCCTAGTCCTTTGCGGTAATACTGTGTAACATAAAAAATTGGTACTACCACTATTATATTCTCTATGGTGTCTGCTTTCAGAAAATATACAATGTTTTAGGGGTTTTATGCAATCTTTAGGCCTAATATTATTTTTTAAACATGTGCAAAAAACGCAAAAATGACTCTGGCAATGAAAGGGTTAAAGTCTTGATTTAGTGGTTAGGTAAAGTGTTATGCCCCGTACACACGGTCGGTTTTTCCGATGGAAAATGTGCGATTGGAGCGTGTTGTTGGAAAGAGCAGGCTATAAAATTTTCTGACAACAAAATCCGATCGCGTCAATTCTGACCGTGTGTGGACAATTCCGATGCACAAAGTGCCACGCATGCTCAGAAGAAATTCCGAGACGGAACAGCTCGGTCTGGTAAAATTAGCGTTTGGAATGGATATAGCACTTTCGTCAGGCTGCAATGTTTAAAATTGTTTAATGCAGCGCACTCTCTTCTTCTTTATAATGTGAGAAGAATGAAGTTGTTTTGCTGCTCATATTCACACAGAGTTCTTACAAACTTCTTTCTTTATTATTTATCATGATTTCATCAATATATTTTGATTTGTCACATCTGTCAAAAAATATATATGTTTGTTTTTTTGGGTTTGTATTTTTTTCAAGCCTGATCTTGTTTTATTTATTTATTTTTTACTCGAGAGTATTTTTGGGTGTGTTTTGTGTGTCAAGTTACCACAACACGATTATTATCTTGTATTATTTAATCTCAAGGAGATTGTTTGGTGTTGGTGTCCCTTGTTAATTTCACATTGTATTTTTGAAATGTACCTGCCTCCTCACAAACAAACTGTCCTTTTTGAATAAAAAGACACATAGGCGAGTATAATTGAAACAAAAATTCCTTTATTAAGGGATCAGAACCAAAGAAGGAGGCAACGCTGAAACATCATAAATTAGCGAAGCCTTTGGCCCCCAGGGCAGACATCAATTCTTTTACAGCAAAATTGGTGGCCTGAGGAGTCCATATCTAAGGGAGTGCAGTCTGGTCCAGAAGTCCCAGAGATCATGAAAGCAGCAGATGACATGTATGTTACCAGGCTGTGGTCATACAAGAGACTGCATCTTTTTTCAGACCAGACTGAACCCAGGCCATCACTCCCTGGTCTTCCTTACATGCTTCCTTCCCGGCTGTGGCTCTGGTGTTGGAGGTGTGGCAGGAGGAGGAGTAGGACCTGGAGGAGGAGGAGGAGGACCATGGGTGAGCTGACAAATGTGGGTTTCACATGTGAGTTGGCCCCTTATTTAGAGCTTCAACCCCTTATTTAGAGCTTCCAAAATTAAAAACTCACATAAGAGGTGTTGGTCCTCTTCCATCTGCATCATTTTGCATGCTGTTAGGTCAGAAAAATCATCTTCCACACTGTGGGGTGTTCTGAGGGCCTCAGTAGCCTTCCAAAATAGGCCAATTGTAGCCTCCTCCAAGATACTCCTCCTCCTGCCACTTTGTCTTTGAAGGCGGAGGGGAGGGACCTGGGTATTGGGCAGCCTGCTTGGCCCGGCCACCTCCTGGCTGAGACTTCCCTGTGTATGACAAAGGGACATGGTTTTAGTTTTTGGTTCATCAATCACAATCATAAATTAGTACTCCAAACATCTATTTAACATCATTGATTGGACAACCAGAAATATTTAGAAGAATGCTATACCTGGCTCAAGCTGGGCTCCTCCACATGTTGCTGCCTGTGTTAGATGTGACTTTTAAATAAGTCACTTTATGTTTATATTGCTTTGTCAAATTAAACCTAAAAGAAATCGACACGGAAGCAAATTTCGTCTGTGTCTCATTCCACGGTCTATGAGCCCGCAGTGAGATAGATAGATGTCCTGTTTTATTGAATATATTTATAAGGTTTTGTTACATGACGTAAATATCGAAGTTCAATTCATATCAACTAATTAAAAAGGTGGTTCCAACAAATAATTCCTTATCAGCAATAAAAGATACAATAAGAAACAGTTTCATCGCGAATATGCGTCAGCAGGCAAAGGTTGAATACATAACAGCTGCAAAGCAGGCATAATATATTTCAAAAACAGATTTTAACACGTAGACATTAGTTTAAGTAAGAACTCTAAATCAAATCCCTAACCCTATCAATTTCCCCCTTTGACATCATCCTCTCCTTCCCCCTGGGTCCTCATGAATAAGTTCTAGTCAGTTTTCCCCAGAGTGCTCTCCCTGACCGCGAGTTGTCAGAGGGGTAAAACCCATCCTCCTAGGTATTACTGACATCTTAAATTCAAGAAGAGGAGTTTAGTAGGAGTGGGTGATGTCAACACACACATTGATCAGTATGCCCTGTCTATTCTCCTAATTTTCCTATTTACTTTCCTGTATACACATATATTTGTGATTGTAAGTGATATTAATATTAGAATAATAATTACCATTGGACTTAACAACCAGTGAAAGGTACTAGTCGCTGTAGAAGACATTCCACTGAATATATCCCACCAATGTGGTGCAGTATCTTGTTGTATCTGTGATGAAAGATGCCCTAGTCTACCTTTGTCAATTATTGCAGATACAAGGTTATTCTGTAAGGTATGTTCTAGTGTTTCTATGTGTCGTCTTAACAACTCTGATTGTTCCAAAACCTGTTTTAGTGGGTCTAAAGAAATGATAAAGGGTGTAGTGTCAGTGAGATTATGTACCTCATAAACTGAAGAGAATACCTTATCGGCATCTGGTTCAAAAAGATAGGTGTGGTTAACCCATTGTAATATTTTAATCTTTTTTATACATCCTGCAAATGGCGCCGATTTATTTAATGCTAACATGGTGCGGTTGTCATTAGTAATTATACAAATATGCTGGGGTCCTATTTCTATGAATCTATTGTTCACATTTATTGGTGTTCTTTGCATTTTGCATATGCTAGTTTGGTATTTTAACAAGCAAGGTTCATATACTGGGGAGCTTCTGCCACATACCATTCCCTTATTAGTTCCTTCACATAGAGTTAAATCATGGGTTCTGTTTCTTTTATCTACATATTTCCCATATATTTCTGGATACCAAAACTCGTCTTTAATTACTAGTGGCATAACCACTATTTTACACATCTCCATTACATTTGCTACCCGGTATGCTTCAAACTTCCCTGTACACCATTTCTCCTCACATTCTATTTTATCCCCTTTTATTTGGAACCATACACCATCGTCAGTTAGACCTTTAAAATATTTCATCCAGGTATGATAATTTCCCAACTGTAGTTCTGTTCTGGCCCTATTTATTTGTATATGATAGGATAAGAGGTTAAAAGAGCACTGTGTGAAATTTACAAACTGTTGACTTTGATTCCACAGCTGGAGCTCTGCTCCTATCGTGTGATTTATTAACCCTCCCAAAAATTGTAATAGGGGTATTTCTTGCAGTTGGGTTTCAAAATCGGTGGGTAACCATTTGCTTGTAATAGTCAAACTGTCGGCTATGTGTCCCCCTGCATGCTTCCATCTGTTGTTCATTTCTTCTATTTCGACCGAGTTTAAAACTCCCATTCCTGTACCCGTTAATCCCAATAGAGTATCATACCATTCTCGTTTATACCTACACTCTGGTATTGGGGGAAAGGTGATATTGAATTTTATTTTTGTTTTCTGTTGTGATGTTGATACATTTATGCAAGTGTTTGGTACGGGTGTTAATATGGAAGATTCAATTATTGGCGTTACTTCTTCCTCCATTTGTATGTGAAATCCATAGGCCTCTGCATTCCAATACCACCCATCATTTCTCTCTTCCCTCCACCAAGAGGCACAGAGAAAAGTACTTGATTGATTAACGGTAATATCTGTCAGATTAATCATCCCTTCCGATATATTTTCTCCCCCTGCTTTATGGACTAATATTTGGTACATTTGTCCTACCACCCGTTCCCGTGCTTGTTTCCACGTCCGTGAAAGGGATATTTTATGGCACCTATGATTTTTACTGTTATTGAAAGGAAAGCGCATATTGTCATTCCACTGGAAAGTTATAGTTACTTCTGAGAGTGGGTCTGCCTGTATCCATGCAATACCTACATCTATATGAAATGGTCACCTGTGTCCTTTAACAGTATAATTACCTACATCATAATACTTATTCATCTCATATCCTGAATCATTTGCTACTTTAGGATCATCTATAACCCATTTAAAATTTGCTGTTTCCTCTACCTCAATTACATTAATACCAGGAGTCCATGCATGTATTTGTAAAACAACAATTTTCAACAGGAAATATGTAAGTAGATATTTCATCATGTTGTTTTCTCGGGTTGTTTCTTGCAGTGTGATGCGTGTATCCAGGTAGGCTTTCCTTCCAGCTTTACTGAGGTGGCCGTGATCAAGAGCACTTGATAAGGACCTTCAAACCTTGGCTCCAATGTCTTTCTGGTGTGTTTCTTTACATATACATAATCTCCTGGTAGCAGTGTATGTGTACCTGCTATTGAATTAGGGTCTGGAAGAGAAGAATACACACTTTTGTGGATCTTAGTTAGACGTTGTTGTAATTGTATTACATATGCAGTCAAACTATCACATTGCAATTGCATACTCTGTGGAAAGTATAGACCTAATCTAGGTGCACTACCAAAAAGTATTTCATATGGGGACAATCCTGTTTTTCCTGTTGGAGTGTACCTTATAGAGAATAAAGCCAAAGGCAGACATTCAGGCCATGGCTTGTTTAACTCCTGCATTGCCTTTTGTATTTTTAACTTTATTGTCCCATTTACTCTCTCCACTGATCCCGAACTCTGTGGGTGGTAAGGGGTGTGAAAACTTTGTTGAACCCCTAACATGGTCATTACATTTTGCATGATTTCTCCTGTAAAGTGTGTTCCTCTATCTGATTCTATGGTTTCAGGAAGACCAAACCTAGGTATTAACTCAGTGATCAGTTTCTTAGCTGTGGCTTTTGCTGTAGCTGATTTTACTGGATAACTTTCAGGCCAACCTGAGAATAAATCGATACACACGAGAACAAATTCAAAGGGGCCGCTCTTTGGCATTTGTATGTAGTCAATTTGCAGTCTCTGGAAGGGGTATTGGGCCCGGACCTGGTGTTTTCGTGGGGTTTTTACTCTCTGTCCTGGACTATTCAGGAGACAGATTTGGCAGGCTGTACAGTAGTTTCTTGCAGTACTACTGAATCCAGGGGCGAGCCATCCTTGGTTCACAATCCTATACATGGAATTGGAACTGACGTGTGTGGGTAGGTGAACTGCCGCTGCCATTGCTGGGTACAGAGAGGCCGGCAGGCATATTTTGCCCCCTTCCCTCCATACATTGTCAAGGTCTGGTGCTGCTCCCATCCTGACCCACTTATCTTTTTCGCTCTCCCCTGCTTGCTCCTGTAACTTACTCAGCTGCTGCCATGTTGGTTCTGGGATACTCACCTCTACCGCTGCTAAGGTCTCAGGGCTTCCTTCCCCTAGAGCTGCCTGTTTTGCAGTCAAATCTGCAAATGCATTTCCGTTTGCCTCAATTGTTTTTGCGCTCGTGTGTGCCGCTATCTTCATGATGGCCACTCGTTTAACCTTTTGAAGATTGTTCAGGACTCTCTTAATCCCTTCTCCATGTTTTACAGGTGTACCTGCTGCTGTCAGATAACCTCTAGCCTTCCATATATGGCCATAATCGTGCGCTACACCATAAGCGTAGGCAGAATCAGTGTAAATATTCCCTTCTCGTCCTTTTAAGTATTCTAAGGCTTGTTCTAAAGCTTTTAACTCTGCTTCTTGTGCTGACATGTGGGCTGGTAAGGGCTGTGCGTCAATTACCTGTGTATCAGTCACTACGGCATAACCTGTGTGATATTTACCCTTGTCATCAGCAAACCTGCTACCATCTATGTACAAAGTGTGCTCAGCGTTCAAAATTGGTGTATCTATAACATGTGGGAATCCCATTGTCTCCTGTTCCATGAGCTGAAAACAATCGTGTTCATTTACTTCCTCAAACAGAAGAGTGTCAGTGTCCTCATCTCCTTCCTTATTAGCACTATTATTCCCCCTTGCCAAATCTGGTGACTGAAGAGGCAAAAAGGTGGCCAAATTTAAGGTTGTACAGCGCTGAAAAGTGACATTTGGAGGTAAGAGTAAAGTACACTGTAACCTTAATTGCCTAGCCATGGAAATGTGCTTGGGTTGTACCTGAGACAAGATTGCATGTATGTCATGTGTGGTATGCACTACGACTGGATTGTCTAGAACAATCTCTGATGACTTATCTATGATAATTGACACTGTAGCTACCGCCCGCACACAGGACGGTGAACCTCTAGACACTGGATCTAGTGCTGCTGAAAAGTAAGCGATTGGTCTTTGCTTTACATGTGCCTGTGTCAGAACACCTGTGGCGTGTACAGCGATCTCAGCAACGTATAGATTGAATTTCTTAGTATAATCCGGAATACCAATGGCCGGGGCAGAAATCAGTAGCTTTTTCAAAGTGATAAACGACTCATAAGCTACTTCTGTAAGCACATACGGTACAATTTTCAAACAATCGTATAATGGCTGCATCAAAGCGCTAGCATGTGGTATCCATTGTCTACAATATGACACAATACCTAAAAACATACGCAATTGTTTGAAATTCCGTGGGGGTAACATTCCCTTTATCACTTGAACCCTCTCCTCAGTGAGATGTCTTGTACCCTGTGATATGCAATGTCCCAGAAAGATAACTTTTTCCTGACACATTTGTAACTTTTGCCTATTAACCTTGCAACCTTTTTCTGCTAAAAATCGCAACAAATTAAGGGTGGTATCCAAACAAGTTTCCTTGTCCGGGCAGCACAACAATAAATCATCCACATATTGTAGCAATACACAAGAATCTGGTGGTACCCATTCTCCCAACACCGTTTGCAATGCTTGCGAATACAAGGTAGGTGAGTGCGCCATACCCTGAGGTAGGCGTGTCCAGGTTAGTTGCCGATTTTTTATTGAAAATGCGAACCATAGTTGGCATTCTTCAGCAAGTGCGACAGAAAAGAAAGCATTCGCTAAATCTATAACCGTAAAGTACATACTAGTTGAGGGTATTTGTGACAGTCACGTATGTGGATTGGGTACTAAAGGTGTCATTGGGGCTAGTATTTTGTTGATTGCTCTGAGATCTTGGACCATCCTATACTTAACCGGACTACCGGCTATCGTCTTCTTTTTAACCGGGTACAAAGGAGTATTTGCCGGCGATTTTACTTCTTTTAAAACTCCACTTTTTAAGAAGGATTGGACCTGCATTTCTATGGCCGCCTTTTGGGGTGCACTGAGTGGATACTGTTTTTGTTGGGGTAGCACTGCTCCTGGAATCAGCTGTAGGGTAACCGGAGGTACGGGCAAAAGTCCAACATCAGCTGGATGCTTCTCCCATAGTTCTTCCGGAAGGGAGGACAAGATCTGATCCAAATCTGGAGGAGATGGACCAGACAGTTCTGATTCCTCCTCCAGGTATTGTATCAGGTTACACATCTCCATGTGTTCTTGATCATCGCTTATAGCTAAGGTGACAGTACCATCTGGGTGATAGGTAATATTAGCCCCTATTTTCTGTAAAATGTCAGCTCCTAGCAAATTAGTGGGGGCTCCTCTAGATACCAGAAAACGTGAAAGGAATATGGTTCCCTACTTTAACTTTTAAGGGTTTTGTGAGCGGGGCGTCTGCTAAGATGCCATCATATCCAGTTATTAATATAGTGTCAGGTGATTCTTGCTCAGGGAGTAGTTCAGAATCAGAAAGTAACGAGCGTGAAGCGCCTGTATCGACTAGACAAGAGATTGTCTTATTACCAACCGTTATAGTAGTCTTAAGCATCTTAGTTCTGGATCTTTCTAAAACCGGGGCGAGTCATGCCCGTGGACCATCTCCCTGCCGTCTGACTTCACCATTATTGTTGTCCCTGGGCCAGTTCCTCCTCTGATTAACTGGGTAATCAACACCCTCCTTTCCTTCATCCCTTATTCTCTTTCTGCAGTGGCGTCTGATGTGGCCAGTCTTGTTACAGTAATAACAAGTAAGGGGTTTGTGATAGGAACCTCTGCTTGGTTCTTGAGGATCTACGACCATATTGATTGCCAGATGTTTTCGACTTTTGTTTTCCACTAAATCTGCTTCTATACCTTGTGCTTTTTGTAACAACGCCCCTCTATCCCTAATTGCCCTCCACTCTGGTGTGCAGGCTTTCAGTCTTTCACTTATCTGTGGAATTAATCCTTCCATAAACTGTCTGTTGAAGGTTCGGATTGTAATTGGTAGCTCTAAATCCATTCCCTCGTCTGCCATCATACTTTCCATTGATAAGTAAAAGTCTGATACTGTCTGCCCTGGCAGTTGTTTCATGGGTGACGTGGATCCTCTCTCTTGCTGTTTTGCCTGACAAAAAGCTTCTAATCTTACAAGAAAGGGCGCTCGTGAGTCTATATGTCTAACATGTCCGGCTCCCAGAATACCGTCTCCATCAGCTACCTCTGGAGGTCTATGTGGACCTATTGCTGTCATAAACTGATTAAACATAGTTAAAGTCATTTTATGTCTACACAAATCTTCCCCGTCCTGCCAAGTTGCTCTATGTGTATTCATTAACTGAGTCACAAATCTACTAAAAGCAGCCGGCTTGGCCACTGGGTCAGGGGCATTCTGAATTAGAGCCATAAGTGTGTCCGCTGACCATGGTTTCCAGGTATGTACGGCCACATTGCGATTGACCACGGCTGGCGCATCTGGATGGTCTGGGTCCCCGAATTGGAGATTTGGTAATGTTACCGTTCGTGTGGTGACGTGTACTGGGGCTACGGGTTCTGGGTGAGGTTTTTGTGCCCCACAATGTACACATTCTTGTGCCCATTCGGGGTTTTGTGATCCACAAACTTGGCAAACCCATCCTCTACCCTCAAGTACAGGATATAACCCTGATTTATGTGAATTTTTCTCTATATCAGTGTATGGGGGCGGGATGGTTGAAGTAATATTATTTAAAGTTTCAACATTTTTTGTTCTTCTATCTTTCATATCCCAACCATTACAATCTGGATTATATTTCCACCCCTCTTCTTTTGCTCTATTTGAAACCTTAATTAAGCATTGAACCTGACGCATCCATTGCTTCTCTAACACCTCTCCTTGTCTGTCCCTTTTTATTTCACTCCATACTTCCGGGTCTAAACCCGCTGCTCCTTTCACTTTAAATTTACGAAGGACATCTTTTAAGTCCCGCGCTTCATCTTCCCCACAGATGTTTTTAATTATCTGTGGAACCGTGTAATGTGCTACAATTCCCTGACGGGGTTTTGTGTTCCTCTGGCCCATTCTGACAGTGCAGCCTAGGTAGCGTGTGGGACACTTAGTGTACAATATAAACCACTCAACCAAGTTACACTAGTTCCTCATTGCCTTTTCCTCCTAGGATGTCAGAATACTAAAAACCTCTCCTAAATGAGATTCTTGAAACCGAATTACTTTATATGCTAGTCAACTGACAAAATATTGTCATCAGACTGACGACTACAACATATACAAGCATTCCTTGAAGTGACCAGGTATCCGACTAGATCTCCGGGCTTTATAGAGACCTCATTACCCTCCCCGTATCTGGGAATCCCTCTCATACACTCTTATCCCTGTTTTATGGAGCAGACAGGGCTTATACGTTCAACCCGTCTATGGTTTATGAGTTAGATGTGAGGTTAAGCATAAGCGTCAGACCCCAAAGCTCACAAGCCCTCAAGTTCCCATTCGTGTGAGGTCAGGTGCATTCTGTTGCTTAGTTCGGCAATCCCCTTCTAACTCATACCATCCTTGACAAGGCTCATTCACTTTCTCAACAAGACAGACAAGACAGACAACAAAACAACAAATAAGTCCAGCAATATAAACCACAATATGCAGTAATTCTAGACTCACCACTACAGAGGCTGGTGTTTTGAAACCAGGAGAACCATAACTGACAGAACGGATAGGCACAAATCAGGGGAGCACAGAGTATAAGAAAAATAAAGCTTTTTCTTACCTGGCCAGGTGTTTGATCTGTGGTTCCCGGAATGCCTGCCCTTTTCGTTCCGTCAGCGCAGCTCAGCCACCTCTTGTAGTATCACCGGTGGGTCCCTGTTCGGGCGCCAAAATGTTAGATGTGACTTTTAAATAAGTCACTTTATGTTTATATTGCTTTGTCAAATTAAACCTAAAAGAAATCGACACGGAAGCAAATTTCGTCTGTGTCTCATTCCACGGTCTATGAGCCCGCAGTGAGATAGATAGATGTCCTGTTTTATTGAATATATTTATAAGGTTTTGTTACATGACGTAAATATCGAAGTTCAATTCATATCAACTAATTAAAAAGGTGGTTCCAACAAATAATTCCTTATCAGCAATAAAAGATACAATAAGAAACAGTTTCATCGCGAATATGCGTCAGCAGGCAAAGGTTGAATACATAACAGCTGCAAAGCAGGCATAATATATTTCAAAAACAGATTTTAACACGTAGACATTAGTTTAAGTAAGAACTCTAAATCAAATCCCTAACCCTATCACCTGGAAGGCCCGGGTTGGATGTCAGAAGCCTCAGCTGGGGGGAAGGAAGCGTGGAAGGAAGAATGGAGAGTGCTGGCCTGGGTTCAGTCTGACCTGACAGAAAATGCAGTCTGTCATAGTACCAAAGCCTGGGGACATAAATGTCATCTGCAGCTCCTGATCTCAGGGAATACTGGACCTTCTTGCGCTCCCTTAGATAAGTGCTCCTCATGCCACCAATTAGGATCTTCAAATAGGTGATTTCTGCCGTAGGGATCACCAGCTTCACAAATTGCAGCAAATTATCCAGCGCTGCCTTCCTCTTTGTTTGGTTCTTATAATCAGGCTGGTTTACCTGCCACAGACAGGGCAGCTCCCTGAACATATCTATGAAGATCGGCATAAAGTCCTGATCATTGACTAGATCCATTTTCACTGCAAGACACAACACCAGACAAATCCTAATGTCAGCCTAAAGTTTTATAAACTTGTCTAAATACAGGCCTCAATCTAGAAGCAGTATAGGCCCAAATTTAAATCTTACCTTCGTTATCACGATCAGCACTTCCGATACTCCTTCCTCCGCTCACAGATCGTACGTACTACGCACGCGTGTTACGCTTTATGTACACTGCACATGCATCAAACTCCGCCCACCCCTGATGTTCTTTCTAGTCTATTCCCCGCCCCTTCTCATTCGGCACAGTGGGGAAGAGCACATGGGGGAGACAGAGCAGGTGTCTGATAATTACACCAATGAGGAGGAGGAGGAAAGTCCGGAGCCAGAAACATCCCGATCAAGGAAGAGACGATTTAAGGCCTCAAATATGTCCTTTGGGGAGATGTTGGAGATGGTCGACATAATGAAGAGGGCCGACTATGATGGGAAGTATGGACCTTACCCCAACCCCAATGTGAGAAAGGCCAAGATCATGGTGAAAGTAGTCAAAAGTCTGCAGAAGAATTTCGGGGTACGACGATCCAAGGATCAGCTCAGAAAGCGGTGGTCGGACCTCAAATTAAGGGAGCATGAGCAGTACAGAAGGATCAGGAGAGTGCTGCAAAAAAGTAAGTAGTTGTCCTCTGTTCCTATTCTTTATGTTTATTACGTTCATGCTGCTCCATGTGCTTTTCTTTACTGTTGTACAGTTTAAAATGGCAACTTTTATGTTCATGAGCACATTGTTCGTTTGTATGAAACATTGTTCGTTCGGCATAGAAAACCCCATTGTTTTGGCCATATGCATTTAAATACCTTTTTTCTGGCCTACTTCTCTTCAAATAATTTTGTTGTGTAGATGGGTTGTTAACTAGAATGAAGTGCAAACTAGATTCTGTGTAAGGAGAGGACACTCAGCAGCTGTTTACACATCTGGACACTGAAGCACTAGTGTGGGACACCAGAACACCCTTTTTATTAGGGGGCCCCACACAGGTGCTCCAGTGTATACTATAGGGGTGTCTCCATCTGTGAAGCTTGTACAAAACAGGTAAGTATTCAAGCTTTACAAAGGAAAAAAATATTTCTTCATCTTGGAACTCTGCCAAAACAGACAATTGTATCACACTTCCAAGCAATGTTTCATATTCCTATTTCTGCCATCAAATATCAAAAACAAAATGAAAAATCCCTTCCTTTTTTGTGGTATTTGTAATTGAAGAATTTGTTACATTTTTTGACATTTTATAGAAAAGCCAAATTTTGAAGATGCACACAGTGTGTCAACATGTGCTCTCTGCCATCACAGGAGATCAATGTAGGCATTTTGTGGGTGCAACCCCTTCCTCAATAATAAAGTAGCTGTGAGGAAGGGGTTGCACCCCCAAAACACATCCATTGATCCCCCGTGATGGCAGCTAGCACATGTTGACATTCTGCAATTTGTGTGCATCTTCAAAATTTGGCTTTTCCAGGGGTGACTTCACCCCATCTGAATGCAATATCAAAACAGTTTATAAATACTCATGTCTGATATTGCCTTGAATTTCTACAAAAGTTGAACTTTGTAAGTTCCAGATTAGTGTATTTCTTGTTGGTTTGAAATATGCCTGTTTTACCTTAAATGGACATTTCTACTTTTATTAATGTGACCCAAAAAATTGTTATACAACAAACATGTTGGTTTGTTTTAAAAACCTTTTATAAATGCACATGTGATTGTGCTGGTATTAAAAAGATTGATACTCAAGAATGTGTGGATTATTGTTTCAATGCTCCTTAAATTTTGTGGTGGTAAAATTGTGGTTTTTAGTGACAAGGGTGGTTATTACCTAAGGGCAAATCCACTTTGCATTACAAGTGCAGTTTCAGTGCAGCCTCAAGTGCACTTGTAGTGAAAAGTGGATTTTACTTTAATAAATAAAACCCAACAGTGCTTTTTTATGTTACAAAATCACGCCATTTTCAGGACTCCCCACATTTCTGTCAGGGTCAGCTAAAAGAAACACAAGCAGTAAATGTCACCAAAGATTTTAGTAGTTAATATGCTTTTTTAATTTGAAAAATGTATCATACATTGTCTGGCATATTGATGGCCCCCCTACTCGCAAAGTATTCAAGGTATCTTAGACGGAGCTCGCGGGCACTCAGGGGGGGCAAGCCAGGACGGCCAGCCTCAAGCGCCGTCAGGATTGTTTCAGTTCCAGGAATTCCGGCCTCAGGCCCAACTGAGGCAGCATAGTTGGCAGAATTTTGCCATAAAAAGTTGTGGAGAACACAGCATGCCAGGATGATATGATTCAGTTTATACTCTGCCATGTGTATGGGTGTAAGAAATAGGCGGAACTGGCTGGCTATGATTCCAAATGTGTTCTCCAGCACTCTTCTGGCTCTGGCCAGCCGGTAATTAAAAACCCTCTGGTCCGGGGTGAGGGTCCTCATAGGGAATGGCCGCATAAGATGGTCCCCCAGTGCAAACGCTTCATTCACAACAAAGACAAATGGGAGTCCTTCCACATTGTCTTCTGGAGGTGGCAAGTCCAAGCTGCCATTCTGGAGATGCCTGTGGAACTCCGTCTGGGCGATGACTCCACCATCGGACATCCAGCCATTCTTCCCCATGTCCACATACAGGAACTCATAAGTAGCCGACACCACCGCCAACATCACAATACTATTGAACCCCTTGTAGATGTAATAGTATGACCCCGAGTTGGGTGGTGGGACGATGTGGACGTGTTTCCCATTAATTGCCCCCCCCACAGTTAGAAAAGTCCCACCGCTGGGCAAAGTGGGAGGCCACAGTCTGCCATTCCTGTGGCATGGAAGAAAACTGTGGAGTCAAACAAGAAAAGAAAATTAATCATTTTGCACATAAACATGAAAAGCAGATTAGACACAAACATTCTTGGCCAACATCAGTATAACATTTATTTTAGGGAGTATTTAAAGACAAAGGTATAAGGTCCACCTATCAGATTCCCCCACCCCTCTCATGGGCCATTTGCTAAATTTTATGGGGGGGATATGTTTGGGACAGGTAGCCCTCTCCACTTCATTGAGAGATGAAAGCCTAAATAATGTGTATTACTTTGGCCAGCCCCTCCTTACTTTACACTATTGGCAGCCCACTGGACAGGTAAGAAGTGTCATAATACAAAGCTAAAAATACACACTGTACAAATGGAAGCACATTTTTAGATTCTGCTATTACCTATCAAGATAATAATAGGATACAAAAACTTGAAACAGTACCATCTGTAAGTATTCAGGCAGGCCCTTGCACTACATGCTTTGGGGAAATCATCCATAAATATGACCACTAAAGAAGTGGGTATAGTGTGTATGGGTTTGCCAAAGTCAGCAGATAGAGGATTGGTATCAGCTGAGTTCGCAGTTGGGGGGGGGGTTCCAAATGATTTTAGGACACAAAAAAAAGCCTCTGGCACTCTGCCAGAATTTCAAACACACATCACAAATTTCTACATTTTAGGTTTTTTTTTAGGGTAAGGCACTACTATGGAGCTGACAAAATACATTGTTAATTGACTACACAAGGTGAATATAGGCCCAGGAGAGCATGCTGGGGAGGTAAATGAAGGCAAATATGTATGAAGGACAAAAAAAAAACCCTTAAAAATTCCAGCATGCATGAGGACAAAGGGGACATTCACAGCATATTACAATCATGGTAATTAGGGAATGAGGAAAGAAATACAATACATTAGCAAACATTCTATACAATAAAATGTGATATTAAAGGATAAATCTTACCTTAATATAATCCTTCTGCAGGACCTGGATGATGGCAGAACAGGTCTCTGGGATAATGATCCCCAGAGCCTGGGGGAGATGCCTGTCGAGAACTTCAAGTCCTGCAGGCTTCTCCCTGTCGCCAAGTACCGCAGGGTGGCGACTAGCCTCTGCTCCGGAGTGATGGCTTGTCTCATGCAGGTATCCTGCCTGCTGATATAGGGGGTCAGCAAAGCCAACAAACGGTGAAATACGGGGTCCGTCATCCGGAGAAAGTTCCTGAAATCATCAGGATTATTCTCACGGATCTCGCGGAGCAAAGGCATGTGACAGAACTGGTCATGCTGGAGCAACCAATTCTTGGTCCATTAACTCCTCCCCACCCTGTTCATGGACTGGATGGACTTGTGTCAAGGTAAGGACCCCAACACCAAGCCCCCGCACAGCACAAACTCAACGAGGAGTACATATACGCAACATGGCTAGAAAACGGTCTGCTGCTCAGAACAGAACGCACTGAAGAACAGCAAGGCCTGTGAAGAGCGACCTGAAAAACAATAACGAACGAACAAGAACACAATGACAGAGTCACACATATCTCGCTGGACGCACTGAAGACCAGATACAAACCCACAAGCACAAACTGAACAGCAGAAAACGATCTGAAAACCACGAGTCTGAAAAAGCGTGAATCGTCTCTCACCAAACTTTTACTAACATGAGATTAGCAAAAGGAGCCCAAAGGGTGTCGCGCTTGGTTCTGAACTGCCCTTTTATAGTCTCGTTGTACGTGGTGTACGTGACCGTGTTCTTGGTGATTGGAAATTCCAACAACTTTGTGCGACCGTGTGTATGCAAAACAAGTTTGAGCCAACATCCGTCGGAAAAAATCCATGGATTTTGTTGTCGGAATGTCTGAACAATGTCCGACTGTGTGTATGGGGCATTAGAGGTTACATTAGCACATGCCCTCAACATTGGAAGGGTGCTTTGGGGTAGCCCCCAAAACACCTTGTCCCCATGTTGATGAGGACAAGGGCCTCATCCCCACAACCCTGGCCGGTGGTTGAGGGGGTCTGCGGGCGGGGGGGCTTATCGGAATCTGGAAGCCCCCTTTAACAAGGGGACCCCCAGATCCCGGCCCTCCCCCCTGTGTGAAATGGTAAGGGGTACATTGTACCTCTACCGTTTCACACCACCCAGGTACGAAATTTAAAGGGATATTACACTTTCATTGTTTCACTTTAAGCATTATTAAAATCACTGCTCCCGAAAAAACGTCAATTTTTAAAAACTTTTTTTTGCATTGATCCATGTCCCCTGGGGCAGGACCCAGGTCTCCAAACACTTTTTATGACAATAACTTGCATATAAGCCTTTAAAATTAGCACTTTTGATTATTCATGTTCGTGTCCCATAGACTTTTAAAGGGTGTTCGCGTGTTCAAACAAATTTTTTTCCTGTTCGCATGTTCTGGTGTGAACCGAACAGGGGGGTGTTCGGCTCATCCCAGGTGTGAAAGTGGGTGGGCACTCCCACCATATGTGGAGTAGGGAGCCTTGTGTTACATTGCATCTCCAACAGAGTGGGGAGATGCTGGGGAGGTATTTATGTATCTGTACCGGGGTCCTGTACCATCTGGAGTATAGCTTGTATCCGTTTTCCTGAGCGGATATATTGATGGAGCCTTTGTGAATGTGTTCAAAGATCTGGTCCCATTCAACGTTAGATAGATCTAAAGAGAGTTCTCTTTCCTATTGCTGGCTGATTTTGTTAGATTTGGGACTGCAATCTAAGAACAGGAATGAATATATAGTCGAGATCAGATGTCTTTGTGGTTCTGTGGCTGAGCAGATGGTTTCGAAGGGAGTGTATTCTCTATGCCATTTGTTTAGAGGTTTGAAGCTTTGGATAAAATGCCTAACCTGTAAATATTTGAAGAATGGAATAGTCTGTTCAGGAAAGCGAGAGTGGAGGGTTGCATACATCGTGAACTCGTTGTTATGGAAAAAGTGTTCTGCTCTAAGGGAAGGGCGCTGTCGTGTGGTATCTATGTTGATTGGTAAGAAGCCAGGAGGGAAATCAGGATTTTGAACGATAGGGGTTAGGGGTCCAGGCGAGGATGCTAGGTTGTGGCAATTACATGCCTTCCGGAAGTGGAGGAGAGTGGATTGTATAAGTGGGTGTTTTGTACAGTCTTTAGGGATCGTTTTCTGTGAGATCCATGGTAGGTGTGAGATCGGAAGCCCTGCAAATGACTCTTCGAGTTTAACCCAGTCCTTAGTGTCAGCGTAAACATGCCAGTCGACGATTCTGGTCAAGAGGCAGGACCAATGACATTTGTAGATATCTGGGAGACCAACTCCCCCCTTTGATTTTGGAAGGGTTAATCGATCCCAGCTTAGTCTGGGTGCTTTAGAGGACCAGATAAAATTTCTGCAGAGTCCCCTGTAGGTCGTGAAGAATGTCGTGGGGAGTCGCATCCGGATGGTTTGAAAAAGGTATAGGACCCTGGGTAGAATATTCATTTTTATGATGGATGCTTTTCCGAACCATGAGAAGAGGCCCAAGTTCCATCTGTGGAGGTCTTTTTGAATAGACTTGAGAATAGGCAGGAAGTTTTTATGGTACAGGTTGAAGAGGTTTTTGGGGATCTGAATACCTAGATAAGTTATAGCATGGGGCTCCCATTCAAAGGGAAAATTAGCTTGACATTGTGTCACTGTTTCGTTAGGAAGGGAAACATTTAATGCCTTAGATTTTGAAAAATTAATTTGGAGAGAGAGATTTGAATAGAGTAAGGTCTTTTAGTAGGTTGGGTATGGATGTAATGGGGTCTGTGAGGAAGAGCAGTATGTCATCAGTGTAAGCTGCTATTTTGTATTTTTTGTATTTAATATCAATTCCCTTGATATCGTGGTTGTCCTTCAGTCGGCGAATGAGGGGTTCTATAGTAAGAATGAAGATAAGGGGCGATAAAGGGCATCCTTGGCGCGTGCCATTTGAAATGGAGAAGGCGTCCGACAGGTGACCATTGACTCTAATTCTGGCAGATGGAGTTGAGTAAAGTGCTAAAATTAGTTGCAGTAAGCGGTCTGGGAATCCCATAGCCCACAGTGTTGCTGTCATAAAGTCCCAAGCCACTCTGTCGAACGCCTTCTCCGCATCAAGGGACAGCAAAAAGCCCGGTTGTGAGGAGCGGATTAACCAATGATGAATATTAATGGCTTTTATGGTGTTGTCCCTAGCTTCACATCCAGGGACAAAACCTACCTGATCTAGTGATACTAGTTTGGGGAGCAGAGGAAGAATGCGATTAGCGAGGACTTTCGCATAGAGTTTTACGTCCACGTTCAAAAGAGAAATGGGCCTATAATTTGGTGCCTTTGCCGGGTTTAGGTATAAGCGTTATGTGGGCAGCTAGGATGTCAGTGCTTGCTTGTGGAGAGGAGGGCATAGAATTAAACGCTTTTAGGAAGCTGGGGAGCAGAATTTCAGCGAACGATTTATAGTAGCTGACGGATAGACCGTCAGGGCCTGGGTTCTTTCCCGTTTTCAATTGCTTCAGTGCTACTAAAACTTCCTCTTTAGTAATTGCATGGTCTATTTTAGCCGAATCGTCTGGGGTAATAGGTGTGGGGCTGTATTGTGCCAGAAAACTTTCAATAGCTTGTGTTCGGTCAGGATTCTGTTTGTTCGTTTTTGTAGAGGGTAAGTTATAACGTTTAGAGAAGTAGCTAACAAATTGATCCGCTATTCCGTCCGGAGTAACGGTTGAGTTCCCTGAGGAATCTTTGATGGAGTGAATTGTGGAGGCTGCCTTTTTAATTTGAAGAGCTCTAGCTAACATTTTCCCAGATATGTTTCCAAATTCGTAAAATAATCGTTTAGTTAGTGCGCATTTGCGTTTTAATGTTTTCTCTAGTTCTTCTAGCAATTCTTCTCTCGCCCTTACCAGGTCCGCAAGGGATCTTGTGGCCAGCATTTGTTTATGGATTTTTTCAAGAGAATGAATGCGCTTAGACTGGTCCTCAATATGTGCTTTTCTAGCTCTGCTTCTTTTTGCCGCTAAGGAGATGAGTTCTCCTCGGATGACGCATTTGTGCGCCGTCTAAAGGGTAGTTGGAGAGACATTAGCAGAGTCGTTTTCATGAAAATAATGCTGAAGGTTTGTGGTAATTTTCTGCGTTATGTCAAGGTCCGTCTATAAGGAGTTATCCAGACGCCAGATGGGAAGGCATGTCTGTGCGGTCGGGAAAGTCAGTGTCATAGAGATGGGATGATGGTCAGATAAGAGCATAGGATCGATGGTAGCTGCGATAAGGAGTGTCAAGTCAGTTTGTGAGATGAAAAAGTAGTCTAGTCTGGAGTATTTATTGTGTGGTGGGGAAAAGAAAGTATAGTCTTTTTCTTTTGGATGGAGAGTACGCCATGAGTCGTGTAGGGTTAGGTCACTTAGTTGCGTTTTGATTGCTCAGAGAGCTCTGCATGTTAGGGATGAGGATCCTGCTGATGTGTCTTGGGAAGGAAAAAAGTGCTTAATGGAAATTAATGGAAATAGGATAAGGTGAATATCCCTCAGATAAAGGGTTCTGGGGAAGTCTAGGAGAGCACACCGAAGAGAGGGGGGACCAGCCCTCCTTTCTCTTAACTGTGAAGTTTCGGTGAGGTACGGTGCCCAGTCGATGTACAGCAATCTGTTGGAATGCTATACCGTACTGTGACTCCGTGTGGGGGTTAGCTCCAAACTGGCGAAGAAGAATTATTTGGGGTGAGTGTCTACCCACTGCTACCAGATATTGGGATGCGAATGTGGAGGTAAACCTTGTGAACCTTGTAAATTATGGGTTTTGGATACCCGAGCTAGATCATAAGAGTTGAACATAGCAGTATTTAACCGAGTAACAGTTAACAACAAAGTAATGCATACGAATATTTAACCGAGTCACCTATAACAACATCTAATAGTAATAACATTTAAATTTAGCGTTAAGAAGGTGTCTGCCTAGGTAGTCAATCTGTCTCTTGGACCGTAAATATACTCATGCGGGTTATTAGCCATGTGTCATCTCCAGCGTGTGTGAAGACCGAGAGAGTCCACAGTAGTGTAGAGGGTGAAAACTATCAGGCCATCAGAAGTGTGGTGTCCCTAGAGGAATCATGGGTGTTCTAACGGGAGGAGTGTGGGGTCAATTAATTGCCCGTTGATTATCGTGATTAGCAGCAGTGTTGAACAGGCTATTCAAAGGGAATTGAGGGGGTAGAGACGTGATGGCAGTTTCTGCTACTGTCAATTCGCGTCTAGACCCCGCCAAAAAAGGGGAGAAGTGGGACTATTCCAGTACTAGGTAAGAGAGTACAGTGATAGACATAAGAATGAGTTAAAACATTCAATTTTTAATAATAATAAAAAATACAAAATACAATTACAGACAAAGTAACTACATACAATCATAAAAACAAAAGGGATATACCACACTGACTAAGCAAGTGGATCCCGCAAGTTGTTGGGTAAGGAGTGTATGTAAAGCTTTTAATCTCGACCGGTTTCGCGGTTAACACCGCTTCTTCAGGAGAAACACATCTATAACATAATATAAAGTAGCTTTAACATATACAAGTACCATTGCAGCAAAATCATTTACAAAGGTAACAAAAAAATACAGTACACATAGGGTAGAAATGAGGACAAGCTCACCCGCTCAGGTGGATTCCGTGGATATGCAGGACCCAATATAAATCCCCCCGCGGCGGACACAGGGGATAATAGACAGGCTCTAGTAAGTAAGATTGGATTAGAAAGGTTGTAAGCATCAAAATGATGATGATGTGGTGATTAATGAAGAGGTGTGCAATTCCCACAAGAATAATAAGGTGGACCCACGGTGGTGGCGTAGAGGGGAAGGAGCATGCAGGGAAAGGTAGAAGGGAAGAGGGAAAAAGGGGGGACAGAGGATGGGTAAGGCCGGGATTGAGGAAGGGAAGGCATGAGAAAAACAAGGGAGGAAAAAATACAAAGAGGGGAGGGGGGGAGGGGGGAAAAATTGGAAGGAGAAGGGAAGGGGGAGGGGAGAGAAGGGGGGAAAAAGGCAAGGGCCAGGGAGGGGGAGGGAAGGGACAACCATGGAGGGGAGAGGGAGAAATAGGGGGGAGAGGAGGGGGGAGGGGGGAAAAGGACAGAAAGGGGGAGGGAAGAGCGGGGGGGGAGGGGGGAGGGAGGGAAAGCAAGAGGGGGGAGAAAAAGGGGAGCCAGAAGGGGTATAGTGAGGAAAAGAGGGGAGGGACAAAAAGGAAGGAAAGATGGGAGGGGAAAAGGGAGAAGGGAAGGGGGAAAAAAAAAAAGGGGGGTAGGTGGGGAGTGAGGGAAGGGAAAGAAGGCCACCCAAACTACCACCCATAAAGGTGATTGAGGTTGTGAAAGTTTAATTAGTTATAGTAATGCACACTAACAGCAACATAGGCTGACACTCACCAAACTGTTAATTAGATTAATATAATACGCATGAGCTGTAGTTGGTGCAGGATGCCAATTGTGGATAACGTAGATGAACAGGATAAAGTAGAACCGTATGGGGTACTAAAACCTCAGGTAACCAGGTTATAAGGCTGATGGGCACATCGCATAGGGGCCAATTAGCTAAAGGTAAAAATATGGGCATCTAGATTAGCCAATTTGGTCAATATGAGAAGATAATCATCAGTAAGATCACAAATAAAGAAAAGATGCAGCAGAAACCTGTCTAACATCAGACAGAAACTGTTGAGATGTGGATGAAAAATAAAATAAGAAACAGACGACTAGGGTGAAGGTAACTGCGCCCTTTAAAGGCTGCAGAGGCGCATGTATAGGAAAGTACAGGGTTAAATGCCATTAGAGACAAGCCTCTGCACCTGGTAAAAGTGCAGAGCAGTATTGACACATAAGACAGTAAAGTAGGTGCCGAACAGCGCTAGTACAGAGACAAAAGTACAGATGATGCGACAGCAGAGAGGGGGATGATGAAAGATTAACCTTCTCATAGACGATCAATGCAGAGCTCAGCGTAACGTGACTGTCAGGTACACATAGCAGGCCTGGTGTGGCCGCTATATGGGCTCCCCAACCCGGAACTCAGGGCACGCCAACGTGGGCGGCCTCTGACGTCACCGGGTCTGTTTGCCCGCACTGCGCAGGTGCACGGTATTGTGCTACTGCGCATGCGCGCGCCAGTGTCAAAGGGAATCATGTTCTCGGACATATAGTCACAAGCAGCCTTAAGGAGGCTGCCAGGGCAAACATATGTCCGCCGCAGGGAGAGAGAAACAGGACCCCGCGGAGATTACGTATGTCATACAATGTATACTGATCAAAAATTGTCACCTAAGGACCTTTATTGTCCCAACATCATTAGTGGGTAGTCACAGATCAACAAACATGCTAAGATGGATTAATCCTAGATTGAGTATTAATAAGAACCGTACACAAGAAAGGGGGAAGAGGAAAGGGGAGGGAGGAGAGAAGGGGGGGTTTGGTTAGGAATGGAGGAAAGAAGGGAAGGGAGAAGGGGAGGAAAAAGGGGGGGAGGGATGGGGGGGATGGAAGAGGGGGGAAAGGGGAGGGGGGGGAGAGGGGGAGGGAAAGTGGTTGGAATGGGACCCAAGATATCACAAAAAGGCCTTGTATGATACTGATTCATTAAGGCCCGAAGGAAGGGTGGCATTGAGCCGCTCGATCCAAAGGGACTCCCTCTGAAGGATCGGCCGACATATTGGCCTGTACCATAAGTTCGACAACTCGCTTATTAATACTTAATCTAGGATTAATCCATCTTAGCATGTTTGTTGATCTGTGACTACCCACTAATGATGTTGGGACAATAAAGGTCCTTAGGTGACAATTTTTGATCATTATACATTGTATGACATACGTAATCTGTTTTTTTGTTTAATCCTTTGTATTGAAGTTGTTTAATCAGTGCTGTACGAGGACAACCTCCCCCCTCCCCCTCAGGTGGTGTTGGGTCTCCGCGGGGTCCTGTTTCTCTCTCCCCGCGGCGGACATATGTTTGCCCTGGCAGCCTCCTTAAGGCTGCTTGTGACTATGTGTCCGGGAACATGATTCCCTTTGACACTGGCGCGCGTGCGCAGCAGCACGATACCGTGCACCTGCGCAGTGCGGGCAAACAGACCCGGTGATGTCAGAGGCCACCCACGTTGGCGTGCCATGAGTTCCGGGTTGGGGAGCCCATATAGCGGCCACACCAGGCCTGCTATGTGTGCCTGACAGTCACTTTACGCTGAGCTCTGCATGGATCGTCTATGAGAAGGTTAATCTTTCATCATCCCCCTCTCTGCTGTCGCATCATCTGTACTTTTGTCTCTGTACTAGCGCTGTTCGGCGCCTACTTTACTGTCTTATGTGTCAATACTGCTCTGCGCTTTTACCAGGTGCAGAGGCTTGTCTCTAATGGCATTTAACCCTGTACTTTTCTATACATGCGCCTCTGCAGCCTTTAAAGGGCACAGTTACCTTCACCCTAGTCGTCTGTTTCTTATTTTATTTTTCATCCACATCTCAACAGTTTCTGTCTGATGTTAGACAGGTCTCTGCTGCATCTTTTCTTTATTTGTGATCTTACTGATGATTATCTTCTCATATTGACCAAATTGGCTAATCTAGATGCCCATATTTTTACCTTTAGCTATTGGCCCCTATGCGATGTGCCCATCAGCCTTATAACCTGGTTACCTGAGGTTTTAGTACCCCATACGGTTCTACTTTATCCTGTTCATCT